>NC_140077.1:108643702-108999196 GCF_964194135.1 Talpa europaea
AAGCTGCCAAGACAGATTCACTCGCAAGTATAGAAATAATGTACCACTTAAAAAAAATTCTGGCCAGCCTTTACTGCCCTAAAACGTAATGCCCGTGGATTTGGCTTCAAGCTTTTGTTCCCTTTTCTCAGCTCTTCACAGAATATTTGGTGTAAATGCCAAGTGTAGTACCTGCTCTGCTCCCCGCTCTGGCTCTGGTGAATTCTCTCACCCTCCCGCGCTTCTGACTGTACCCAGTGCATGTACAAACAAACAAACAAATAAACAAATAAATAAATAAATAAAAAGAATTTACTGTGACCTGTGAGGAGATCACTGCAAGTGTTTAAAGTATGGTAGTTGCTCAATAAATACTGAATGTAGGATTTTTTCCTTAGCTTGAAATTGAGTGGTATTTGTAGGTGCGTTTGAGGGTTGCAAGGAATGGACGAACATAATTGTGGGCTTGTTGTTTTAGTTGTTTTTGTTGAAGTTGTATTCGTTTCCCAGGCCTGCGACAACAAATTACCGCAAACTCATTGGCATGAAAAAAACAGAAATTTATTCTGTCACAGTTCTGGACACTAGATGTCTGAAGTCACGATGTCAGCAGGGCACTGCTTCCATGGAAGCTTCCAGGGGGTTTCTAGTTTTTGGTGGTTACCAGCTCTCCTGGGCATTTCTTGCCTTTACTAACTCTAGTCTTTGCTTCTGTCCTCCCATGGCCAATGCTGCACTGTTTGTAACTTTGTTCAAATTCCATTTTTGTAGAATATCAGTTACTGGATTAGAGTTCATCCTAATCCAATAAAACCCCATGTGAAAAGACCTTATATCCGGAGAAGGTCATTCTCCTAGGTTCTGGGTAGGCATGAACTTGGGTGTATGTGTGTGTTGGGGGGCGGGGGTGGGAGGGTGAAAGCAGGGGGCTACATTCCTGTATTCAGTCCAGGACTAGAAGGCTGAATAGGATGTCAGATATGAGATGATCTCAGATTTTAAAATGTTGGTAGATGTCAGGGTTTGTCCACCTGGGCACGGCTGATATTTTGGGCGTGCTAATTCTTTCTGGTAATCCTAGGCCTTTCAGATGTTTAGCAGAATTCCCCACTTCTCTGTCTGTCAGAAGCCAATGATACACTCTTCTCCTCTTCTCCTGAGTGATAACAACCAAAAAAAAAACAAAAACAAAACAAAACTCCAAACGTTGCCAAGTGTCTGGAGAACCACAGGTCTGCCTGGATAAAATGACCTTTTTTTTTCTGAGTCCTGTCTTTTAAAAGAATGTAATTTTCAGGTTCACACATTAATTCTTGAAGTCAATTGTGTGCAAGCCATGAACATAAATAAATATTGGGTTTGCCCTTTTTGTCCTCACAGCGCTGAAATGACTGGGGTGATGAAACCTCACTCCAGACAGGGTCTTCCCGAGGGCAAGAATCAGGCTTGTTTGACTCACCACAGTGTGCTCAGGGCCTGGCACAATTTAATAATAATTACCGTTTTAACAAGATACCGTTAAGAGCTCTGTGACTCTATATGCATTATCTCATTCACATAGTAAGTGCTTCATAAATATTCGTGGAATGGATACTCTGGGGCAGAACCGAATGCATGCATGAATACAAGCTTTCATTTCTGGTTTCCTAGGAGTAAAATCCTATTTGCTAAAGAGAAGGCGACTTCTGGTTTTTTTCCCCTTTGGTTCAGGAAATTTTGATTGTTGTAAAAGCAAAAATCACATCTACTGGGTAGATATAATTAGGACCTGTGTGGAAAACAGGTAGCCTGTGCTCTGGTGTGACAGTGCAGTTTCCTTCTGTTCTCCTCGTCTAAGGAGACTGTGCTGAGCTGGACAGCCCAGTCCTTGTCCTCTGGAAAATCCTCTCTGGAGTTAGACCACATCAGAGCAAATGCTGGACTATCAGGACAGCGATGGGCTAGGGGCACACTAAGACTTAAAGCGCTGTTTGTGCTCCTCCAGTGGACTCTTCCATCACACCAAGTTATCTACTGGAAATTCTTATCTAACGGAAACTCATTTCTCTTTCTAGGACCGCTGAAACCCGAAATAACTGTCTCCTACATTGCTGTGGCAACGATATTCTTCAACAGTGGACTGTCGTTAAAAACAGAGGTATTGTTACTGAGGGCCACTTGAAAAGTAGGGAGAAAAATGTATTTTGTACTGTTTTGAAATTTCAGAATCCTTTTGCAAAGCTGTGTGTAGCTGTGGTCTGAAGGCTTCACGCAACAGGAAATAACTTGGACCTGTGTTTTGTACCTACTGTGGTAGACACCTCATATTTGAGTGTTATGAACCCTGAGGATATAGTTTTAATAGGGCACTTAAATTGAAGCATCTTCCTCAGGTAACAGCGGTTGCGTCAGTGGTACCCAGGGTGACACACGAGACCAACTGATGTTTAGTTGGGGGTTGCATAACTTTTGTGGGTCATTTTTTTCTTCTCAGGCCAGAAGTTGTTCAAATGATGCTTTTTCTGTTATAACTTCTAACTCAGTTGAATCTTTCAAGAGAGTTTACTCTTTGCTAGCATATCTGTTATTTTAGCTCTTTTAAGAGAAATATTGGTATTTTTCATATTAAGTCACAGTCTATCTTGAGAACATAGAAGTAATGTTATTTATCGATCCAGGTGCACTGAACATGGGATTCTTTTAAAATGGAAGAAATCCAGACATATTTTATATACAAGAGAGGAAGGAATGAGTGAAATAATACCGATTTGTTATTGAAGAAATTACATAGAGCTTGCCGTTCTAAGATGCTTATTCTTATGTAGACAGGGAAATTTCAGTATGTATAGGAAGGATTTTTTTTGGTGGGGGAGAAGCTTAAAGTTAAAATTTTGTTTCAGCATTATGCATTCCCTTTATTTAAATTTAGTTTTTTAAATATGAAGTATGATTTGAGTGAAGACCAAATTTAGTTACCTCCTTTTATAATCCTAGTATTAAAAAAAAAGGGTTTTACTAAAATTGTATATTCTGTGGTTAGCTTTTCATTCGGGCATTGTTGATGTAGATTGGATCCCAGAGTATTGTTTATGACTGATAAATTGTATTTCGAGAATGCTAAACAGTCTCACTGATTACCTGCTCTGTAGGTAACTGATACTGGACAGGATTTCCTAAATATGTCAAGTTCCCATTTTTATATGTTATATTGATAGGAAAGGGCTAAGATGAGTGCTTACAGGACACAGACATTTCTGTCAACACCCGAGTTCTACGATTGGCCTTTGAATGTGGGGCCTGGTGATGCAGAAAGACATTTGCCACTGACATGGTGCTGATCTTCCTTGGAGGTCTTCCTGCTGACCTTGGCTGATAATCTTTGCGGAGCCTTCCCCATGTCTTCTGTTTGAGATGTTGCTCTAACTACATGTCCCCTGGTGGCAGCCCAATGGCTATAGCTGTTACTTATGCCCTAGGAAATCTGGCAAGATTTGATCTTCCCCTCCTTAGCTTCCTGCTTAATGCTATTCTGTAAAGGAGCCAACTTTGTGGGATGCAGGAACTAAAGAAGGAAGAATGTCATAGATTTTCCCTGGGGATCAAATTCTTCTGTCAGCACCAAGGAGACCTTCAGAGCCATCCAACTAATTTGGATCTAATGATGAGATGCCTTGATCCTGTGCTCTATCTCTGTATCTAAGGAGCGATCAAAGCCATTTCCTCCATCAAAGGCCTTTTTCAAACTAACAGACATTAAGACATTTTCAAGATTCATTTAACTTAAGAGGCCCTAGATTACATCATTGCGTAATGTCAAACCATCTCTAAATTCTGCTAATTTCCTGGGCAACCAAATAATTTTTCAGTTAGGTGGTAGCGGTTTATTGTTCTTTGTCTTGTAGTTAATAATCTTAAATACAGTGGGGGACTACTACTTTTATATCCTGTAGGTCCTAGAATAGTGCATTTTTTGCACATATGAAACAGGACGTTACTATTGACTTAAGGGTCTTTGAAAACAAAATAAAGTTTACACTGGTCCCATTAAATTTGATTTATACTGAACGTTTCATGTAGTATAATTTATATACTGTCATAGTGATGTGTATTCTAAGATTTTTTTTCTAATTTATTAAAATGATAAAAAAATCATGTTAATACTTCATGTCAAAAAGATTTCATGCTAGATCTTTAGTTTTATGACTAGTGATTGCTAGTTTTTAAAGTATCTATTGAACTGATTTCCAAAATAAGATCATATTTGAAATGTATCTTTATATTTATTTAATGCAAACCTACGGTTTCAGAGGTTTGTCTCTTTAGCTGGCTGAGGCAGACCAGTCTCATCAACAAGTACCTGTCAAGTCCTGGCTACAGGTACTGACTGTGCTTGGCACTGGGATAGAAAAAAGATGAGCAGGATTGTGTGGTCTGGAATAGGCTCCTGATTAGGGAACTTTACACAGGCTTGTCTTTATTTTTCTAAACAGATTTTTTTTAAAGTTCCATTAGTTTGCAAGTAAAATAGCAAATTCTAAATTTTGGGTTTACTGTTTGTTTTCAGCCCAGAGCTATGAGACTGACTTTCAGAAAGTGAATCAAATAAAGGTCAAATAAGGGTTAGACGGGAAATTGATGTGTAATGAAAATACTTCTGCATCCCAGTCAGAGCGCCTGCTTTTAAGCAATTCTTGATGCTGTCGGTGAGAATCTGGTGTAATCAGTCTGCCCAGTGTCTCCTTAAGCTTATTTTAATGGAATTTGACCTGTATTACATGTGAATAAACAAAATGTCATGCAGAACCAACTCTTCAGTTATTCATGATGGCATTTATTTGAGAACTTGGGCCCTGACTTCTATATGGATATATCTGGAACAATTCTATTTGGGATTTTATCATGTTTCCTTGCTTTTTCTTTCTTAGGATTAACTTATTTTTTCTTTATGGTTGTATGAATAAGATAGGGAAAGTACATAGCACTCGATTTTTGTGATTGTCTTGAAAATCTCTCTTAGGGACATTTCATGCCTGTTATTTCCTGCTGTTACACGAGGACTCATAACGCAAGATGATAGGCCTTTGCGATTCATTCTTGCTGTCTTCTTTACTGTTCCGTTGTTCTGACACAATGCCATTTGCTTTCCATTGTCATGTGTCTGCTCGGTTACTATTTTTAAAATGCATTTTATGTCTTTGCAAGTTTTCTGATTATGGAAGTGCTAGTTATTGATTATAGAAAGATTGGAAAGAAGAAAAAATAGCTACTATTAAAATGTTTTTTTCTAAGATTTATTTATTTATGCATACAAGAATTGGGGTACAGGCCAGAGGTGCGGGGGGTGAGAGTATTCACCAGAGACAGAGTGGGGAACAGAGCAGGCAGACTGACTGAAATACACTGCTGAGGGGAGCAGCAGGCAAGTCAGGAGAGGTCTGCTGCGCCATGTGGGTATCTCCCTGGCCAGGGATCAAACTTGTGCTGCAGTGGCTGTGGATAGCTTCGTAGGTTGCCTTTTAACCCCTGCGCCACCAGAGAGGCCCCTAAAATCTGTTTTGCAGGATTTTTTTCTAAACATGTTTTATGTATAGAATAATTAAAAAATAAAATGTGTGTGTGTAAATATGTGTATATAGATACACAATCCATAGGCACATACGTAGTCACATATAATCTTATTTTTTCATGTGACATTGTAGATAAAACTTTTTCATGTAATTTAATATTATAATTTAATTTTTCCTTCTGTATGTATGTGATTTACATCTTGTTTAATTTAATGAACATAAGTGAAAAGATACAAAAGTATATGTGATGTGAAGCCTTCCTTTCCTCCATCCCCACCAGATATCTAGTGTCCTTTGGAGATAATCAATGTTAACAGTTTCTCTAGATTTTTCTGGAGATATTCTATACAAAACATACATCTGTGTATTCCCCCTTTAACTGAAGTATTTTATACTGTTTGCCACATTACCTTATTTACTCAAAAAACATATCTTGGAGGTTGTTTCATAGCAAACACAAAGGGCTGCCAATTTCTTGATGTTCAACGCTCCCTGAGACAAGGTTCTTTTTTTTTTTTTTTTTTAAGAGGCATGTTTTTATTTATTTATTTATTTGTTTGTTTATACAAGCACTGGATACAGTCAGAAGCGCAGGAGGGTGAGAGAATTCACCAGAGCCAGAGCGGGAGGCAGAGCAGGCAGAAGGACTGAAGTACACTGCTGAGGGGAGCAGCGGGCAGCAGGAGAGGTCTGCACGCCATGTGGGACCCTCCTCCAGTGGCCGGGGAACAGCTGGGGATCGAACTGGTGCCGCAGAGGCCGCAGGCAGCTTCGCAACCCAGCGCTCAACCGCTGTGCCACCAGGGAGGCCCCTATTTCTTTTTGTATGCTAAAAGGATGCCATTTTATGATTGTGTCGTGATATATTTTACTAGTCCCCTAGTGATGGACATTTAGATCATTGGCAAGGTTTTGCATTTACAAAATACTGCAATGGGTAACCTCAGAATAGGCCATTTCCCATGCTGGGAGTGTGTGTGCAGGATTCATTCCTGAAGGTGAAATTGCTAAGTCAAATGAGATGTACCATTTAAGCTGTGACAGGTCTGCCAAGTCTGTGCAATGGTGCTAGGTGTGTAGGAATTCGTTGCTGAGAGAAGGGATGAGTTGCCAGATTTTCTCCATAGGTCGGGTGACAATATCCCTCTACTGGTGAAGTAGGGGAGGACCCCATGTTTCCATGTCCTGTCAATACATTTTTAACATGATTTATAATAAGTCATTACCTGCTGGTTACACCTTAAGTTATTTAATTATTCTCCCATTTTTGGACATGTAAGTTGTTTCTAGATTTTAATATTAGCGATGATGCCGTGATGCTCAAGTCTTATAGGTAAAAGATTTAGTGATGAAATAAGTCCAAATGAATGTTGACTAGACTT
Organism: Talpa europaea; assembly: GCF_964194135.1. NCBI lineage: Eukaryota > Metazoa > Chordata > Mammalia > Eulipotyphla > Talpidae > Talpa > Talpa europaea. The sequence continues at coordinate 108,650,610 of NC_140077.1, forward strand.
ATTGTGATGATCATTTGTAATGTATACAAATATGGACTCATTATGTTTTATACCAGAAACAATTAAAATGTCACATGTTAATTATGTGTCAATTTAAAAATAGCCTGATTCATGTAATGTTGTTTGTGTACTAGTTTCTCTTCATAAATGGTTTTTTTACACTGTTACTTTGTGTCCTTCATTTTTGCAGGAGCTGACCAGTGCGTTGGTGCATATAAAACTGCATCTGTTTATTCAGATCTTTACACTGGCATTCTTCCCAGCAGCAATATGGCTTTTTCTCCAGCTTTTATCAATCACACCTATCAATGAATGGCTTTTAAAAGGGTATGTTCAAACAGTTTGAAGGCTCCACTTTTTTTTTTTTTTTATAGATTTATTTGTTTATTTATACAAGCACTGGGTACAGTCAGAAGTTCAGGAGGGTGAGAGAGTTCACCAGAGCCAGAGCTGGGAACAGAACAGGCAGACTGACAAAATACACTGCTAAGGGGAGCAGCGGGAGTAGCAGGAGAGGTCTGTTGTGCCATATGGGACCTTCGCCAGTGATGGGGGATTGAACCGGCGCTGCAGAGGCTGTGGGCAGCTTTGCAGCCCCGCGCTCAACCACTGTGCCACCAGGGGAGGCCCTGAAGGCTCCAATTTTTAATGGGGACTCTCTAGTAACATTGTTTCTGTGGCAACTATATACAAAGGGACTTAGGTGCGATCTCTTATGAGAAGAAATAAAAACATTTTTAATTTTATTAGTCTTTAAAATGATTGTGTTTCATCAAGGAGGTTCGTTTAGGAATTTTATGACAGAAACTTAAAGCACCTCATGCCTAATTTTAAGGTTCTAGGAGAGACATTTTTCTGGGAATTTTAAAGAGATGTGATGGGAGAAGCATGGAAGGACTGGAGACTGTAGAGCCAGCACACACATGCATCATGAAGGCTGTGAACTAGGAATTTTAATTTTTGCATTTTTGCAAAAATTTTTAATTTTTGTATTACTAAGTATATATAGTAGCTCCTGAGTGTAACATGTGCCTTTAGAATAGACACGAAAGAAGAGATTTATGGGGAACAAGCATTTCCCTTTTCACTTATTCTGTTTTATGTTTTGTAGGAGGGCTGAATTAATGATCAATTTTTATTAGGTTCTTTTCTTCCATTATATATATTGCTATGATTATTAAAAGGCTTTAATGATCTTTAAAGCTTATTCAAAGTGGTTTAAACTAGCCATATTCTAGCATCATGGCATAATAGCTAAAATTCTGAGCCAGGAGCCCAAAGGTGGCTCTCTGACTTGGCCATCATGACCACACTTGCTGTAACCTGATTTTAATTATGTAGGAGTTTAAATAACTGAAAAAATAAAACCACTGGAGCCTGGAGATCATAATGAAAACTTAGAATCCAGGCATCTGCAGCCTCTGTCTGAGCCAGGCTGCCTCTATAGTGTTGTTTAAGGCAACAGAGCACAGGCATCAGCTGTGTTTTACTTGCTCAGCACAACTTAGGCTGAATGTAGTGAAGACTATGTGTGACTGAAAAAACCCACTTATAATTGCATTTTCTTTTATTTTGCAGTTTGCAGACAGTAGGCTGCATGCCTCCTCCTGTGTCTTCTGCAGTGATTCTAACCAAAGCAGTTGGTGGAAATGAGGTCAGTTATGGGGCTCACTGCATTTAAATATAAGTGGTGCTGAGGTTTTATTTATATATTATTTTATATATTAATATCATATTATATAATATAATACATATATTATAAGGTTATATAATATATTCAGATAATATATATTATATAGTTATGTAATATAATATATAATATTACATATTAATATTATATCTATTACTTTATGAAGAAGTCATGTTACAGAAAATGCATAACCCATAGCAGCTTATTAAAGAAGGGGATGTGTTCACATATCACATATTTTTGTGTTCACATAAAATTGGTAATGTTGTGTGGAATTTAGAATTTCAAAGAGGAGAGCAAGGGAAATGAGTGCAACAGAGATGGTGAGTTTTCTACTTCAGTGGGAAGTTGGGAAATAGAGGACAAGGAACCCAACAGACTTTTTCATCTAAGTTATATGCTGTGATCATTCTTCAGGACTTAAAATATTTGTAATAAACTAAATTCATGGGAAAAGAATCATTATAATTGTCATGGCAAGTGAAGATGATATAAAAAGGAGAAATGAGTCCTGATTTCTAGTTGTAAGTTCAAGAGCCAGCTGCTGTAAGGACTTGTGGCAAAAGAAGAGCATTTGTATGTTGAAATAAAAAAATTGGCCATTTCAGAAGCTACTTATAGGTGGTTCTTCTTGGTTGTGCGGCCCTGCCATTTTATACTGAGGGACTTTGCTTTGTAATATCTTGTTCATCCTTTTCTACTTATATTCTTATTATTTTGTATTCTTAGTCCGCTTTCTTACATTCAGAAAAGAATACTGTTGAATGGGGAGGTTGAGTGTGATTAGTTGTATCAAATTCTGCTGACATGAGTTGTCTAAGTGAATTCTGAAACTTGACCATTAAATTAAGCTACATGGAAGTCATTGGCAACCTTGACCAGTCATTTTTTTTTTTTTTGATGAAATGTACAGGCAAAAGCTTGTTGGCAACGGGATCAAGAAAAAATGGGAAGAGAGAAAGCAGAAATAGGAAGCATAGCTCATTGTTTTGAGATCCTTATTGATAAAAAGGAAAAGAGAAATGGGTCTGTGTTGGGGGATAAATTAAGATTTTTTAAATGTAGAAATGATAGCATGTTTCCATCATGATGGATCTGTACAGTAGGGAGGTAGCTATTGAGATAAGGGAATGCTGGGATGCTTTATTCCTCAAGCAAGAGAGAATGAAATTGAGTTATGTGGGCTTCTGTGGGAACTTGGGCCTTTTATTTATCATTATAGCTGGAAAGGCAGAGTGTGTGGATACTGAATCGTGCAAAGGGATGTCCTTCAGAATCTTCTTCTGATCCCTTTTTTTAATTTTCTTAATAACTGAGAGTGATGATGGGGTAGGCGGTATTAATCTTGAATGAGAGGAAAAAACACAATTGCCCTCTACATTTAGCCTCATGGCGTAGCAGTGGAATTGACAGATTGTTGGATTTAACCAGCATTACATTATGCCAGATAGTTGCCACAAAATTAGTGAGATAGAGTCTTGGACTAGTGCCTACCTTGATTATCTCTCTAATGCCTTGAAACAATTTGAGAAGTCTCTTTTGGTATATTTGAGAACACTGTTAATTGGCTAAAAAGTGTCATTTCTTTCTTTGTTTCTAATCTGATTCCCTAAAAGCTTCTAAGGCTCAAAATCCTGTTTGTTCACAAATGACTTTTGGCATAAGTTCAAAGTTCACCCATTTTCTTGATATTAACATATAGTATTAGATTCTTGTGAAGCGTATTTACATGTTCATTCCCCAGTAGACATTTAAATTTTTTTACATTAATGTTGCCTATTAAGAATGTTGAATTTATGAATATCTCCTTTGTTTTGTTAAGTCATCAGTCTGGTTCTTTAAATGTTTATGTTGTACAACATAACCATTATCAGGCATTTCTGTAGTGCTGGGTGGTAAGATATTAGCTGTTCTCAAATATTGAAAATTGAGCTGTAGATTCAAAGCTAGCAAAGTCCAGTTAGTAAGTTCTTCTGATGTAGAATGAATAGACTATTTTTATTTATGCTAGATACTGAAAGAAAATGATCTGCAAGTAAAGATATTAGATAATTTTAAGTTCAGTGTTTTTCTAAAATAATGTCACAAGGTAATGAATTTGTTGAAGTAAATGTAAGGGGAGATTAGTCTCTTGTGTGATATATTAGGAAAAAACCTTAAAGATAGGAAGTGAGTTTATTGGTGCACATAAATAAGAAGGTCCAAAAGTCAAGGTCACTTCCAGATGCCATTTGGTGAAGGTTTTGATGCTACGCTGTGATTCTCTGCTCTGTCTTGCACATAGTGGCTTGGTGCTGTCATGTAGGAAGATTACGGGGGCGCAGTCCCATACTCCTCTGTTCTTTCAAAGTCTTCTTTGCAGTGTTTATGACATATAGAATCTTTTTTCCTTGCAGATTTCATGTTACTATGCTTCTTTACATTTATCTTATGCTCTCGTATGTTTATATATACAATGTTAATATGTATTCATATGTTTAGTATATGCTCTTCTGCATTCAAAAGGATATGTGATTATGTAGCATGTTTTTATTTAGTGATTTGGGGGATGTATCAGATAGAAGAGTGTCATTCGAAAGGTTTCTTTTATTTTTATTTATTTATTTTTTAAAGATTTATTTATTTATTTATACAAGAACCAGGGTCAGGCCAGATGCGTGGGAGGGTGAGAGGATTCACCAGAGACAGAGCGGGGAACAGAACAGGCAGACTGACGAAACACACTGCTGAGTGGAGCAGCCGGCAAAACAGGAAAGGTCTGCCTCAGCATGTGGGACCCTCGCTGGCCAGCCGGGATCCAACTGGTCTTGCAGAGTCTGTGGACAGCTTCACAGCGCTGCACTCAACTGCCTGTGCCACCAGGGGAGGCCTGGTTTCTTTTATTTTTATTTTGCAAAGTTGTTGTATAATTTAGGAGGAATTTTTTCCCATTAATTTATACACCTATCATTTTAAATGCATTTTTGGATAAAACTGTTGTTTAGCAGAAGATTTTGTCATGGATTGAAAGAGTTGAATGCCTTTAAATTCACAGCTTGTACTTTGGTGAGAAGTAACCTCGTCAAGTTAAAAAATGTTTTCTGGTTGTATAAATTCAGTGGTTTTGTGTCAGTGAGTCAACTAGAATTGATAATGTTTTTACAGCAGAAGGAATTCCGTGTATTATATAATGATGTGGGATTATCCTTTAGGTGTTTAAAATGAGATTTTTTTTTTTTAAAAAAGATTTATTTATTTATTTATACAAGCACTGGGTACAGTCAGAAGTGCGGGAGGGTGAGAGAATTCACCAGAGCCAGAGTGGAGAGCAGAGCAGGCAGACTGATGAAGTACGCTACTGAGGGGAGCAGCGGGCTGCAGGAGAGGTCTGCGCGCCATGTGGGACGCTTGCCCGGTGGCCGGGGATCAACTGGTGCTGCATAGGCTGTGGGCAGCTTCGCAACCCAGCGCTCAACCACTGCGCCACTGGGGAGGCCCTAAAATGAGATTATTTAAAGTTATAGCTGATTGACAGTTTTGTTTTGTAGCTTTAATATTTTAAACCTTTTTCATTTAAATACCGAAAACATGGTTAGGCTCTTTATGTAATTGCTATTTATGCATTCCAGTGTTTTAAATGCAACTTTTCAAAACTACAAGACTATAGAGGTGCTGTCGGTATGGTCTGATTGGTGGTGCTAGATTATGTGTGTGTGTGTTCCTTTTTAAAATGACAGAAAAGGCAATACGACTTGGTAAAAAGGTAGGTCAAAATGTTTTCTATTTTATTCTAACATGGGAGACAGAATAAACACTAATTCCTTGCTTAAAACTGTATACACTCATTTGGTTTAAATTTCTGTTCCATATGTTAAGTCCCATGGTGAAAAAAATTACTATTTTTCCCACAACCTTCCAAAGGTTTTAAAACTGACAGGATTTGTGTGAAGAATTACCGTGTTTAAATTCAAGTAACATCTGCCCTACCAGAGGGATTCCTTTCATAAAAGTTTCTTTTCTTCTTCTTTTTTTTAATGAGTGCTTTTTTTTTTTAAACATTTATTTATTTATTTTTGTACAAGAACTAGGGTATAGGCCAGAGGCAGAGCAGGGAGCAAACAGGCAGATGACTGAAATACACTGCTGCCGGGAGCAGTGGGTGAGACAGGAAAGGTCTGTGCGCCATGTGGGACCCTCGCCAGTGGCCGGGGATCGATCCCGCGCTGCAGAGGCTGCGGGCAGCCTTGCAGCCCAGCGCTCAACCATGGTGCCACCAGGGGAGACCCCAAAACATGGTTATTTCAGCCATGAAAATAAGCAACCCTCACCACTAGCAGCAGAGCACTGGCTGCAGGCATGTATGTTTGCTTGTTAGTTGTTGTGTTTCTCAAAGTGAAATCCAGAGATGAACTGCAATTGCATGACCTGGGCTGATGAGGGGGAAAACGTTTTCTATTTTTACTCTACACCTGTTGGATTAGACTATGTGGTGGATGGGCCTCTGGAGTCTCCTTTTTAAAATGATGAAATCCACCCTATCTACAAAAGGTGTGTAAAGTGCATGTATGTATCTGTGTGTGTGCGTTTCAAGAGGAATAATCAGCACTGCTGCGTGTACCCTTCAGCTTGAGAAACAAACGTGCTGTTGGTCCGTAATTAAGCACCCGCTTTACGCGGACACTGTTTTCTACTATGAGGAACAAAAAAAAAGAAAAAGAAATCTGGTGCTTGCCTTGGAGAAGCCGGAGTTCAGTGTGGACATTCCACCGTTCAAAACCTCTATGTCATAAATCTTACAACCCAGGCAAAATAGAGTGAAATGACTTTATATTGGCTCCAATCCTCAAATTATTGGTGGAGGAAAAAACAAAAGGCACCCCAAGTGAGTTGAGCCCCACTCAGCTTCAGTGTGGGGGATCGGGACTATGCTTCTTGCAGGTGTTTACACAGCTGGCCTCCTTAGGAAGGCGCGCTACTCTCACCATTGAACACATTAACTGGCATTTTAATCATATGTTAGTTAGCAGCTTGGAGGATTTTAGAGCCCTTTATTAGTCCTGCAGGATTCCAAATACTTTTTTAAAATTGTGGTAACGAGGGTTTACAACACTGTGAATATTTTAGGAGTACAGGTTCATATGTTTGTTTGAATGTTGCTGCAGCACGCCTGCCACCCAAGTGCCCACCATCGGCCATGGAGCTACTGGGTTCCCCCGGCCCCCGTGTTCCTACTCTTCTTCTCTCTCCCCACTTGGTAGCCTCCGTTCTGCAGATTTCCAGGGTTTGTTTCCAAATACATTTGAAAGACAAGTTTTGATTTCAGATGCAGTAGAAAGGTAACAAGTTAAAAGTACGTGAGTGTTTAATTCATCAATGGGGTTACTGCCCAGATCTCTACGCAGGAAATTTAAGAATGTCTCCTGAGCAAAGAAAATTATTACATGTGGTGAACTCTTTAAGTCCTAGACGGAGGTCATGGCAGCCTGAGTGTATTTAAAAAAGGGTTTCTGTCTGCTTGGAAAGTAAATGAAGCCCTCATTACTAACTTTAAAACCACAGCTATGAGAAGGCTTGTGCCGGAGGTGAAAGATCAAGATCATCACAGCCCAAGTGGAGACAGAAAGTTCAATTTCTGACTTATCAGGGAGGCATGAAACATTTCAGGGTTATTTTGCATTATCAGTGGGGAGTTGATCTGGCTAATCCAATGCATGAAGATAAGATTCATTGAAACATTTATAAAGGCATTTAGAGTAGATCTAATCAGCAGAGAGAGGCCTTGAAGTGAGAGGGAAATCTGATCTGTCAGTCACTGCCTCCCCAGTGCAATCCCTTGCCTGCCTGGGCCTTGCCTTTCTCTTCTGTTAAATGGGGTTGGTTCCCGCCTTTGAGTGCAGTGCAAGTTTGATGGTGTCTTATACCCAAAAAAAGGCTGTGGTGTGGAGCTCTCTTGCAAGCTGTCAGGTGTACATGCTCCCAGCCTCCTAAACTCCCTGGGAAATGGTAATAGATTTTCCTCTTTGACAGATGACAGAACAGAAGTAACAGCAGTAGCAACAAAAAGATTTCATGTTCCTACTCTTCTTCCACCTGTACCTTTTAACTTCGGTCGCACCTTCTAGGTTGGGCTAGCCTTCTTCGCACGAGCAAGAGTTGACTCTTCTAAACTGTTGTAAACCTTGTTTGAAACATGCCTAGTTTCTGTCCCAAGGTTTTGTGTGTGACTTAGAACTCTCCTTTAGCCCCGCAGTGCCTTTCAAATCGTCTTCCATTTCTTTTTTTTTTTTTTTTAAATTTTATTGTTATATTCCCCATACAATTGCAGCCCCCCCATTCTGACCCCAATCCCTCCCCTCCCGCCCCCGCCCCCCTAAAAGTGTCTCTGGTTCATAGTTTTTTGTTCATTTTGATTTTCACTTTCTTATAGTTATTCATTTTCCTGGTCCCTTATTTAAGTTTTCTAGATTCCTGCTATGAGTGAGACCATCCGGTATTTTTCTTTTTCTTTTTGGCTTATTTCGCTGAGCATGATCCCTTCCAGCGCCATCCATGTTGCTGCAAATTGCATGTGTTTATCTTTTTTGAATGCTGAGTAATATTCCATGGTATATATGTACCACATCTTCTTGATCCAGTCATCTATTTTTGGGCATTTGGGTTGTTTCCAAAGCTTAGCTATTGTAAACAGTGCTGCTATAAACATAGGGGTGCAGGTGTTCTTTGGAATTGATGTTTCTGTGTCCTTTGGGTAAATACCTAGGAGTGGAATTGCTGGATCATATGGAATCGTCTTCCATTTCTAATTCAGGAGCTGGTTTCAGTTCTCGTTCTGCTCTGCCTACCTGTAGCCTCTGACACCTTGTCCACTCCCTTCTGCTTCTCTAATACGCTTTTCTCCTGATTCTCTTCCTACAGCTCTCATCACTCCTTTGCTCCTTGCCTGGCTCATTTCTCATTCCAGGGACCTCGTTTGAAAGCCCTCGTTTGGCATGACTGGATTCCTGTTCTGAGTCCATCTTCTCTTTACACTTGAAGTCCTGTGGCCCTCACCTTTGGGTCCAGCTCTGCCTCCAGCATTAGGCCCTGTCCTGACCTTGGCGGGGAGTGTTTAAGCCATGCTGGCTCTGCACGCGGTTTGCCACTGCAGCTGTTGTATCTTATTATAGAGAATTTGATTATTTTTACCTTTTATTTCCAAATGTGGGGCATGTGTGCTTTTTAGGTTCTGTGATTTTTCTTACATCACCTCCCTGCCAGTTACCGATACAGTTGTATTTATGAAGTTATTACTGAAAATAGGAAATTTATTTTCAATAAATTAAATCTAAGATAACTTAGCTCTTTTCCCTGGCCTCATCCCCAGCTAGCTGTATAATCTTGGGGTTTCTCTTTTTCTGTTTTTTAGTCCATCTTGTGTGGGCAGGGTTGTTTCAGATGAAAACCCTTGGGGGGAAAAACATGAAGAGACCTAGGTTTCATTTCCTTGTCAGCAGACTTCTGCCTGGGCTGCGTCAGAATTCATCTTTTCTTCTGCCCACAGGAGGATACTTTTTGTGCCTCTGTGGTGACACTCACCCTTAATCCGATGTTTTGGGGGCATGCCTTTGGCTCTCCAACAATTTTTGATCACTCTTTACAGGAACTGATTTTCTTTGTATCCCTTTCCTGAGTATCTGTGATAAAAATGGCAAAGGGGGGCCTCCCCTGGTGGTTCAGGTGGTTGAGCGCAGCACTGTGAAGCTGTCCGCAGCCTCTGCAGTGCCGGTTCGATCCCTGCCGGCCGTCGAGAATCCCACATGGCACAGCAGACCTCTCCTGCCTCACCCGCTGCTCCCCTCAGCATTGTATTTCGTCAGTCTGCCTGTTCTGTTCCCTGCTCTGGCTCTGGTGAATCCTCTCACCCTCCCGTGCATCTGGCCTGTACCCTGTACCCTTGTATGCATGAATAAATAAATCTTTAAAAAAAAATGCAAAGGAGGACTCAGGAAGCTAGAGATGACTCCAGTTTCCCCATAACCCTAAAATGGTCCCAACAGAGTTGCTCTGAACATGAGGAAGTCACTTACATCGTGGGGATTTCTACCATCGGATGTTCTTAATCTGTCTCTCATATATTGAAATGGTGGCAGAACAAAGGGGGTAGAAAGAGCAGAGTTCTTTCTAGATGAGATATCGTTTCTCACTGATGCAAGTACATTTCAGATCCTGTCCAAAGGGCTTATGTGGGAGTTATTCAAGAGTTTACACTACACAGTGTTGCTCATTTACTGAGACTACTGAGCCTTCACTTACAGACTTGGAGACAGTGTGATGCAAAGTTCCAGTCTAATTACAGTTACATTAACTTTACACTGGTTGGAAAAGAGTAGTTTCTCAGACCTTGATGTGTAAGTCTAAAAATCAGTCTGAGAAATTAACTATATGAAGTAAAGCATGTATGTGTGTGTGTGTATGTGTGTATAAACACGTACATATTTGTATATAAGTACATGTATTATTTTCACATTTTGTTTGAAGCACTTCTGAAGGTAAAAGGAAAAAAGCCTGCTTTAAGAAACAGTTTGCCAAAGGTTGATGAAGTTTTACAACTCTTGGCCCAATTCATTATGAACTGATTATCAGTATAGACAGAGAAAAAGAAGTTCATGAAGTTAGATGCTTGCTAGTTGAAGGAGTCTTTTACTTGTTGGAGGGAGCCTGACCTCAGGTCTTACAAAGCCTCTTAGAGAGAAGAAATGCTGGCATTTTTCTGCTATTGCTAATAAGGGCACCACTTGGGATGCACAGAGCCCACGGCTGGACAGCCCTGGAACAGCTGTGGTCAGTTGCTCCTCCTGAGTGCAGCAGGTCGCTGCTCACCTGCTTGGTCCCTGCTGGACCATGGTGAGCTCTTGCCATCCAAACAGAAGACTGCTTCCAGGGGCGTGCCCTGATTTGGTCATCGCTCGCAGTGCTTTGCACATATTCATTCCATTTAGCAACCTTTTGGGAGGGAGGTTATTTATCCCCCTTCTATAGATGAGCAAACTGACGCGAGGAGAGATTAAGAAACTCGTGTAGGGTTATGGAACACAAAAGAGGTACAGCTAGGAGGCAGGCCCAGTGCTCTGCTTTCAGTGCTAGTGCTGCAGCCTCCCTTTACTGCCTCTCTCGAGTTAACTGGAGGTGGGCAGATGTCCCCTCCAGCTTGACCTGGCTTACCTACCTGGACAACCTACATGAGAAAAATAAAAGTTGACCTGGCAATAGACTGCAAGGCCAGTAATGAGGTGAAAAACGATCCCTAAGGAGCTGTGTAGGTATTGATTTTCTGCATGACTGGAAACCTCCCTTCAGGAAGCTTTGCCAGTTTCTCTGCCAGGGCTCTGCATTACTTATCTGTCAGGCACAGGGAGCAAAGAAAACTGTAAACACCGGTATGTCTCACTGAGGCTTTCCTTAGATGGCAGGCAGGAAGATGTCTTTAAAAACCTTGTTTTTTTGAGGAACATTGGTTTACACACAGTTTCAGGAATATAGCATCACACCTGCACAAGGGCCTGTACCACGCCACGCCACGCCCACCACCAGAATTTCAGGTACCACTCACCACCGTCCAGTCAATGCCCTCTCCCCTTCTGCCCACTCCAGCCCCCCTCCCCACTGGTAACCACCTTTCTTGGTCAGAGGTAAGGGATTGTTTTTGTCTGTTCTCTGCCTTCTTTCCTTATGAGGACCTCTGTTTCTTATTCACAGCTCTATCCTCTGTGCTGAGTGCAATGTTGTCATATACCAGGGCCATGTATTTGACTAAGTGAATATTTTTGAAGGAATTTGTTTGACTCTAGTGGCGTCCAAATCTTGATTACATCGGTCTTAGTAAGACAATACTTCACAGCCAGTTTCACTTTGTCTTCTGTTAAATAAGCTTCTCTAGAGATATCATGCAGTGAGCTGTCTCTTATAAAATTCTTGCTTCTCTCAGTGTCTCACACCTAGCCTGCTTTGTCTGAGCATCAGCAGCCACAGCCGTTCACACGGTGGCAACCTCCAGAAGTGCTGGCTTAGTGCCTGGAAGGAACTGAAAGATTTCTAATGCTTGGAAGGAAATAAAAGACTTGTATTCAGTTGATCTGGTCTGGAAGGAAATAAAAGACTATATGGTTGACTTGCATGTTAGAGACCTATTAGGTGATGAAAAACACACACAGATATTTTAGTAGCTGAGTTGGGATTTTAGTCTGTTTTTTTCCCCTTTTTAATTTTGGATGATCTTATGCTAGCTAGTCAAGTGAATATCTCATGTGGGAAAATGATGTTACTATCAGAAGATATTAGTAGATACTTGACAGCTATTTTTTTTTGAATGAATAATAAGGAATTTCTTTTCCTTATTTAAAACTTCTGTATGCAAGTTTTAGTTTATGTAGAATTCAAATATATATATATACACACACACATATATATGTGTGTATATATACACACACACACACACACACACACGAGGAGACTGTCTTAGGTCATCTCCTATTGTGACAAATATGTTTCAGAGGGTTTTGCCTGTCTTATGAAATGCTTTACCTATATATTCCCTTTCTAACTTACCAAACATGGGATGAAGTAGATGAGACTGGCTGATATTATATTATCCTCATTTGTGTACTTGGGAAAATTACAATTGAGAGATGAGGTCCCATGAGGTCACACAGCTGGGAAGTGTCAGTTCCTTCTCCAGAACACTCTCATCCCGTTGAACAATATATCGAGCAAAACAATAAAACAAGAAAAATGAGTTACAAAGATAGAATAGCAAGATCTTGTGTTGTCCCCTCATTAAAGGTAAGAGATGAACATCAGAGTACTATTAAAACAAATTATTGAGCACTGGCAGTTTGCAGGGTGCTGAGGAGTGGGAGTAGAGTACAAAGGGAATCCAACCTACCCACAATAGATTGGTAATGAAATGGAAAAAACTGGTAGGACATTGACAGTGGGTGATTGTGAAGGAGCCAGAGGGTTAGTAAGAGGGGTTTGGAGAGACCCCTATAACTTGAGCCAGGCTTGTGGGTACTGGGTGGAGAGTAAGTCTTGGGAAGCGAGAGGTTTTCTAGTTACTGCATTTTAAAATAGGTCTCTACAGTGGATTAAGATGATAAACTGGTTGGAAGACCTGAGAGAACGGGTCTGATGGAAGGAAGCTGGTGCTCATAAATGCTGTCCCAGTGGCCTAGTCGATGAAACACACCTGCACATGGCACAGACATGCAGGCGGGCTGAGGGAGCAATCGTGTTGTCTCTGCAAGTGTTGCTTTCTTATAGTGAGTTGATGGCAGAATGATAGCTCTGCAGTGCCCCCGAGATAGCAAATGGGAATGAAATGCCAGACACTGGGTGTGGGTGGTCAGGGGCAGAGGTGGGCCAAGCCTGTGTGTCAAACCTCATGGAAGTTACAGAGCGAAAAGAAAAGATTTCCGCCACCCTGGACAGAGGGAGGTTCTTCAGTTACTTCCATTTCCCGCAGGATGAAAAGGTGAAAGCAAAGCTGAGGTTTCCTATTACACCTCAAGCATGCCAGGCTTTTTGCCTTCCGTTTGTTCTGGTTCCGCAGATGCAAACTCTACCATGCAGATGCAAACTCTACCATCGGGAATTCAGTCCCACCCAAGAACACAGCAGCAAGTTATCCCTTTCCAGCAAAGGTTTCTCTTGTATCTGAAACCCTAAAACATGTGCCTATCTTTTCTTTAAATGCTATTTCTTTAAAACAGATTACCACTTTTCCCCCTGATTGATTACTTTATGTAAAATATTTCCTGGAAACAGATATATGTCATTTGCTGCTATCTTGTTAAATGACTAAGTTCACCTATGTGAATGTGCTGTGTGAAGTCTTCCGGAGGTCACATTAGTAAAAGGTGTAGGAATGGTACACTGACCAAGTGCTAAGAATATCACTCAATGAATAGGGATTTTACTTATTGTACTGTTATTGCTTTTAGACATAAAATTCATAATAAAATTGCAACAACCAAAGGTTTGTTTCAGAACTTGTAAGAGATGCATTTCTATAGATGTAATCCACACCCTTGGTCCACCTTGGATTTCAGCGTCAATTTAAGCAGTCAGTTCCCAGTGAGCTTACTTTCAGCTCATGCTTAGAATCTGGTTCCCCCACCCCCACCCCCGTAACTCCTCCTCTGGAGTCAATGAGGGAAAGAAAAATTCTTTATCACTGGGTTTAACTTCTATCTGCAGAGTAAGTTTCTTATTATTGCCAACCGTCATGAACAAATGTTTGGACAATTGACAGCATCACATAGGATAACTTCGGAATAGACTTTATCAGAGAAATGACAAGCCAAAGTTCAACAAGAAGAGAATCATGCACATTCTCTCTCTCTCTCTCTCTTTGTTGATAATTATGTACCTTCTACCAACCCTACATTTTATAGGTAGAGAATTTTAAAGGTTAGAAATCTTGTTCAGTTTATCCCAACTAACTCAGTAAGTTAATAATGGGCCTAAGTTTAGAAAGGTGTCTCCAGATTGTAAATTAGTGTTTATTCCTTCCTACCAGTGGTTCTGAAAGTATATCCTCTGCAGCAGAATCACCCACCCATTTGCAGGTGAGAAATGTGGTTGCCTTAACCCATTCCAGCTCTCTCTGCTGGTCTGTCTCGTGGGTTTGAATATCACAAGCTCTCTGGTTTTACAACCTCCTGTGAGCACTTGGGGTTTTCATGCTTCTGGGGAAAAACACTCGGGGGTTGGGGGATCTGATTGGTCCAACTGGAGGCATGTATCATAATCAATTAATAGATCAGAAAAAAATGTATTCCCCCATCTAAGGATAAGCCACAGAATATCGGTTAGAGAAATGAATGTTAAAGAATGAAAGATAAATGTAGCTGGACAAGAAAAAGAAAAAGAAAAAGAAAGAAATATGTTTTTTAAATAATAGAATATAATAAAGTATACTTAATATTGGAACTGCACTGAATATAATTCAAAGTAATGTGATATTTAGAAGGCACTTAAAGAGCTGAATTACTTTTGGATCCATTATAACTTAATAGTGTGCAATATTGTAAAAAATATCTCATTTGTTGTTTTAAATTTTCTCTCTTGATTCTTCTGGAAATGAAGATTAATATTAATAGTTTTGTTACTTAGCAGCAACATTCCTAACTCTTAATCTAATTTCTAGATATCTGGGGAAATTTTTGAAATATTCTTTCTGAAATCCATTTTATTAATATGTTCTGGGACTGATTTTGTGCTAACATTTTTTTTCTGTTTCTTGAATGAAGATGATAAGACTATAAATTAAAGTGATTATTTATGATTCTGATAAACATTATACTTCTTTGGTCACGAAGAGACATTACAAAGAAAAGATCTCTGAATTTTTATTATCTTTGACTTTTCATATTATTATGTTTCTAATATAATTTCTTTTTACAAATTGTGACAAAATATACATAACAAAAATTTCCAGTTTATCTTTTTGAAGTATACAGCTCAGTGGCATCAAGTACATTTGCATTGTTGTATAATCAGCATTACCGTCTCTCTCTGAACTTTTTCATCTTCCCAAAGTAAAACTCCATAGCCATTAAATATTAATTCCTGATTCCTCCTTCCCCATCCCCCAGCAACCAAGTTTTCAATTTTCTGTCTCCATGAATTTGACTATTCTAGAAACCTCATATTAGTGGAATTGTATTTGTCTTTCTGTGACTGGCTTATTTCACTCTGACATAATTCTTTTGCTGTACTTGGGATATTATTTAATCATAAATGAATTATTATTGCTTAAAATTGTCTTTCTTACATTCATATTCTGACAGTTTTCATCTGTAGTGGAAATTACAATGGATATTAATAGCAGATAGTGTGATGATAAAATAAGATGTTGGAATTGTTAGCTTATGAGAACAGCACAAGGAAGAAGTCACTATATAGTTATGTATCTTTAATATTACAAAGATAATTTAAACATGAAACAAGGACTTTCTTCTAATGGTCGATATGAGGTGAACATATTAGACATTTTAGTAATCTGCTCTTTTCTATTGTCCTGTATAAAAACAGAAACGTGACATTGTAGTGCGACATTTGATTTCATAGATTATCCAAATGTATTTGAAATAAATAAAAGGGGTTTTTAGGATAAAATACTAAAGTTCCTGGATTAAGCAGTTACCCCGTTTGACTTCTATTCTATTTGTGTAACAAATGGTACATTATTTTTTCTTTCTCAGAATGTATAGATTGTGGGAATTGAACAATAATCCTTAAAAAGGTATTAAGATGTTGATGATTATTTGTTGCCTTGGGGAAAATATTGATGATCTCTGTCCCTTCAAAAATAGCATTTTGTCCTGGACTTATCTGTTATGAGGCTTACATCACTTCTTGCTCCTTCCACTTGGATGCCTCAGAGACATTTTAGAGAAGTACACTTTAATAAAATCTGGTAGATTGGTAGCTTAAATTCTTTCCCAAAATCCCAGGCAAAACAAGAAAACAGAACAGAGAGTTTGATATAATGGGAGTCTTACACTGTCTTTTGCAAATTGCAGACATTATCCCACAATTTTGGTGTAATCCTTCAGCTGACAATTAAAATCTTTGTTTTATCAGTCATCACCCAACCCTAACAGATGGGTGAAGAATTAATCTTATTTGTATTTTTCTCCACAACTTCTTCTACACATTGTAATATTTGATGATTAACATTCAGTGAATTCTTAAAGATGATTGATGGGCCTTCAAGACAGAATATATACATCCTATTTAAATCATGCCAGAGTAAAACCACAGAACAGAAGCAATCCTAAGACCCCTGTAGAAATTCGAAGACAATTTTGATACTCTCGTCCACTCAAAAAGAAAATCTGCTAATACTGTAATGTTTTTTCCCTTGCCAGGACCCTCCTTGCCTGGTGTCACTTCTTGAGCTCTCCTGGGAGGAGATTAGTCTAAAACAACAAAGTAGCCAGATGTCTGGTTCTGAGTGAGTCCCAGAGGCCAGGCTACTGTAGGCAACTGAAAGATCAAAGATACCTGAGAATGACTTATGGGCAGATAGTGTGTGTCATTCCCATTATTAACAGTCTGAGAAAATTTGTTTCTCTAATTAACCCTTTTGTTGGAGTAACCTTAAATTTTAGTGAGTCTATTTCTCTTTTGGATAGGTTTTCTTTTGTGTAGTTTTGGGAAGCGTGCATACCAAAAAAGAGAGACCAAAAGGACCTCCTGTGTTGAATGGAAATCTCTGAGTTGTTCTTCTTATCCAGAAGAGATATGCTCTCCGGTGTGTGATCATTTGGGAAGAAATAAGTGGGTGTTATGGTTCTAAGTTAAAATGACAAATGAATAGTTAGGAACTACATATTTTATATGTGGGGAAAAAAAAAAAACTGTTTTTAAAACTCCCACCATTACTTTTCAAGTACTGGGAATTCAACTTCTAACTGTTGTAGAGATTTTTTTGGACTAGAGCTTCCTGGTCGTAAAATGGATTCAGAATAAATCCCCAGCAGTGGGAAAGCTGAACCTTATTAATTGTTGACCTCTGTCTTTTCACATTGGTATTATGAAATGCTAATTAAAAATTCTTGTTGTCCTTTACCTGTTTGTGGTATAGGTAGTTTTACGTAGTTTAGATATATAACTTGGGAAATAGGAATACATTTGCTATTTTAGGTTTGTCTTAATCCTAAAGCCTCTGAAAGCTTTTAGCTGAATTTATTCGAGGCGATATGTAAAAATCTAATCATAACTTTTGATGACTTAGCCTCTAGATGAGAGTATCAAAACGACCAAAGATTTTGGCTGGCCTTGCCCCTGGGTTTCGGTTCTTTTCAATATCATTATGGAACAACAAAATCAAGTAACAGCCTTATTCTTGCCTTCTTTGGCATATAATCCTAAACCGTTGTTATCAAGAGGAACATTAGGCAGCGTTAGCACTTCAAAGTGCTAATAGCGCATTGTTTAACATCTAATAATATAAACTTGGCATGAAAACTGTAAAAATGGCTTTAACTCTAATTGAAGATAGACGTGTAGCAAAGTACAGTGCAGAGATTTCATGCTCTCCGTGTGGTGGCTAAGGCTGCCTTTTAACTCCTAGAGGAAAATGTAGCTCCTGGGAGCAGTTTTAAGGATTAATTGATTTATTTCTTTGTTTCTAGACTTATGTATTGAAGCCAGGATAAAATTGGCTTCTTGCACAACAAACTAGGGAAGCAGTTGTATTCTTTTTTCAGGCGGGCAGAGTTTATTGTTACTTTAGTGACAAAGGGCGAGCTGTGATTTCACCTTTCTACCTGTTGCTGTTGCTGGCCACTCTGTGTGAACGATACCATTTACCATCACGGAGCAGTTCCTCGATCTGTTTTCTTTTTTTTAGTGCCAGTTGAGTCAGTTATGACCACTGTACCAAAAATATTTCTAAGCTCAGTTAATGGCTTACTTTAAGCAAGAGTAACACTACTTTCCAATACGGCAGCATTATTGCCGATTCCTTGGAGTTGGTTTTATGGCAAAATGTGAGAGTCATGTTTCCAAGACCAAGGTCCGGCGGGAGAAGCAGCGTTTCACTCTACTGTGGTCCCAGGGTCTGTTCTTGTTCCCTTTTCCGAGGAGCTACTTGTGTCTCCCTTCTCTTCTCCATGACACAAATGCTTGGGCACACACATATAAACACACACATATTTAAAATACGTATATGCGAAGCAGAAGCCCCTAAAGGACTTCTGTTTTCACAAAGTCAATGTTACTGGCGAATGACCTGTTAATATATTCATTTTGAGTTGCATTGTGTATTGGCTCCCCCCTCCGCTTCTGCTACCTTCCATTTACTGTGTGGGCCATTACTGTAGGTGTCACCTCTTGGTGGAATGGTTCTCTCTCCACACTGTGTGTTGAGAGTGTTTAATTATGCTTTGAAAACATATTTTTGGGCCTCCCTGGTGGTGCAGGGCTTAAAGACAGTGCTATCAAGCTATCACCAGCCACTGCAGCTGACCAACATGGCGCAGCATGTTGGTCATGAGCCTCTCCTGGCTCCCCCGCTGCTCCCCTCAGCAGTGTATTTCAGTAGATCTGCCTGTTCTGCTTCCCACTCTGTCTCACCCCCTGCACCTCTGGCTTACATCCCAGTTCTTATGTGCATGAATAAATAAATCCTTTTTAAAAAAAAACAAAAACAAAAAACACATATTATCAAAGAGTGTTAGCTGTTTACTTCCCACTCTTTATTTACTCTCCCTTCCTTACTCACAGGCTTCTGTTCCCGTTGCTTCCTCTAGCCTGTTGTAAGGGTCAGGAATGGACACAGTGCAGGTTTTCTAATCCAGCAGACCAGGTAAAAGAGGAGTCAGAGTCCTGGTTTTTTTTGCAGGTCTTTTATTGGGGTTACCAGGTACACGGCAGGCAGGCGTGCTGGGGGACGGGGAGGCTGGCAGGCCTCTCGGCTTCTGCTACTTCTGTCTCGGCTTCTTGGCTTCTGCTGGTGTCCCTGTGACACCGACCTTAAAAGCCCAGTCTTAGCCCAGGTGAATCCCATCTACCTATGCCCACACCCTACTCCAGGTGCCCGCCATCAGGCATGCCTTCAGGACCGCAAGGATCCATCATCTATCCTGATGGCGGGAGGGCAGAAAAGCCTGACATTTTTCCTTACCCTACACCTGTCATGTTTTGTTCTTTTTTTCTTTATCTTTTAGTTCTTATTTCTGTCCCAGCATCTGTTGTAAGCTAAGTTGTAAGAACAGGCAAGTAAGCTTGCTTTTTAAAATTATTTGAATAACTTAATGCATGATGCTTTAGTATTTGAGTGGGTATTGAGGTAGTAAATGTCTGTAACTTTTTGTGATAGAATTATGTGCTAAAGAATAATGCTTGGGCCTCCCCGGTGGCGCAGCGGTTGAGCGCTGGGTTGCGAAGCTGCCCTCAGCCTTTGCAGCGCCGGTTCGATCCCTGGTCACCGGGTGAGGATCCCACATGGCGCGCAGACCTCTCCTGCCGCCCGCTGCTCCCCTCAGCAGTGTACTTCGGTCCTTCTGCCTGCTCTGCTCCCCGCTCTGGCTCTGGTGAATTCTCTCACCCTCCCGCGCTTCTGACTGTACCCAGTGCTTGTATAATTAATTAATTAATTAAAAAAAAAAAAAGAAAAAAGAAAGAGACATGGTTAACTGCTGGGTTAAAAAAAAAGAATACTGCTTACAAGATAAATCACGTTGGCTTTGTTAGAAGGCGGTATTCAACATGCATTTTAATTTCTCTTGATTTCAAAAACTTTGAGATTAAATGTAAATCTTAAATTTTTCATTTTTTAAATCTAGGATGGCTTGAAAGATCTTAACAACAGTTAATTTACTTAACTTTTAATTTGTTAGTTAAATTTACTGAGTTTTGATTTGTTAAATTTACTTAGTTTTAATTTCAGGTAATGTTTTTCCTTACCTGAGGTTGGAGTGATAGCCTTGAAGCACCTGTTACTGTTTAAAATGATTGTAAAATTGCCTGAGAGTGTGAGGTTGCAAAGTGGTAAGATTAGATCCCGGGGGGATGGGCGGGCTCTTCCCCCACGGCAAGGGTGGGATAAAGTGCACTAGAGGGGCGATCATGGAAGGTAAGTTATTTTGGGGTACAAAAATAATCAGTTCTTAACCTCTGTGACTTCTAACTCTGCTAAAACAAATAACAGCTTAATAAAAAGCAATTGAAAATTAAATATTGCCATAGGTTTATCCAATATGAACAATTGGTAGAAAAGAACTGTTTTGGGGGAGGAGTTTTTTTCTTTTTCAAGTAAGATTTACATGATTAATAGGAAATGAAACTGTAGCTGATAGATAATCAGGTACCTGAGAATAATGTTTGGGAAGCTGTGTTTCCTGAAGATATGAGGCTCAGTTATTTTAGCCTGGGGATTTTGCCTGGGGAAAAACGTATGTGCCTCAACAGCTGAAGGGCTATTCAGAAAGAAACAAAGTAAAATGGCATCTATTTTAACGTGTAATTTTGATATTTCATACTTAATCTTATCTGTGGCAGAAATGTCAAAATATTCCAGCTGCAAACCACCTCTGAAGCCATATCTACACTACCAAATTGAACTGGGTAGATAAAGTCCTTAGAATCAAACAGTTTTCCTTGGGGAGAAGAGGGTCCTCTCGAGGTAATTCTCTGGAGGGAAGGGAATGCTCCGGTAGAATCAAAATGAAGATGTGATGTATTTCAATTTATAAGAATGTACAACCTAAAGAAAACAGCTATGGGGAGGGGAAGGGCAGATTTAAAAACTGGCACATTATGCTTCCCCTGAAATCTGATTTCTTTCACAGCCTTTTCCATTCTGTTTGTTCCCATTGAAAGTTTGAAATAACACTTCCTTCATTCATGTTGAGTTTTGTTTTTTAAATTTTAACCTCATCCAGTATGGAATTACTTGTGCTAGAAATGGTTCTAAAATGCTGTCCCTTATTCCCTCCTCTACCATCCTTCAGAGATCAAATTATTCTAGCTGTGTAAGTCGCTGTTGAAGTTAAAATCGAGTTTTACTAATGGATAGCTAGGTTTCTGCTTGCCATCACTGCTTTTCTTTGTTTGCTCCAGAGTGGACGCCTCCTGCCCCCGCCCTAGAAGGAAGAAAAGTGGTAAAATCTGGGCTACCAGTTACCCTGTCAGCACGTGGCTGTTGTTTATTGTTTTTTAATAAAAAATCAAGTTTCTGTATTTAATGACTAGGAAGATGCATTACATTTTGTTAAACGTAAGTAATTATGAAGAATAAAGAAAGTTAGGAATGCCCAAAAGATCAAAAAGGGGATATGTGTAATTTCGCTATTTAACACATATATGAGCATTAATTTTTATTATTGAGTTTAGTATTTTGTATTTATACTTCCATCAGCATATACTGTATCATGATGTGGTGTTGAGAGGCCATTAAATAACTCAGGCTTACTCACAGAAGAACGAAAAAAAAAATTAGTCTTTTTCTCTTTTATTTGTATTTTCCCCAGATCGTTTAGTCAAGAGCAAACAAGTTTGCTCATAAAGAGGGCATTTACCTTCTTAAAAAAACCCCTCTCTGATATGGAGGGAGGTAATCCCAAGGCTGACATGCTGGGGGAGGGTCGCCCTCATCTGTGAATGTGCTGTACAGACTCTCAGTGCTACAGTGACAGGGTGACCCCGGGCGTGTAGACATGGCCCTTGATACTGAACTTTTACTTAATTATTAGGATGTATATTAAAATATCAGATTGTTTGGCTTAACAATCTGATTTGTTCCCTATCATTTAAAATTCATAGAAATGTTAGATAAATGCACTTTGGCTTGATTGAAGGATTCTTTTTTTTTAATTAAAATGGCTGTTAAAAAACCCAAAATGTAACATTATAGAAACTCACTTATTAAAAAGAAATCCTTGACTCACATTTAAAAATTTAAAAAAAAATTAAAAAATAGAAGAAATACCTGATCAATGGAAAATGTTTCCGTGGCCAAATTGGCGGTGTCATGCTCTTTTAAATAATGCTATTTGTAATACTCCTACAGTATTTTTTCCCATATGAAATTAAATGTCAAAGTATGCACCTTCTTTGCAACCTTTGTAAGGGGCAATTTCATTAAGAAATGAGATGACTATGTTTAATATACAGAAATGAATTCTAATTTCAAGTATGCTCATGGTGTTTTAAGGATGATCTGGTGTAACATAAATAACATCTTTTTAGTGGAATATACCCCCTGGCTATTTCTTATTTAATGGTTATTGTGACTAGGAAGGAAAACCCCACATAGATTGAAGACTCCAGAAACTGCGGTGTTAAAATAAAACATGTATTTCATACATGCATACAGTAAAGAAGCATAAACGTGACACCAGCTTCTTTTAAAAATGAGTCTTCAGTAATAATTTAGGGTTTAAAACAATACTTTTGTCCTGTCTTTTGTGATTTTCTTCTCCTTCAGTCAATCATAGTGATCCATACAGTTCCCATATGAGGTGATCAGCGAGCACAAAGGCCTGGGCTTTGTGGGAACTTTAGAACATGCTTGGATAAGAATTTTACAGACTATACTTCAAGAAGACATTGGTATAGCATTTCCCACCAGAGGAAATGATGGTGATGGCCACCATTTTGGGTCTTCCCCATCCCTCCCAACCACGATCTCCTTGAAAGACTCTCTACAGCATCGGTGACCCAGGCTTTTGTACTTGAAATCTGGTGTTGAGTCTCATTTCTGCCTACTGCAGTGCTATTGCCTTTAGACGACCAGAATTTCAAAAGTTAAAAGGGAATAAGTCAATCTCCTGGAAACGATGCAGAAAGGTATATTCAAATCGTAAATAAGGAATTGCATTGAGTACATTAAGCAGACAGAGAAAAATGCATTTCTGTCTTTTGTAGGAAGGTAATTGGGCACCACTACTTGGCAGGAGCTGGTGCTATTGAGCCGGCTCTGGCTGCCACAGGTTGACAGGCAGGTGATCAGGCAGCTTCCGCCAGGGTCTGCACAGGAGGCCTACCTAATATGCTGTCTGCCCTGAGGGCCTATGGGAACACAGTTGGATTATTATGTTAATGCATGAGCCTGCTGCCCTCTTCCTATCCCAGCTGGGTTCCCTGTTGTTAGGAACTGCTTCGCACTGACAGTGGAGTAATATGCTTCATGATTGAAAGGGCAAAGGGGCTTGGAAGGAAAAAAAAAAAAAAGAATAGGGCCAGCACAGATATGTAAATGAGGGGAGGAAGTCTGTAGGAAGATTGCACTGCAAGGAGAGAGAGAAAGTTTATTAGCTGAAGTTCTTTTTCTTGTAGCACTCTGAAAAGCCATTCATTTCTTAATTAATTGCTGGGCTTGTTTCCCTGCCTCGGTGGGCCTGCAGTACATGGAAGCGTTTTCCAGAAACAGGCACTTGGGTTGATTTGTGTTCAGTGGAGATGTACAGCACCCGCCCAGGTGGAGGGCGACAGCAGTGCATTTTCCCACCACCCCTATTTTTAAAAAATAGGGGAAAGTTAGTTTTCTAAGGTGCTGAAGGATTTTATATTTCACGTTAGCATCACTTTGCTTTCTCTTTGCTTTTGAGGTAGCTTTAGAAAGCTGCGTGACGCTGCATTTGGGAAAGGGAGGTGAGGAGATGCTTGGCTAGGATGGAGGGATCTTTTCTTGGGTTTAGGAGTTTGGTAAGAGGAGGTGGCTTCAACTGCACCATAAGTTGTTTTCGGATGAGGTTTTAAATGTTGTTGCCATAAGCTAGTGAGGAGAAAGCGTGTGGGCTTCTGTGTCTACAGACGTTGCCAAATTCTGCCTCTCTTAACTGCAGCTATCCAGATTTAGAGAAATTCCTTTCCCTGCCCCCTCTCGCAGCTGTAAAATGGGTGTAAAAGGAATTTTAAATGAGAGGATAAAGAATCGGAAATCCTTTAGTCTGACTCAGAAGTATTTGCTGTAATGATCCTTAACTGCCATTATGAGTTATCATTTTCAGTTACTAGACCGTTATTTTAAGATGTATGGCTTTGTACTACAGTGGATTTCAGGAGATTATGTATTCCCTGAGATTATCTACCTTTTGTTTTTCACCAAAGGGGAGTGACTTCAGTTTCAACCACAATTTGAGACTGAAAAATACTTAAATACACATTACTTAAAGAGAGAAAGACTCCTCAAGCAAAATCCTAGCATATGTTCTTAAGCAATTAGTTTTATAGCAAGCCATACTTGAAATGCTAAAAGAAAATTGAGTGGAAAAGAAAATCTGGTTGAGTCAGTTTCTAGAGATATTGTTTAGTGTATGCCAACATTTAGGAAAGTTTCTAGATATTGCTATATGTGTAACTGTTTCTGATACATTTGTTCACTTAAAACTAACTTAAAATGGCAATATGTGGTGGAGAACAGTTTTAAATATATCACCTGTGATTTGTGCTTTCCTAGCACTGATCACTGATCTATTGCATGGAGTGATATCCATAATGAGCACTTCGTATACCTTTGAGGGATTGGGACCAGGTGGTCTTTGAGATGAAGCCAAAGCATGTCTCATACCAACAGACCCTCCAGCATTCCTAAGGCTGTGCAGATTTACCAGGAGGAACTTGAGAAAAATATCTATAGACCAGCAGATGCAGAAAATCATTTAGACACCATAGACTAATAGGACGGTTACCATTTATCTCATGAGAAAGAATTCACCTGATTCTTTCTGATCATTCTAAACCTCCAGTGAAAACTTTGTCAAACTTTGAGGCCGATAACTGGTGTTAAAAAGAGACTCCTTCCTGAAAAGGCAGTTGACTCTACATCTTTGGGGTCAGGGGAAGAGTCAGTTATGTTTAAGTAACACTTCTTTATGTTATAGAGGAGTTCTTTTATAGCGTTACAAAATCCACTTAGTTGGTTACATACATGGTGTAGTGTGTGTGGTGCATGTGTCCGAGTGTGTGTATATATATATATATATATGCCTGAATATACATGTGCATCCAGGAATATACCTATGCATGCACAGCTCTATAGAACATGTCTATCTGTATCTCAGAATCAGCCATATAACAAGACGTGTTCCAGGAGGAGGCCTAGTCAAGCACATTCCTGAAAAATAACTTTTTCTTCCCTATAATTTCATTTTATCTAGCTTTTGTTTTTTTTGTAATATTTCTGTTTTTATTTTTTTGTTGAGGCAGCATTGGTTGACAAGACTCTATATGATCTAGAGGCATAGAATCAGACTCTCCCCATGTGTGTACCACAGTACCCCACCACTTGGGTACTCGAAGTCCTCCACTATAGCCCCCAAAATGTTAAGTTTGAACAAGAGTTGATGATAAGACATAGAAGAGGGAGGGCCTTTCTGGTGGTGCAGGGGGTTAAAGACAGCGCTGTCAAGCTATTGCCAGTCACTGCAGCACAAGTTCGATTCCCTGGCGTGCCAGGGAGCAACCCACACGGTGCAGCAGACCTCTTCTGTCTTGTGCGCTACTCCCCTCAGCAGTGTATTTCAGTTGATCTGCCTGTTCTGTTCCCCACTCTGTCTCTGGTGGATCCTCTCCCCCCACCCCCACCTCTGGCCTACACCCCAGCTCTTGTATGTATAAATAAATAAATCTTTAAAAAAAATTAAAGACATTGAAGAAAAGATATCAGAGGCAGCCATAGGATCATGAGATAGGTAGAAAAGTCAAATTACTACACCGCTTTATACCCGGTTGTTCTCCCACCACTAGTGCGGGCTGCATCCTCTCCTGTGGGCAGAACATGCGTGCTGTGTTTAAATAAATATGAGGAAAATCTGTGTTTAAATAAGCATTTGTCCAATGCCTGTTTTCTTTAAAGTAGATTTGGCTTTGACACATTCAATTCTACCTTGTAGGCTGAAATGTTCTCGAGGACAGGAATTACATATTTTTAAAAAAAAATCCCAGTTCCTTATCTACAGTAGGAATTCATCAAATGCTGCTGAATGAAGACTTGCGTTGATTTTGATGATAATATCCAGATGTCTGTCTGTGGGTCCCAGTGTTCGAATCTCCTTTACTCTTAACCAAGGAAGCATTATCCCACGTGCCCGTGGGCAGCTTTGTGAAGTTGCTGAGTTAAATGGCCAACCTCACACCAATAGTAACTTCTGACTGTGCCGACCACCTGCCTACCTCCACCGACCATTTATACCACTTCTACCCTCTCCACATTATTTTACGAGAGGCACAAAAAAAGTCCAGAAATGGAATACCACTCAACTGTTAAAATAAAAAAACAAAAAGAAAGAATGCCTTTCAGGACCAAGTGATGGATCTTGAGGGGTTATGCTATGTGAAATAAGCCAGAAATGGAAAAACAGTTACTGGATGGTTTATTTCACTCATGGAATATAAAAAATAAACTATATTTTTAAAAAGACTTGCCTCACACCCCCTGTCCATCTTCTTTTTTCTTCCCACCTAAATATATTTGTCTCTATCTTTTACAAATTTACCAAAAATGTTATCTCAGTTTCTGGATTCCTAATTTATCATTGATTAATGGTTCTTACCACTTTGTATTGTGATATTACTGATGATGATATAGTTAATAATATTTATTAAGCATTTACTATACTAATGCTTTACTTGAATTGTCTCTTTGAATTTTCACAAAATACTAATGAGTAGAGACTAACATTACACCCATTTTTGAGATGAGGGAACATATTTGAAATGATTAAATGTGTTTGAAGTCCTCTAGCTGGATTCAGACCTACATAAGCCAAATCTAGCACTCCCTAGTGCCTGCATATCAGGGTTGTTCTAGGGGGTAATCTACATACAGAAACACAGCCCTTTGGTCCCAGTCACTGAATTGTGTCCCTATCTGTGTGCAGCTAGTTTGGCACATTAAGCATAGTCATGTCACATAGATCTAAGACAATGGATCATGGATAAATGAGAGAAAACCCAGGTTAAGGAGTTTTTCAACCTTGCTTCTCAGGGTTGACTGGGTAAACAGCTTAGTGACTTGATATTATCGATAATGACTACCTCAAAGGGAAAAATAAGAATTAGCCTAACTAGTCTCCTTTTTGTTCATAAAGCTTTTTTGTTCATAAAGCTTGTTCATAAAGCTTTTTTTTAATTTTTAAAATTTTTATTTTTTTTAAGATCTATTTATTTACACAAGCACCGCGGTACAGGCCAGAGGCTCTGGAGGGTGAGAGAATTCACCAGAGACAGAGCAGGGTGCAGAACAGGCAGAAGGACCAAAGTACACTGCTGAGGGGAGCAAGGGGGGGACAGGAGAGGTCTGCCGCACCATGTGGGTATCTCCCCAGCTGGCCGGGATGGAACCAGCTCTGCAGTGGCTGCAGATAGCTTCACAGCTCTGTGCTCAATCCACTGCGCCACCAGGGAGGCCCTGCACTAGTTCTTTAAAGAGAAACTGGACCCTGGAGCTCACCCATAAGTGTACAGACAGCGCCTGGGAGGAAAGTTACCTAAAGGATACTTGGCGTTGAGGAATAAACCAGTTCTCTGCCTATGAGAAAGCTGCTCTGAGTGCTACACACTGATTGGGAGACCGTGGAATAAACACGGTGTCAGCAAGCCCTAGCATTTTGCAGAAAGAACCCTGAGGTGCCCAAGAATGGGACTTCTTGGGGTATTTTCTCAAGTCATCACCGGAGTAGACGGTGTCTGCTGAGGCACTGAAATCCCAGTGGCCTATCTGAGAGGATTGTAGCTGTGTTGAAATTTGAAGGCAGGTGCTGTGTCCTGGACGTTCTTCCTAAGGTGTCACATTTATGACACTGCCCTTTTGCAAGATCCTGGGTAAGAGTCCAACCTTCATCACAGATTCATTTGGCTTAGTTCTGTCAACCACTTAACATCGCTCGGACTTATATTTCTCCTCTATAAAATGGAATAATACCTCAGCAGGTCATTTGGAGGGTTAAATGAAATAATGCTGTTTGGCACATAGAAGATGCTTAGTAAATGTCAGCTTTTTTTTCCTTCTGTTTTTGAAGTGCTATTTTGAAGGAAAAGCAATAGAAGTTGGGTCATTTCATCATAAATTCCTGGATCAGAAAAACAGCTTTTGTCTTCTACTCTTAAAGATTTTGATGTATCATCTCATTTAAAACCCTGTGAACTAATGATCTGGGGGTTGGATGGGGGTGTGAGGAATTCAGTTTGGTTAATGAAAGCTCTTGGAACTGTATTGAAGCTAGGTTAAGTGGGAACCAAATGGGGCCATTGCCAGTAATTTTGGAGGTAAATTTTGTTTTTATTCTTGTTTCAGTGCTTTTACTCTTTGATCTCATTTTTATTCCCTTAGGTTCCATAATAAAGTCTTCAGCACTATACATTTTTATTACACATCTTTTTTGGACTCCAATTTACATTTCAGATAATATAACAAAATGTATGTGTTTCAAATATTCACTGCATAATTGTGATTAGAACATGTAATCCCTCAAAAGATGTTAATTGCAATTTAAATTCACGCTGAATTTAATTAAGTGAGTTGGGTATTAGAAAGTAGATGTAAGGAGTAGTTAAGGGAATACATTTTTTAAAAGCATCCATTTTTTTTTTTCTAGAAATGTAAACCTCTTTCAACTTTAAGATGAGAAAATGAAGAAAATATAGAAGAGAATAGGAGGAAACAGGTTAAAGGACATACAAGAAAAATCTTAAAACTATTTTCATGATTTGCATCTTGAATTTAAGCTAATTGTGGTCAAGGAGGGAGGGCTAGTTTGAATAACCTCATTTATATTCTGAAAGGGTCTTTCTGTACTTGTTAACTCTCTTGCTGTCTGATGAAATCTTCAGTTAAACTGAGATCTTTAAGAACTGCAGAGAAAGATTGGAAAGAAATGGCAACAGAGGTCTTTCAATTCAACTGTTATCTAGTGCTTCCATCCTCCTTACTCTGTCCTGGCCAACGGGGTGTTTTATGAATGATTAGATGCAATAGGCACTTTGTTACAGAGACCATTCATATTTAAACAGTGCTTTCCTATGATCACATCACTGTTGTAAAGGAAATACAGAAGAGCGTTGGCAGAAAAACAAGTGCCTTATATGTTCTAATTTCTAATGAATACTAAAACTTAAAAAAAGTGCTAAGCAGTGATATCAGTGATTGGAGAATGAAATTATTATTAAATTCATTAGTTGGTGTTGAATCTGAAAATGGCATTTCGACAGGCTGCTGAAATAATCTGCCTGTAAACCTCATTTTATCCTTAAATTTTTCTAGGAACACATTTGAAATCAAGAGTCTATGTTACGATGACCTAACCACAGTTTTATTTTATTTTATTTTTTTTTTTAAATTTTATTGTTATATTCCCCATACAATTGCAGCCCCCCCATTCTGACTCCAATCCCTCCCCTCCCGCCCCCGCCCCCCTAAAAGTGTCTCTGGTTCATAGTTTTTTGTTCATTTTGATTTTCACTTTCTTATAGTTATTCATTTTCCTGGTCCCTTATTTAAGTTTTCTAGATTCCTGCTATGAGTGAGACCATCCGGTATTTTTCTTTTTCTTTTTGGCTTATTTCGCTGAGCATGATCCCTTCCAGCGCCATCCATGTTGCTGCAAATTGCATGTGTTTATCTTTTTTGAATGCTGAGTAATATTCCATGGTATATATGGACCACATCTTCTTGATCCAGTCATCTATTTTTGGGCATTTGGGTTGTTTCCAAAGCTTAGCTATTGTAAACAGTGCTGCTATAAACATAGGGGTGCAGGTGTTCTTTGGAATTGATGTTTCTGTGTCCTTTGGGTAAATACCTAGGAGTGGAATTGCTGGATCATATGGAAGCTCTATGTTTAGTAGGTCCAGAAATCTCCACACAGCTTTCCACAGTGGCCTAACCACAGTTTTAAAGGCAAAGATTTTCCTATCTTTTAGTCATTCTTTATTTTCATTTGTCGAGAGAGGGAGATTTTTTTTTCCTCATGTTTTGAATAACTCACTCCATGAGGGGAGGTACAAACCTCATCTAGACAGTGAGCATGGCTACCTTATATTTTATAGGAGCCTGTGAACTGGCAATTTATTTTTTTAATTTTTTAAAGATTTATTTATGCATATAAGAGCTGGGGTACAGGCCAGAGATGCGGGGAGGGGTGGGGTGGTGAGATGATTCACCAGAGACAAAGTGGGGAACAGAACAGGCAGACTGACTGAAATACATTGCTGAGGGGAGCAGTGGGCGAGACAGGAGAGGTCTGCTTTGCCAGGTGGGTTTCTTTCTGGCCGGCCGGGGATCGAACTCATGCTGCAGAGGCTGCGGATTGCTTCATAGTGCTGTGCTTAATCCCTTGCGCCAGAAGGGAGGCCCTGAACTGGCAATTTAAAAACAAATTTCAAATGTTTAAAAATGTTCTCTTAGTGGAAATATTTCATGTGAAAAATCAGGTTTGGGAAGCTCTGTTTTTGTTACATGAGAAATTGAGCAACCTCTAAAATGGTTCATGAATCGGAACTAGACTTTACCTGTGCCATTTTAAGAGTAGTTAAAGAAATACATTTTTTAATGAATTAATAATAAGCTCTGTTTTAAAGGAAATTAAAAAGTCTATTTTACCTAAGATTCTATCTGTGGCTTTAAGTATTTAAACCCTCATCCATCATGCTTTCAAACCAAAGTCATTTCAGATAATTGTCTTCATTTATTTCTCTTTATTTATTATTTGAATATCTTCTTTTATTTTCAATTTAATTTCCCCCAAATAACTATTTGGATCATGGCTATCAAGGTGTCTTCTTTTAATAACATAAACTTGCCATTATTCTGAAAAAATGACTTTTTTCTTTGGGGTCAGGTTCACATTCTCACATAAACATTATTATTATATTTTTAAAAAGATTTATTTATTTATTTATACAAACACTGGGTACAGTCAGAAGCGCAGGAGGGTGAGAGAATCCACCAGAGCCAGAGTAGAGAACAGAACAGGCAGACTGACGAACTACACTGCTGAGGGGAGCAGCGGAAGCGGCGGGAGAGGTCTGTGCGCCATGCGGGACCCTCCTCCGGTGGCCGGGGAGCAGCCGGGGATTGAACCGGCGCTGCAGAGGCTGTGGGCAGCTTCGCAGCCCAGCGCTCAACCGCTGCGCCACCAGGGGAGGCCCATAAACATTATTTTTGACCAATGTCTTTTTCAAGAAAGGTGTCACACTCAGTCATGTCTTAATACATGCTGTGTGATAGCATCTCCTAGTCACGTGCAATATTCCAGAAGGACAGTCGAAAATTTTATCTTTTGTACTGGTTGAAACTTTTTCATCACTTATTTTTTCTTATGACATAAGCAGTATGTATTCCTAGTGGGAAATCTAGAAAATAAGGTAAACAAAACAAAAAAATCATAATCCCACTTGTCAGATCACCACATTGATATATTTATGTGATTCTTCCCGACTTTTATATCTGTGCACGTGTATAATAAGAGGAGATCACATAATACATACTTTTTGTAATCCTATTTATCCATGAACAATATATTGTGAATACGTCTCCAAGATCTTCTATCACATTGTTTTTAACGACTGCTGTTCTCATGTGTGACTATGCAGTGATTTATTTCATCCTGGAGAATTTCTGCTATTAAAAAAATAATATTCTGATAAAGATGCTTTCAGCTCTATCTTTTCTTGGATCTGTATTATTTTCTAGATAAGCTTTTAAAAATGTGTAGGGGTATTTCTGGGCATTTGAAGATTTTACTCTTGACTGCAATGCTTGAGTAAGGTTAGGAAGGACGTGAAGACATCTTTTCTCCTGAACTCTCATCAATGAAATGCATGGTATTTAAAAAAAAAATCATTACCCATTTGGATATTTTTCTCTCCATGCTTCTTTTGTCTCCTCTTCTCAATGCAGGTTGATCCATGTTGTGAAGATAAGGAGTTCTTGTCATATTTTCTGCTGTGTCAGGGGAAGATATATTTAATAAATATTTTAATTTCACACCCCCTCCCAAACGCTATACGCTATTGTTCACATTTCAGAGTAAAACCTAGAAGGCAACATGTAAAAAGTTGCTTTATTTCTTTTCGCTTCAGTCCAAAGAAACACAATGTGTATTTGCTGAATGTGCTGTTTAACTAGCTCTCTAACCATGTTATAAATGGTGCCTGCAGAAGGGTCTGGGGACAAGACCTTAAAGCTTTTTTTCCTTTTTTTAATCACACCTTAGGATCTTGGAGAATCTGAACTTATATAAGACTGTTTGGGCTCCTGTTATTACAGTGAAACCTTCTGAGAGTATCTTCTCAGGTAATTTTTTTTTTTAGAGAAAGTCACTTACAGATATAAAACGTTTGACCAGAAGAAAGCCTCAGGTTGTCAGAGTTACTTACACACCGTTGTTCAGCTGGGCCTCTTTATTAAATCATCTCTTGGCAGTCCATTAGTTGTGGCGCTACAGCTATTGCATGGCCCACTAAGCTAATATACGGTCAATCACTAACAGAAGGATAACCTTAATAAAAATTTGAAGTCGATTTAGTGCTCCACTGCTTGCTGACTAGTGTTTTACGTTTTAGTGTGTCTATACAATTTCCATTCTGTGTATTTTTGAAATTCACATATATCTTACCTACATAGAAGAGTAGAGCCAAATAAAGATTAATGGCCTAGAGAAAGAAGAATGCTCGGGACCTCTTTCTAGGGATCCCGACTCAGACGCTGACCAGACCGTATGACCTTGAGCAAGTCACTTCCCGCCCTGTCCGATCCTTATATGTCAAATTAGGAAATTGGGAAGGTGTTCTCTAATATTTCTTCCTGTGTTACTCTGTTATTTAAACTTTAAATTCTGCTGAATGTAATGCCTCGAAGGTTTATTTTTTAAATCTCACTTTGCATTTACAGGGAATAAAAAGAATTACTCTGTTCTGCCCCCCTGTAAAAATTTGAGAAGCTACATTGAAAAAAAAGGACCACATTATTCATTAGTAAATGATATAGGAGAAGCTCACTGAAAGTCAATTAACTTTAAAAAAAGAAAACATTTAGTAGTAATTACAGAAAACTATGCTTAATTAGTTTGTATTTTGAAAAAAATAAAATTAAATTATGAAAACAAGCTTATTTTATAATTCACTTAAAAATTCAGCTTATATTACATTAGTGATTATATATTCCCGAATTCTTGGCATTAATGAAGAGAGAATCAAATGCTGTGTTGAAAGGTGGGAGAATTAGTGTAATTGTCCCAAGGTGATTGTATCAGGACATGATGTTACATCTCTCTGTCCTGTTTATTTTTGCAACTGCAATCATAAAGATATAAATGGAAATCCCGGACCTTTGGGTGTACCCTTATAAGAAAACTGTAATCCTGAGTAAATGTAGCACTTTCAGTGAGATCAGTAAATTGTTCTGTTCACTGATTGAATCATAGGAGGTCATGGGACCCTTCCTTACCCCAAATTTGTAGCCACTAGGTTGGAAATACTGGTGCCTGGGATTCTGAAAGTGTGACTCCCATCTGAAGTGAGGGTAGCCTTGTGTAGGACTGAGATTTCAAACTGTGTGTCTGAGCTAATGCCAGGTTAGGACCAGAACTGTGTAGCGTACGCTTAGTTGGTGTTAGATCAGTGGCATGAAAGTGGCACTGACCCTATGCAGTAAAAAGCTTGCCATCTTTGCTCTAAAGATGTATCAGTATTAACATGGTTTCCCCCCCAACCCAAGAATCATTTTTTAATTTCATTGACCACCATTGGTATTGTTCTGGTTTTTATTTCTTAATTTCTTTTTTGTGCTCATTTTGTGTCTTTCTCTAATTTCTCATACTTTTAGAATTGCGCCATCTCTTGCCATCAGGTGTTAGGGACGTCTTGCTGGTCATGTTCACAGCTTGAAATTGGCCATGGTGAGAATATTTAAAGGCTAGAAATTAGAGATATTACAAACTTGTTTCATATTTGGTGGTGTCTTACAGCTCATTTTTCAATGTGGGGAGGGAGATTATGGGTAGGCTTCCTCCCACCTATAAGCAGTTCTTACGCACCAGCAGGGTGTCTGAGAATTGAATTCAATTCTGAGTTGTCCACCTGGAGAAGGTATCAGACTGCACCACCCCCCACATTATTAGCTGGGCTTCTAACCATCCAGCTACAGATCAGAGATTTCCATCAATCCTTCCTCAGACCTCGGATGCCCTTTACAAGCCCAGATTATTATCTGTGCTTTTGACCAATTGGCTGTAAACCAGAAGTTTATACCTCACCTCAAGTTTGATTGCTGTGCTAAAGTGACACACAGATCTCAGGGAAACCATTCACTATCTAGATCACTGATTTATTACAAAGGCTATGAATCAGCAGCCAGACAGAAGAGAAGCATTGGGAAGAGAAGCCTATGGAGAAAAGGCACGGACAGAACTTCCATGCCCTCTGCAAGTTGCCATTCTCCCCCAACTCTTCATGAGCCCTGTGACTATGAACTGGCATTCCTCCGCTCATTCTGAGAGCCAGTTGTGCAGACATGTAACAACATAGTCCTTGCAATAGCAATAGTACAACTCATGTGTGATCTTCCCAGGGGTCCTATCTTAAAAGGATGATCTCAGGGCCTCCCCAGTGGCGCAGCGGTTGAGTGCTGGGTTGCGAAGCTCCCCTTAGCCTCTGCAGCATCGAGCAGTTCGATCCCCGGCTGCTCCCTGGCCACCGGAGGAGGGTCCTGCATGGCGCACAGACATTTCCTGCCGCCCGCTGCTCCCCTCAGTAGTGTACTTCGGTCCTTCTGTCTGCTCTGCTCCCCGCTCTGGCTCTGGTGAATTCTCTCACCCTCCTGCGCTTCTGACTGTACCCAGTGCTTGTATAAATAAATAAATAAATAAATAAATAAATAAATAAATAAATAAACAAACAAATAAATAAACAAATAAATAAACAAATAAATAAACAAATAAATAAACAAATAAATAAATAAATTTTTAAGAAAGGATGATCTCAAATGAAAAATTACTTCAGAAAAAGAAGGGACTTGCTAGTGAAAAATGTGATATAAAATACAGATTTTTAAATGTAGAATTTTAAAGGAGATTTTACATCTCTGATCTTAAAGACACAAGGATTAATATAGGTAGGTTCCATTTGTACGTGATTTCAGCATAGTCCTTTTGGAAGAAAAGTGCCTTGATTAGATGATCTGCCGAAGTCCACTGCAGTTCTGTGAATGTATGGTAAGTTATTTCCCAGAAGATGGTAGCAAAGCTATTTTATTGCTAATGAAAAGCTGATGAGAGAGTTATTGCAGAGGGATTGATCCATTGCCCTCTTAAGAAGCTCTGAGATTCCCACACCTAAGGGATGGAAGAGTGCAGAAATAACAGAGCTGGGTAGCTAGAGTCTAAAATTTGTAAGAAACATTAGATGCTTTGACATAGGTTGTCACTTACATTTTGTGGATGCCCTTCTAAACTAAGTGTTAGGGGAATTGTGTTGGGGTGCTGAGAGCTTACTGCTTGTGTTGGCATTAAATAGAACTTCCATTAATTGATCAGAGAAATGCTTGCTGTCTATCAAGTGGGAGGTATCACACAAGCCCACTTGAAAGGACACTTTAGTTGCTCATTTCTGTGCTGCCGTTGCTCTTTGATCTCGTTGATCTTGGATTACACTGGTTAGGATGTCCATCTTCTAGGCTCATCCTAGGCGCCTAAGATATTTCTTTTTGTATTCTCGATGCTCAGCTTAGTAAATCACTTAATAAATTTTGTGTTGAATGAGTGACTAACTACAGGGACATTATTTTACTCCTTTTGGGCAGGACATAGGAAGCACAAAAGATGAAGGACAATTAAACTTGAGGAACAGTGAGAAATTGGCATTTTAAAAATGTGTAATGTGAAGCAGGTGTCATGTTTTAAGTTCCCTTCCACTACGTATTAGGTATTTACAAGTGCTTAACAAGTTATTCATGGATAAATATGTATTGTCTGGTTAATAGTTGAGACTCTGAGTTACATCCACTGTTTGTTCCTCTGAAGTGATCAGTGTTAATATAACACATGATTTATTAGTAGGTGTTTCTTCTTGGTATTTTCCTCAATTTCATCTAATTTTTAGCAGACACTGAGCACTGTAATATGTAATACAGCATTGTTCAAAGTTTGCCTAAAGATGAGAGAATTTCTAAAATGTCACTTAACAGGTAGCACTGTGTACTTTTTTCCATAATAAATACTAAGTCAGTACAGAAATCTTGAAAATCAAGGAAAAGCACAAAATTTAAAAAAAGATTCATAATCCTATTACTCCAGTGTAACTACTACTTATATTTTAGTGTAGGCCTTTTTTTCCCCTATAGCTACAAATATCTGTGAAAAATAATATGCAAAATAGATGGCAAGTGTACAGGGCACATCTAGAAGATGAGCTCTATTATGGCTTTGTCACCAGCAATCTGGAAGAAAGGGCCTTTATGTCTCTGAAGTTCTATTTCTTCATTTGTAAGGGGATTGTCATAGCGTCTAAGAGCCCTTCCCCTTGACAACTCTGATGTCATTGAAATCGAACACTTCCAAAGGCTGAGATTTCAGGATGCAATTGAAAAGTGTTGATTAAGTTTATGTTCATCCCAATTATGAGGCACATTTGAAATCTTGAACTTGTGTAAATATTTGCTGCTGATATCACTGGGTTTTGTTCTTATGTGCCAGTTATGCTTGCAGTGAGAAATTTCTCCTGTAACAAGAACCACCCAATGAATTGATGAAGTTACTTGAGCTAATAAATGTTTTGAAGGACATGCAAAAATAATTCTTGCAAACCTTTAAGCATCCTACCAGAAATAAGAAATATAGGCTCACCGCTATTTTAAGTACATCGTATTTTATCAGCATCCCAAGGAGAAAATCAGAGCAGCTATGTTACTTAATTCTTTTTGCACCTCAAGAATATTGATTTTGTCTTCCCTCCCTTACTGCATGCATATTTGAAAATGTAGATTGGTATGCAAGAACTATTGCATATTATGCACCAAAGCTTTGAAAGTGTTAAAAGCTGTCTGGATTGTCTTGGAAGGGTGAGTTTGCACCTTAAACAATTTTTGTTGAGCAGTTAAGATGTCCTTTTACTCCTGCCTTTTTGTAGTAGGGTTTTTTTTTCTTTCCCTTCTCTGTATGCATTTTAACGGTTATTTAAGAGTCCCTGTGTGCTTAGAAAGGAATCTGAATATATGTGCCTTTTAAAAAAAAAACCTCAGCACAATGTCGGTTATTCCATCAATACCATCCAATGACTGGGAGCTGCAGTTGGAACAATATGTAAAAATACAGCTTGTGAAAGATTTCCTTTATTAACTGTCATCATCCGCAGAATATATGT
This sequence comes from Talpa europaea, assembly GCF_964194135.1. Classification (NCBI taxonomy): domain Eukaryota; kingdom Metazoa; phylum Chordata; class Mammalia; order Eulipotyphla; family Talpidae; genus Talpa; species Talpa europaea. The sequence continues at coordinate 108,688,129 of NC_140077.1, forward strand.
TCAAATAAACGTTGTGTAATAACTAAATTTGAGATTAATAGGCCCCTTAAGAAACAGCGAAGTCATTCAGAATAGTCAGTGAAAAATAGGCTGCAAGACTGTAACATGCACATATCGTCCTGCTTACATGCTCTCTCTGGTGTCATTCCCATTTATCACTGTCGGCGGACTCTGTTCTCATTAAAACACTCTTGCACAAAAGCAACTTAATTTTCTTAAGAGGAGAGGACACCTGATTCAATTTAGCACACAGAAACAGTAACTTGAATATATTTTTTCCTGGCCTGAATTGAGATGAATAGTTACAAACAAGAATAGCTACTCCTTCCCTCTCCCCCGCCCCCTTCATTTCAAGATAAAGGATATTAAATAGTTTTTCCACTGCTATCAAGATATGGACCTGTAGAAATTGGCAAGAAATGGAGCTTACACGCAGGAAAACAGCTGGATATCATTTACTTTTAACTTGCATATATACGAACTTCTGCTCATTTCTGCAATAGTTCTCAAGTCAAGAATTAAAGTGGTCGTTAATTTGAATGGTACATGTTCTAATATCAATCTTTCCTTCAATTGGTATATGCCTGTAGCAGTATTCTAGTCTCCATTTAGATTTATTTGTGGAGGGAAAATATTTAGCGATGATTTTGAAGTAAAATTACACTTTTCAGCCATTGCTGCTTAAAAAGCACAGCACCACAAATGGTGGAATGAAGTGAGGAGTGTTTCTTTAATGTTGAGTGTGGGGTATCAGCTCCCATTATAACTGCTGTTCTGTCCTTACTTTTCTGCGGTGTGGGCCAATGTACTAAAATGTAAGATGGGCATGCGTAACTCAAATTTCACTCACGGTGAGATTTACTCAGTGAAAATAGTGCAGTAAGCAATATTAAAATGTCCTAGCCATTAGGGTGCTTCTCAGAAAGCCAGTTGTAATTGGCTTTTAAAACAGACAGCATAAACTTTTCTTAATTTTTCGTTTGTTTGCATTTCCATAGCACTTTACAAAATGGCTTTCAAGTAAAAAGAAGATATTTTGCATTTCCATATTTAATGAAGACCCAGCATTGGAACTCAATCTTGTAGCTCTGTGTTTTTTGTTATCTGAATGGATACTTAGAAAGGAGATAAATATTAAGTTCAGTCCTTTCTGTGAACTGGAGGCTGAATGATATAAATTTACACAGTCAAGGCACTTTTCCACGGAAAGACAATGGACTTTGGTTGCCCACGGTCAACACCGCTGGTCCATTTTCTTTTCCTTATTTTCCAATGATGTGCCAGGCCATGTGCGGCGGGAGCCAGAGGTTATGCTAACTAAAAAACAGGCCACCTCACATTTAGATCCGAGAGGAAGCACTTTTGATTCTACAACCTGCTTAATTGTTCTTTATTATTTCCTCTCTTGTTCAGCAACGTGATCATATCAGTTCGACTCCAAGTAATAGAAAGCCAGACTAAAAGTGGCTTCAACAAGAAGGAACTTACTTTACTCATCTCCAACTTGCCTGGAGGGAGGGGTTGCTGGTGTTTGTTCTCTGACTCAGTGACATTAGAGTGTGCCCTCTGCATTGCTGTTGGCCTTTCTCTCCTGGAACAAGAGAGCTTTCTTTGCTCTAGGCAGGAGGAAGGCAGGCCTAGAAACTAACCCCCAACCCCCATCTAGAAGCTTCTAGCAATTTCTCTCTCACTGCCCAGCAGCTTGGTTGCATAGTAAACTCACTCACTCTTCCCTTTTTCTTCTATTCTTCAGTCTTCTTTTAAAACTCGTTTCTTTCACTGAAGGTGTACAGATTGTCTCCTGTTTTCTTCTACTTGTTTTACAGTTTTGCCTTCCAATTCTAGGTCTTTCACTTACCTAGTATTTTCTTTTCTAGTGTATTGTAAACAGGCCCGTTTCTTCTCCTTTCCTAGCTGCACTGGTCTTATCCAGCTTTCTCACACTGTAATTTGTTACTGTAAACTCCTGTGTAATGGGAATTGTCTTCTGTGGGAATCCACTTTATTCTGGGTTAATGAAATGACCCCAAAGAGAAGTTGCATTCGCTTCTTTCCACTGGTTTTTGATCAGTTTTGCCTTTTCATTTCTTTGAATCTAACATTAGTTTGGGATTCTAGAATCCCTTGCCAATGTAAGGTCAGGTCTGTGCACGCTCTTGATAGAGGCCTGTGGTTACTTTCTTGACTTTGCAAGTAGAGTTTTCTAGTTGGTGGGCAGCCTGTGCAGTGGCAGTGGCCAGTCCTTCCAATGTTCTACTCTGCCTGCTGCAGGTTCTCAGTGCCAGGTCTCACCCACCGCTGGCCAAAGCCTGTCATTCTCAATTCCTGGGCACAAGTTCTCATTTACTGGTTCATCAACTCCTGCTTGACTGCTCTGGCTTGGACAGCTTCTACATGTCTAGCTACCTGGCTGTGTATCTAGCACCTGGCTGTATGTCTGGTTCCTGGGTTTTCTGATTTTGTTTTAGTTTAGCTGTGCACTTAAAGTTTTGCGTTGTTAGGGGTACTGTTTGGATTTATACTCTGTGCTTCCCGAAAGGCGAAGTTTTGATCCCCAATAAATGCTCTTTGTTTTAAACGAACATTAAGTGGTTATTATAATCTCTAGCAAGTGGTGTGAATTTGAGGATCACAAACATAAAATCGCTCCTCACGTACTCCGGGTCCCCACCCCATCTTCTTCCTTCATGGCCATTCTGGAAGGTCTCATGGTTTTCAGGCCACTTTGGTTATAAAACTAGTCATATATTCAGGAATTAGGACTAATTCTTTTGGCATTAAATAATCCAGGGCAGTTTAGCCTAAAATCTCAAATTCCCTTCTATCTCAAACTCGGTCCAACTTGTGTTTTTACAGCAGAAAACTAGACTCTTTTTCTTTATATCTACACCCATGAGAAAACTTTAAGCATAGAGGAGGCTGGGCCAGAAAAGGGCATGGTCTGATGGAAGAAAAGAGAACAGTGCTAGGCCAGCATTTTGAAAGGTTTAGATAGAATGTCATAAAAGAAGACTTGGATGGGCTCCACGGTGTTCATATATTTGACGAATCATAGGTGCTGGTTGCCTGGTGAACCAGCCCTGTGACCTGAGGGCTGGACTTCCTAGAAGAGGAGAGGCCTGGAAATAGAGGTTAATCTCCTATGGCCAATGATTTAATTAGCTGTACTTATATAATGAAAGCCTCCATCAGAATCCAAACAGATGGGATTTGGACAATGTCTGGCTTGGAGCACCGAGAACATACCTTGCACTATGTGTCTCATCCATCTGGCTTTTCCTGAGTAACATCTTTTAAAAATAAACTAGAAATCTAGTAAATAAACTGGCTTGCCAAGTTCTGTGATCTGCTTTAACAAATTACTCCAAAATGAGGAGGGAGTCTTGGGAATCGCCAGGTTCTCACTGGTAGACCAGAAGTCCAAATGACAACCTGGCCTTTCAGTTGGCATCTGAAGTGTGGATGAGGGCAGTTTCACTAGAGTGAGTCCTTAACTTGTGGGAGCTGATTTTCTCTCCAGGTAGATAGTGTCAGAATTGAATGACATTGTAGCACATGAGCTGATATTGGAGAATTGCTTGGTAGTTGGGGGAAAAACATTGGAGGAATCATCCACACTGTTTCGAAACTTGCTTTTTTGCCTAAAATATCTTAGCTTGCTCTCACACCAGTGTGTGTGTGTGTGTGTGTGTGTGTGTGTGTGTGTGTGTGTATATATGTATATATATATACATGTATATATATGCCCATCATCTTCTTTGCAATGGCTTCTCCTTTCTGATACTAAAGGAGACATGTACCCAGAACCATAACCAGCCATTTACAAATGATTGCCAGATCTCATTGCACAGGAAAACTGGGTGATAGTGTCAGAAGGTGAGTTCAAATCCAGCACCACTGTCAGAGAAACCATAAGTTGGCCCATTGCCTTCATTGCTCTCATAAAGTGCAGAACACAGTCATTCATTGAAATATATCACTTCTGTTTGGGTATAAGAAGAGAACTAGTGGGGGAGAGGATGGCAATTTGATCTGAGGAGTAGTTGATACTGATTTTATTTTGACTTCTGAGTCTTTTTACTTCTAGGAATGCAAATTTTAAAATGCTGGGCAAAACCATCAGTTACCTAGTATGAAGTTGGTAAGAAACACAGGAAAGAAATGAATTTGAAAGAGAGGAGCACCCAGGAAGAGACATCATTCCTTTACCAAAAAGAAAGACTGGCCCCACTTTAAATACAAAATAGGGTCTAGAAGTACACTTGGTTGGTGGGAAGTGCATTTTATAGAAAGGAAGGCTGAGCCGTTGTTCTCACCACATCTCTTTTATTGACACTGCTTTTCTCTATACAGTAAACCTTTTCCTGAATCATCCATATTGGAATTCCAGGAAGATGTCTTAAATATGTTGCTATAGTTTGCAGTTGTCAACTGTAATGTTTTATTTAGCTCAATCTTTTTTTTTTTTTCCGCTGCTCCCTGTACAACACAGAACACCATATGCCATTGTCCCTGTCAGGAAGCAAAGGTTTCCCTGCTCTGTGCCTGTGTCGATGTTTATGCCACAGAGAATCTGTGGTCCGGTGCCATCTTTTATTGATAGGGCCAGCAAAGGAGAAATCTAATGAAATTATCAAAGCTTTGAATTAATTATGAACTTGAATAGGAGAGCTAAGCTCTCTGGAGCCAAGGATCTCATTACCCATGCACTCTCATTGCATCCTCTTCTGGAGCAGAAGGCATTTTCAGCTACAGTTCTTAGCTTGGCTTTGGACTTTATTCAAACTCGCTAAACTGACATCCTCTTTTTACTGCGATGTGGATGCTAATGTCCATGATGATTAATTTAATTTTGCTCTGGATCTACAGGAGATGTCAATAGGTTTCTCTACCCCCTCCTTTTTTTTGCCTTTTATTATTATTTTTTTTCATCAAATTGGATGCTATGCAAGTTTTTGTCCTTTTTGGGTAATATAGAAGCTTTCAAGATTCGGGTATAGTTTCATGGAATATAGTGATTGAGTTAAAAGTTAAGAGCTATATTATATCTACAGTGTATTCCCTGGATATTTCGGTAAGCACAAAGTCAAATATTTCTTCTTTGAATGTTGAACACCAAATGGAAGTTTCTCTTGCTTGTTTCTACTTTAGAGTAATGTTATGGCAGTAACTTCCATAATCTTAACATCTTTGTTCCTAATGTGTGTTGTTTGAGAACCACAGTTCTCACCTTGTGCTGTGACTTATAGCACTTATGCTTCCTGATAGAGAGTAGTTAATGCTTGCTTTACAATTCTGATTTCCCTTTTCCCAGTAATGTGAATTTGTTTTGATGAATAAATTAACCTGATTGTTTTAAGTCTAGTAGCAAAATCAATAACAGCAGGTTTCTATTTACTGTTGGTGATGGTTCTTTGATGCTATCATATAGGTGCAAAGCATCTCATGGCAAGCCTTTTCTGCTTGCTTTTGAGACCCATTATTTATGAATTCCTAAGCAGCAGCTCATCTGTCTTAGTAAACTACAGGCCACTGGCAGTTTTTGTAAGCAGTGACTAACTTTGCTTTATAGAGTCACTGTTTAAAGGTTTTGAATAGTGGGGGATGGGAGGATGAGAATCTTTGCTTTTCCTTTTCTCATTTACTTTCAATGAGTTGTTTTTCCCCATTTATTTTCTCCCTAGGCAGCTGCAATATTTAATTCAGCCTTTGGAAGTTTTTTGGTAAGTAAACATAGTTCAAAACTTATCTGTTATAACTTTTGTTGTGATATTTGTCTGAAAGACATAATGACAATTGGATTTATTTTACTGTTTGTTTAAATATAGAAATTCTTGAATTTTTTCATGTGTCCATCATTCATGCACTGAAGAAAATTAGTTATTAAATAAAGGAAATGTCCTCTTGTAATACAATTTGGAGGCTTGGGTTTAATATTTCATTTATTGGATTCAAAGAATCCATTAAAATACTGCATGTCTTCTTATAGAGATTATGTCAATGTATTGATCATCAAATGAGGTCCTTAGATTATTATTATTATATATCACAGGGCTCAGGATTTTGATAAGGGAAACATGACCCAGCTGGTCGGAAAGGGAATGCTAATTTACTTGTTGACATGTCATTTATTTTGTACATTTCACTGTCAAAGAAGCTACTGTCTTAGACATTGTGAAGAATTCTATGTGAAAAAATTTGGAATGAGGAAATAACTAATGAGTAATTTGCAAGAAAATTTAATGCTTTTTTGAGATATCAACTATAAATTGTTTATAATAAGATTAAAAATTGGTTCACCTTCCCAAAGTGGAAACAATATGATTAGAAGGAAAGTACTATTTTAGCATTTTGAATAATATTTAAATATACAATGTAATGAACATTTGATTATATTATAAAAGAATGAGAAAGAAATGGAGTTTTCCATTAATTGAATATTTTCATTTATACCCTAAACTTTGCTAAATTTATGACAATAAATCAGAATATTATGTTTTTAGGTGTGTAATTCATTAACAGATAATTAGTACAGTGATTTACAAATAATTAAGACTAAATCATTGTGATGTAAGCTAATTCATGAACATAGGTGAAATATCAATCACTTCTATTTAAAGTGTTATTTGTGTTGAATGTATTCAAATGTAGTTGAAGTTTTTAAACATGTTATATATGTTAAATCTGCATAATAGTATATAGCTTTTAATGTCCTATTGTTAAAGAGGTTTTAATAATGCAGCTTCTGCAAAATATATCCTTAGTTTATCTTATTTTTAAAAGAACAGTGTTACTCCTAATGTTGTATCATCATTGAGTTTTAGAAGAGAGGTTATAGAGTACAATGAAAATGACCTCTTGAGTTACTCATTTTAGACTCAGTAGTAGGTCTTTGTTTAGAGGTCTTTATTTCAGGTGTCCAAGCATTATTTTCTATATGTTGTCATAATCGACAGAATAACACCTGTGAAATATCTTATTAGGAGCCAATTTCTTGGTTGGTTTAGAATCATACATATCTACTATCAAAGTATAGTTTACTGAGTTGGCTCTCTTACCCTTTAAAATATGTAGGGTAATTCAGAAAATAAGGTTCAGGTAATTTTCTGAATAACTGGCAAAATATGTCTCTTAATTGATTGATAAGTTTACTAAGTATGATTTGAGCTTTGCATTGACTGTATGAACATGAACATATCATGACTTTTGTTCTTCCAGGCCCAACTCTTTGATAAGATCAGGTGAAATAAAACTTGTCCTAGGGGTTTTTTTAGGATTTTTATTATGCTCTTCCACTTGTAAGAAGTTGCACGCTCTTGATCCTTAGTTTTCTCCTTTTTTCCTCTCCATAATTTCTTAAGTGAGTTAATCACCCACAAGTATGTATTGGTCTCATGCCATACAGAGGTAGTTTTCTAGTCAATGGGAGAGGGCAAAGAAAGATGGCATGGCTTGTTCTACTAAATTCTAAGTGGAGATGACACATAGGAAAACAAATGCAATGTAGTAGTTAACAATTCAATCAAAAGATGTAACTAGATGATATGTGATGTCAAATGGCACAGGAAATACGCATTCTGAATTCAAAGGTGGATAGATGCAATTTCATGGCGTGGGGCTTTGAAGTATGATAGAACTTAAGGAGTAGAGAAGAGAGGAGGGGAATGGCTTGAGGAACGGCTGTGAGGCAGAAGTGTCTTTTTTCATGTTTCATTCCCCTCCTTTATATTTCCCCAAATTGAAAATTACCACAGAGGGTTTGAGAATGAAATGTTTGATTAGAGATGTTTTGCTCTTACACAAGACAAAGATTTTTCTCCTCTACTTTGTAAAATCTGGTAGAAGGCTAATCAGGTGTAGGATAGTGACTTCATGGTCTCAGTGTTCACCAAGAATCTGATCTTTGTCCACCACCCTCGGTACTGTAGATCTTCCTTCCTTAGGCTTGTCTGATGGTACAAGATAGCTGCTGGAGCTCCAGCCTAAAAGATATCTGGATAGCAAAGCCTTCACCTTGGGAAAAGACCAAAGAACTCACCTAACAGCTAAGTCTCTTTTCTTTAAACAACCTTCCTGGAATTTCCAACACCATGCTTGCAGTAATATCTTACAGAACTTAGTCATAGGATGACACCTAACCGCTGGAGAGATTGGGATGTGTGGCAATTTGTTAAGAGTTAATGATTGGATTTCTGTTACCAAGGAAGAAGAGAATGGGTGTGGAGAGGTAGCTAGCACTTTCTGTGTATGAGCAGTGTGTGGCAGTTGTCAAGAATTCAGAGAGATTAATCGCAGTCGAATGCTACGGAAAGCCTTAAGGGAGAAATAGTATTTGAGTTGGACTTGGGAAGAAGTCTTCTTTTAAAGGGAGGAAAATTCCAAATGATAGCTTTTGTGAGTTTTTTGGTTATTCTGAAAGGGGAATTGTTATTAGTCTTTTGAGGAAAATTTCTATATAAGTGGAAAATACTTACCAATCTTTAAAATTCAGGGTTATGGGAAGTAGCACAGTTTCTGGAGTCACACTATTTGCAGTTGAGTCCTTACTTGACGGAATGCTAACCTACCCATATGACCTTCCCTATATATAAAATGGGATAATGACAGTTGTGGTGAGGATTAAACTATACAGTTGTGAGGATTAAACAGAATCATCTGTATAGAAAACTTGCATGACATGGGAGGAATAACCAATTGGGTTTTGCATTAACTCTCCCATGAATTTTTTTGGCATGACCCTGGCCATCCATAGAATGAAGGAACTGGTTATCTAAAGAGTTCTAAAATACACCAAGGTCCTCATTATTCACTGGTTATCGGGGCTGTTTCTTTTGTCTTTACCTAATGGAATGCATAAAGGGTATTTATTTCAGATTACATTAAATTTTTGAATGAAAGGCTTTTATTAGAAGGATTTTTGAAGAAAGAACTCTGAGGGCATTCTTGTTGATTTTCAGACATCTGGGTTTACCAAATAAAATTCCTTACATATTTATAGTGAGTTTAATAATGTCCCAGGTCTAATTAAAACACAGTGTTTTTAAGAACTAATTGTTACAGAAAACTGGTTTGTTTTTTTTTAATGTAGCTAGGCTGGTAATAACCAATGATAGATGAATTCAATTTACATAAATTTCAGACCAAGAGAATATTTTAAAATCATGCCACAGAGGATTGCTTTAAGTTAAAAAGTTAATGTCATTATCTCCTTCTCTCATTTAAATTGTTTGGTTTACAATAATTGTGAAACATAATAAGTGTTCTGAGATTTCCCGCTCCATGAGATTTTAATAAAATTTGATAGTCAACCTAAATAACTAAAATGTTATTCACAGACGTATATTTTCCTATGTAAAGTCATGTATTTCGAGTGCAAACATCTCGTGTTGCCTCTTCATCAAAAGAATTATTTAATAATTAGATATTGACAACTTTTTGAAAAATTCTTTCTCTAATTTAGAAAAATCCAACTGTGCTGAAAAAACACTTTGACTCCCCCCACATTTGTTAGATTTTAGCATTGTAGATTTAGAGGCTATTTTCAGTATTTCCATGCTTGAAGAATTATAGGTGAAGGTTTAAAAGGAAAAGGTAGAACTTTTTCTTTTTAGACTCCTAAGCCTATTTTTTTTCGTTTTATTGGTATTTTGTGATCTTACAGGGAAATGATAGTAGGTGACACAGTTGATCACACCACGGTGAGTTCCCAGTCACTGTGTCACACAGCATTACAGCAATCATGGCAACGTAAATGCAAGAACTTCGAGACAGCAGCAGAAAGTGATAAGTAAAGTTAAGTTAGCTTTGAAAATGCACAGCGCATTGTGTACGAAAGCTAGGAGAGTCTGTTCATTCTCTCAGTGTCTTCATTTAATGTATCAAAAATGGATTTCTTTCATATAATTCTTTTCTAAAATAGTCATTGCTTAGTTGCTGGGACTACTAAAATTAATAATTTTGTTTCTTTTTATGCACTGGGTTAAAAGGCAACCCAGTGCCTTGAGTTGAAGAACTACTCAGCGCATAACAATTTACCCAGGGCCTCCCGGGTGGCGCAGCAGTTGAGTGATGGGCTGCAAAGCTGCCCGCAGCCTCTGCAGCTCTGGTTTGATCCCTGGCCACCGGCAAGGGTCCCACAAGGCGCCAGCCCTCTCCTGCCGCCCACTGCTCCCCTCAGCAGTGTACTTCATCAGTCTGCCTGTTCTGCTTCCCGCTCTGGCTCTGGTGAATTCTCTCACCCTCCCGCGCTTCTGACTGTACCCAGTGCTTATATAAATAAATAAATGAAATCTTAAAAAAAAAAAAAAGAATTTTATAAAAGCAAAAAAACAAAACAAAAAAAAAAAACAATTTACTCAACTATTGTTCTTGCTTCTTTGTTTTGCTAGGTCCGCCATTACAGCCCAGCTTTGTAGGATGAGTTGAATAGTTAACAGACTCTGTTGTAGTTGCTGAAAGAAAAGAAATCTCAAATACAAATGCCACATCTTATAACTTGGGTTGTATGCTATATGTTTGTCACCATCTCTTATTTTTCCTTTCTTGTACAAAAATATGCTTAGTCCAGCTTGGAATGGTCAGAATGGAAACACATTAAGTTTGTTGTTTGTTGGTTGCTGGGCAGCACTGCTTTTTAAAAATCAGAGTAGGATCTCAGGTATTAATGAAGAGGGTCAAGGATGTTCGAGACTCAACTGTTAATCTGGTTTTCCTTTTTCCTCAATCTAGGACGTCAATTTGTAACTTAATTCATGTTTATGGAATACTAATTTTGTGTAATACTTAAATTAGGTTGATTTTTTTTTTCTTAATTTGCTAAAAGTCTTAAACCCAAATTATTCAGTCGAGATCATGGTTTTTCTCCTGAGAGTTCAAGACTTGTTTATAAAATAGATTTTTATTTTCATGAAGTTGACTTATTGGAACTAACAAGCAACTGAATTTTTAAGCAGCTTTCAGTACCAATAATTAAGCAAAACTCACACCTTAAATTTAAATTTATTTTCAAGCAAATCTTTATGTCCACACTGTAAATGAAAAAGTCTCCTCTTGAACTGAAACAAAATAAAATTGGGGAAGAGCTAATATTCAGCTTCAGAAAAGCTGCTGTCTGCCCGAGGCTCTGCGTCTGGCCTCTGCCCCACTTTTGACAAAAAGGCAACATCGGTACCAAGCCAGGAACTCTCCCGACTGCAGTCCAGAGGATGAAGAGGTTTCTTGGAGGAGAATAAGTTACCCACTCGCTCTCTGTCCTTTACGTCCCTTTGTCACCTTGCTGTGACATTCACTTTTGGGCAGCACTGTCTTACACTTGGGGAAGCCCTGTCCCCAAGGTCATTCCCCAAACACTTCTTCCGTGAGGTACATCCAAACTACCTGGAGGGGTGACACAAGGAGACCCTCCAGCTCAGGGACTCTGGCCACCTGCACATGGTCCTGCTCTTTCATTAGAGCATTTTGTGTACACATCACTTGTGCAGAAGAGCAGGATGTGTGTGCACCGAACATGTTTATCAGGTTAAAAATACGCTCCGGTGTGTAAGGAAAGCCCTGCAGTAGCTGCCTCTGGATTTGGTTCTAAGCGAACTCATATCTGAAGTATAGTCATGGGAATAAAAATGGTCTTTGTTACTTAATAAAAATGTATAGAATCCTTACCTACTCCACTTGGGCAGCATGATGCTCTGCACAGTCTGACGGGACTTGTGTAGCAAGTAAATGCATTAGTCACAGTGACCATTTTTCTTGCAAATTTGTGACATAGATTTAATTATAGGAATGACCAGCAACTTACAAATCTAATTTTGGTGGAGGCTGAGGCCACTTTTTTTTTTTTATTTTAATAATGATGGATTTTTTTAAAGCAATGATTTCATTACTATTTAAAGAAATCTACTGGTGTAGAACTAGCCAATTGACTGAAGTTATTTTATTAGCCTTTAACAAATGCCATGTAGTTTCGATTTTTATTTTTATTAATTTTTAAAATGTCATCATCCCCAAACTGGAAAAGTACTTACTTGCTTCTGTACTCATTTAGGTAGAAATAAATAAATACAAATTTGGGAAGGAGCAGGGTATAAGAGGTCTCTTAAATATCATGAACCTAGTAGTTGGTTAAAACCAAGACTAATTTCCTTAATTTAAATTCAACCTACTGTAGAACTGCTTAGTTAATGGCCTTTAGGAGTTATCTATTAACTACTAATTGATGATAATGTGGTAGATCTCATTTCTCTGCTTTTATTTCTTCAAACTAAAAATTTACGATGATCAGTATATTAAGCTAACATTTGGGGGTGTGGGTATAATGGAATGGTGAGCTGGGCAAATAAGTTTCCTGTCTTCATCTGCATGACAGATTCTTAAGGTGAGAGTATCAAGCCTTGTGGCATCTGTGGGAGGAGTTTAGTGATTTTCCATTATTAATATTCCTCATTGACCGAACCCACTGCCATATCAAAATAAATCTGGACTTGCAGAAAGAAGCAGAAGGGAAGCAGAGGACTGTATACACTACGGATTCTGCCAACCAAAGAGAAACTTCCCTTTAAATATTGACCTTTGTGAAGAAAGCAGTGTTAGACATCCAAAGGCCATTATGGACTCAGGTTTTCAAGTAAAAATTTAGTGCTCCTAAGAACAAGTCTGTGTTCTTGGAAATGGCAGATTGTAGTTGGATGAAAATTTGAAAATCAGAGAATTTTTTATTTTTTAGCCCTGATTCATTGCATGCTATTGTTTTAGCTTTCTAGCAAATTTGTGAAACATTTGTGGGCTTCCTACTATGTACCAGACTCTGAGATAGGTTCTAGAACTAAAATGCAAATAGGCTATTATGAGGTTCTTGACACGTAGGAACTTAAACTTTTTGGATTTAAATGACATTTTTCACATTGGATTTAAATGACATTTTTCACAGTGAGATTGCCCAGAAACCTGATTCTCTAAGTGGTAATGATTTGACCCCACAAAGTTTGAGGACTACTTGTGTTTCACTATAAAACTTCAAGTAAAGTAGATTATCATTTAAACAATCTTCCATTTTTATTGCAACTCCAAAGAAATCTGAATTTTATTTTAAGTTTGTGTCTAGTCACTCGGGTGTTTTTAAAAAGCAGTTTAGTTGATCACATACTAAATTTAGTTTGTAAGTATATCAAATGATTGCTTAGAAAAGTGTCTTACCTTATATAACTTATTCTTTGGGAATATGGTGTTAAAAATTAAGATTTTAAATCTATTATCATTATAGTATATGTTTACTATTGAAAACTACCAATAGAATCAAGTAGATAATATTACTATTGGCATCTTGGTGTATGTACTTGTGTAGCACATAGTTACAAAAATGTTATTACTTTCTATAAACAATTTTATTTTCTGCTTTTTCCTTTTTATCAGCATATGTGAACATTTCCCTATGTTCTTATTGCTACTGTCAACTTGATTTTGCTTTATATGATGTATAATAAATGAATGGTGTTCTTTTGGAGGGAGTATTGGTTTTTATTCAGTTCATTTCCCATTGGTAGACCTGTGGGTTGCTTGTATTCCTTTATAATTATAAAATATCTGCCACAAATTTTTTTGCATAAATATTTGTGATTCTCCCTTTTAATTATCTTTAGCAAAAATTCCTAAACGAGGAATAACAGATTAGAATGCTATAAACTTTTAAAATTTTCTGATACTGCTGAATTACTCTCCAGAAAATTTGAACCAGATTATCATCCTATAATACACATATACAGAAATATTAATATGAATTTTCCTCATCTATTCTAGATAATTTAATTTTTTGATTGAGAAGTTGATCTTTTATTTTGTTATATTGACTATTGAGACTCTTCTATTATAAATTATTTGTTCCTATCCTTAGCTAATTTCCTTTATTAGAATGCTTATTGTGGTGTGAAAGTGTTCTTTATAAATATCTTGAGGACATGAATACTTTGTCACATGTGTTGCAAATATTTCCCTATGTATTTATATTTAACCTTTTTTTTTAGTGAATGAGATGGATTGATTTTTGGTGAACTGAAATTTAAAATTATTTTAAGTCAGGTTTATTAAGGTATACTTTTTTATACAGAAAAATTAACCCTTTTTAGATGTATAATTCTGTGAGATTTTTCAAATATACATGCAGTCATGTAACAACCTAACTCAAGATAAAGTATATTGCTTTCTCCTCAGAAAGTTCCTTCATTCCCCTTTATAGTCTGTCTCTTTCCCCATCTCCAGACATTAGCAACCACTGAATTTTTTGTGGTCTCTATACCTTTTCCTTTTCCAGAAGGGCCTATGAATGGAATCACACAGTATGCAGTCTTCAAGTCTGGCTTCTTTCACTTGTATGCTTTTGTGATTTATCTGTGTTACTGTATGTGTTTATCAGTACCCCATTCCTTTTTTTTTTGCTAAGTAGTATTACATTATCAAATACCAGCTAAGGAACTTTGGGCTGCTTCCTTTGGGCAATTATGAATAATAAAACCTTTATGAATATCTGTGTATAGGGTTTTTTTAAAGACATATGTTTTCATTTCTTTGGGGGAAACCTAGGAGTACAATTGCTAAGTCATGTGGGTATGTATCTGTCTAACATTATGTGAAATCACTAAACAGTTTTCCAAGGTGTAAAATGTACCATTTTACATCCCTGCCAGGTTGCATAAAAAATCTAATTTGCTCCACATCCTGGTCAGCCTTTGGTATTACAGTAATTTTTAGTTTAGCCATTCTAATAGGTGTATAGCAGTATGTCATCATAGCTTTAATTTGTATTTCCCTAATGGGTGATGATGTTGGATATATTTTTAATGTGCTTATTTGTTATCTGTATATCTGCATTGGTGGAATCTCCAAATATTTTGCCCATTTTTTAAAAAAATGAGGTTATCTGTTTTCTTATAATTGCATCGTGATTTTTAAAATATATTTTGGACACCCCATTTACCAGATACATATTTTGCAGATATTTTTATCAGTCTGTGCATTGTCTTTTTACTTTCTTAACAGTATCTTCAAAGAGCAGATTATAAATTTTTATGAAATCCAATTCATCTATTTTTTTCTTTTATGACTTTTTTGTATTCTATCAAAGCAATCTTGTTTAACCCAATGTCACAAGGATTTTTCTCCTATGTCTTTTCTTCTAGAAGGTTTGTAATTGTTTGTAATATTTAGATGTATGATCCACTTTTTTAAAGTTTAAAATTTCTTACTGTGGTATAATTTACACACAATAAAATTAAAAACTTGATGGTAAAATAGTTTTATTTGGTTGAGTTTTAAAAATTGTTGCTGTGTACCCAAATTTGAAACAATATGTAAAATATTTCTATCACCCAAGAAATTTCCCGTGTGCCTTTTTCTAGTCAACACCCTCTTTTCAAGTGACACTTTATGATTTCCATCAACATAGATTAATTTTGTTTGCTTCTGAACTGCATATAATGAGATCATATTGTATGAATTCTTTCTTTTCTGGCTTCTTTCTTTCAGTATAATACTTTTTAAGATCTATCCCTGTTACTGGGAATATCCATAGTTTGTTGACTTTTATTACTGAGTGGTATTCTATTTTTCCATCTTGGTGTTAATGGACATTTGGGTAGTTTCCAGTTTTAAACTATTAAGAATAAGGCTACTGTGTATTTGCTTATGGTCTATTTCCATTTGGACGTAATGTTTGTATATGGTATCATGCATGAGTTTTGATTCCTTACTTTGCGTATGGTTGTAGAAGTTTAAATTTTTATATTGGTCAAATATTTCCTTCTTTTCCCTCATGGTTTTTTCTATATCTTTGATTCTTATAAGCCCTTCCCTAATCACAATGTCAGATAAATTTTTCACATGTATTTTATTTTAGTTTTATTGTCAAAATGCTTATGTAATGCATGTTAAAAAGTCCATTATATGGGAATTCAGTTTGTACAAATAACAGTTTGAAAGTACTTCATTTGATTATGGTATCATAGGGTGAAGAAATGAATTTCTCTTGTTGCTATCCCTACTGGGTTGGGATTTTGACATATATGCTTGTCCCTGAACTAATTAGATCAGTATTCATGACTGTTAAAAATTGTTTCTCTATCTTAGGATATTACACATGACATTAATGCAATTACTTAAGATAAAATTATTTGTTTGAAGTGTAAAATGGAGACCAGCATAGAAGAATGAAAATTGTAGAAACCTCCTTTTGCTCACTCTCAATTTAATTTGCAAATATTCACCCAACTTTATGGTAAAATGTTTTTATTTGGGGCATTATGTAGAAAAGTGAATTGCTCTCTTAGTAACAGGGTCTCAGATAATAGAGACCTTTAAGAAATAAAATTTATAATTTTGAAAAGCTTGCTCACTTTGATTTTAACTTTTATAATTGAACAGATGCCTCTGGCCAGGAGGGGGAAATCTCAGGATGTGAGTGTGGTATCTTGGAAATGGAAATCAAGCATTATAGATCTCCAGGCTCATGATGAGAACACTGATTCATATTTCACAAGCTCAGTGGTGGTTATACTCTGAATTTACAGCTTTTACATTTTCTTTCTCTTTTGCTAGAATCATCTACTATTTCCATTCCTTGGGAAGCTTTTTCTGTAATGTTTCTAATAGTAGAGTAAATAAATTAAAAATCGCTGCTTATTTTTATTCCTTATTATGTTAAAGTCATTTTAAATTGTGAACTTTTAAGTCTCAATAAGACACATGCTAAAAGAAATTTGTATTGCTATTTATATTCAGCATTGATTTAGAATGGGGGTGGAAGCTCATTTTCACATCTAAATTTGATATGGGATAATTTGTAAGTTTTTTTCCTTATAATAACTGCTGTGACTAGATGAGCAGATTTATTATTATAATACAGATTACCAACCCATATGCCATTATTGAAATAATCTGTTTTAAATATCAAAAATTGCTATAAGTGTGATTATTCTGTACATTTAAAGAGCTGAAGAGTCATAAGTAAGAGGCTCTTAAGAAGTAAGTGCTGGGCCTCCTCCGTGGTGCAGCGGTTGAGCGCTGGGCTGCAAAGCTGCCCGCAGCCTCTGCAGCGCCAGTTCGATCCCCGGCCACTGGGTGAGGGTCCACATGGCGCGCAGACCTCTCTTGCTGTCCGCTGCTCCCCTCAGCAGTGTTTGTAGTCCTTCTGCCTGTTCTACTCCCCACCCTGGCTCTGGTAAATTCTCTCACCCTCCTGCGCTTCTGACTGTACCCAGTGCTTGTATAAATAAATAAATAAATAAATAAATAAATAAATAAATAAATAAATAAATAAATCTTTTTTTTTAAAAAAAGGAAATTAAAAAAAAAAGTGCCATTACATGATACTGTGGAGAGTCTTTAGCCTTAGAGAAAAGTGTTTCATCATTAATGTTTATCCTTTAACAACTTGGAATATGTATAATATAATTAAATTAACAAATGAGAGCTAAGTTTCTAGCAACATCATAAATGAAACTGTCTAGTAGCCAAGAGAAGAGGTAAAAATAAAAGTTAGCCTGAAGAATAGAAGAACCAATTTAAACGTAAATGAAAACTAGGTCAAATCCATATCTGAGGCTCAGGAGAAGTACTTGGAAGATAGATATGAGTAAGAAAAGGAAGAGAAAGGAAAAGAAAAGGAAAAAAAGCCAACATGATTATGAGAATGTTGGACTTGTAATATTGGCTAGCAAATGCCAGCCTGTGTAGTTCCTTCTTTCAAGCATTAAGTGGCCTCTACGGTGGCCTTTGGCAGGTTCATCATGCAGAATTTTGCTTTGTCTTTCATCTTAGCACTTCTCAGAGGTTAAAGTTGGTTAAATGAGATATTGAAAAGAATAAAAATTTAAGTTGGGCTGAAGGAACTTTGAAGAGTGGTATATCTCTATATGATGGAGAAGAGATAGAATTTTAGGATATTCGAAGGGATGGGAACCTTAATCAGACATCATTTTTAATTTTTATTTATTTAAATAGTTTTCTAAATGCAGGAATCCTCCTTTTTTTTTTTTAAAGATTTATTTATTTATTTATACAAGCACTGGGTACAGTCAGAAGAGCGGGAGGGTGAGAGAATTCACCAGAGCCAGGGCAGAGAGCAGAACAGGCAGAAGGACCGAAGTACACTGCTGAGGGGAGCAGCGGGCAGCAGGAGAGGTCTGGGCGCCCTGTGGGACCCTCGCCCGGTGGCCGGGGATGGTGGCCGGGGATCGAACCAGCGCTGCAGAGGCTGTGGGCAGCTTTGCAGCCCAGTGCTCAACCGCTGCGCCACCAGGGGAGGCCCCTTAGACATGATTTTTTAAAGGGAAAACTGGTCCATTTTCTTAGGGTAACCTAAAAATTATATGTGTGCCCTCTGTATTTATGATAGCAGTCTAATAGTTATTCAGAATTCCAGATCACTAACAGCTGGGGTATTATTTGGAGCAGGATGACTTTTCAATAATTAAAATCAATGATAAGAAAGGTCACTTCTATTCATCTGTACATAGTGTATGTAAAATATACATATAGGTACAAATATATAAACACACAAGTATATATGACATAAATAAAGTTTATATGTAGATTTACTTGTTTCTTTTTCTCTTCATTTCCTTCTACAAACTGAAGTGGAAAAATGAGTAGAAATCATTAAAAAACAGAGAAATGTGGAGGTTTCTTGCCTTATGCCCTTTAATTCCCAGGTATTTTCCTTCAAAGATGGTTGACTCCTGATTCTATATCATTAAATGTCTCTGTAGAATTTTGGATCTATATATCATGTAGTTTCAAGCCAAACAATTGTTGAAGTCAAAAGGTTAAATTCTCAGCTCTAAAAAAGATTGAATATAAACTCCCACTAGTGCAGACAAGTGGTTTTAAAAAAAGGCTGATGTATATAACAGTAGAAAACACCCAGATTAGGAAGTAAACTTCCTTTTGCAATAGAACACTATCACTCTTTTTTTGTATGAATTTTCCAGTTGTATTTGAAAAGTACCACGAAGAGCTCCCTATGGAACAATCTCAACAAACAATCCCTAGTGTTAAAACAAATTTTCCATCATGGTTATTTTTTTTATAGGCTGTTATCAACCTGGTGCCATAATCACTAGGATTTTTAGCAACCAAAATATAAACTAGTGAAAATCTCAAAGAGTAGTATGTATCTCTGTCGTCGTTTTCCTAGGTATATCCATAGTTGATTCCCTTTTGTTACTGAGTGGTATTCCATTTTTCCATCTTGGTGTTAATGGACATTTGGGTAGTTTCCAGTTTTAAAATATTAAGAATAAGGCTACTGAGTACTTGCTTGTGGTCTGTTTCCATTTGGACTTAATGTTTGTATATGCTGCCATGCATGAGTTGTGATTCCTTACTTTGGGTTGGTTACTTTGCCTATGGTTGCTGGCCTTTCATTTTTATATGAGAAATGTAAGTAGTGAGTCACCTAAACAATATATTGTAATATGTGTTTTTAGAAAATATAAACAAACTGGAGGGAGAAGTTTTTCTCTTTGAAGAAAGAGAGAATGAATGCCACAGAATTCTTAAGGAAGTTTTTCTTCCTTTCCTGAAAATCACTCTTTGATACCTCAAAGACCTTCTTTTCTTAGCTTTAGTCATTTCTGGCATAATAGTAGCCCTGAGCAGAATCATTTCCAGCAGTAATATTTTTTTTCACATCTATTTGACTCATCTCACATTTTTAAGATATTGAGCCTCTCTTCGCCAGATACACAGGTGGCGTATGCTTTGTAAATTTGCTCTAGTCTTGTTTCAGGAACCGATTCAGAAACATGTAACGGGGGTGGACTCACATTAGTCACACTCATTGACAGTGATGTGCAAAGCAGATTGCCAGTCATTCATTGGGAGCTAGAAAAATACAAGAAACTCTGAGACCCTTGGGTGGATGCATTCTCTCCTCATATGTAAATTCACATAAGAAAGTATTTTAAGTTTACTTGATGGGGATGGAATCAGAGGAAGGAGCGGTAGGGAAATATTGCCCAGGTCTGATTCTGTCAGTCGACTGTGAGCGGATGTGTCTGGCTCCGCCACAGGCCGCGTTGACCCTGGAAACAGAGAGGTCCTTCATTTGGACCAGAGATCTTCTTTCCCAGATGGTGCTTAGATAGGCATTGCTAATAGTTGCTTGTAGGTGCTTTCTCCCTCCTCCCAGTGCAGATGAACTAAAATGATCAGGAAAGGGAGTCCTGGAGGTTAGTAAAAGAACGACTTGAAAATTGAGTATAGCCCTGGAGGAGAAGATCAGCTTAACAGTGGATAGAGCCCAGCAAGGGCAGGGACCAGCTCTCTTAGGCTTATTGTTCTCTCGCCATATAGGTTCACACAGACATTCGTGTACATATATATGCACAAGCATATATACCAATATATATGCGCACACATGTGCATAGACTAGATAGATTTCGAAAGATATAGATATAATAGTAGACATAACGCTGGCATATAGTAGATGATCAATGTATTATGAATATTTGAATAGGTGGGCAGTTGTAGGCAAGGGACCTCCCTGAGCTGGGCAATAGCATCGCCTGTCTCGGGGTGCCTCTGCTTATCCTCAGTCAGCACCCTGACAGTCTGGGAGACGTGCTGGATGAGATCCCGCTTTTTTGGGGGCATAAGCTTCCGTGTTTTGTCTCCGAGCGAGGGGTCAGGTGATCTGTGCCGAGAGAATGTCCTCTGCTTTTCTTTTTGGAAACTTCTGATTCAGCCTCCACTTCTCTACTGCCTCTCCTCCCCATCCCATACATTTGGGGATATGTTCTGTGAGCTTACTTTTCTATTAGTTATGCTTGCTTGAGTTTATTATGTTATAAACCTTATTTTCTTCTTAAAAATAATTTTGGCCTTTCTGACAGTTCTATGCGTCGATTATGGCTAGATGGTGAAGAGAGATTCAACTGGAATGGATGGACGATGGCTTCAAGTTTGAGTTCATAGTGATTTCAGTTTTCAAATTAAAATTCATTTTAATTAGTTAAAATTAAATTTTCACTTTTAAAATGAAAAGTGTAAAATAGTAGCACGGACAAAATTCTGTTCATCAAAGGAACAAATAAATAAAAGCCAGTGATTCCCAGTTAAATTAGGATCAAAAATGCTCATAAATGTATAACTTAAAGTAAATTTAAAAAATCCTAAGCTTTCAAAATACCCCATCCTATTTCACTTTTGAAAATAGCATGGCAGTTTAGCTCAGAAGCCCAAGCAGAGAGCCTGTTCTTTTATGATGCGAGGGAGTTAACATGTTAATGCTAAGTTGGGTTACTTGTATTCATCAAGAGTAAAAAAATCAGCCTTGTTTTAGCGCCTAATTTAAGCTGCACCAGACATTCACATTGGAATTTTAAATGCTGCAGATGAGAGATTTGTATAGGAAGTGGAGCTCTAATGGCTAGGACCTACTCAGCCTCTAACACTCTCATAATTATTAGCCATGGGACCCTTGCTGTTAACATTGGACACTGTTTGAATGTTTTGTGATAATTTATAGGGTTGATTACTCCAGCCTCAAGTGGAACCTTAGGAAGAAGAGCAGCAAATGGTAAATCTTTGTGACGGTCCCCGGGGCAGCATTTTACTTTGAGGCTCTGAGTTATGTGGGTCTCAACCTCTTTTCTGTCCCTGGCCCTTCCTGTGGCTCATCGTCATCATCATCCGTTCAGATAATGTCTGTTCAGAAATCACCCGTCCCGGGGGAGGTGGGAGAGGGGAGAGTCCTGTTATAAGCACACTCGCTGCAAACCTTTCACCGAGCTGTCAAGGTGACAAATGTTTGTCCTTAAGGGAACACTGGAGGTTAAATCACCAGTGTTTCTCTCACTTATCTTCTTTCCCATACTACCCCAGCTCTTAGGCAAATTTATAGCTAAAAGAAGCTCAGAAAATTAGGCTACTCGTAACCTTTATGGACCTTGTTCAGGGATGTTTTGTGCAAGCTCCAAGTCGTGACTACATTATGTATCGAGGTCTAAGTAATTCAAGTTTGCTACAAGTCATTCTACCAGTACCTTTTTATTTCAGGGCTTATTCAGGAGGGAAAGATTTGGGCAAGAAACATTTAAATTTTGAGAGATAGTGATGGCAGTTTACTAATAGCACTGAGACAAGGTGAGTGATGATTTATTTTCACATCAGCCTATCTGAAGGGCGTACACATCCTCTCATTGACAGACACCAAAAGCTGCAGAGTGGCCCTGGATTTCTTCCTCTGCTTTTGGTGCATTCCATTCCATCCTCCATATAGCAGACAGAGTGAGCCTGAAAGGTGTAATTGATCTTGTCATTTTCCTGCATAAAATCATTCAGTGTTTCTTGGGATAGATACCAAACCCCCTGGTACAGCTTCTCAGATCCTACATGATCTACCCCTTGCCTTCCTGCCCTACTCCACCCCATGCCACCTCTTCACCCACATGGCTGCTTCTGGTTTCTGATGGTTTCTTCACTCAGCAAATACTTCACTGAGTTTTAACTCAGTATCGAGGTGACAGAAAAGTACTAAAGAGACAAAAATGAGGGCGCTTGTATTCTAGTGAGGGAAATAACAAATCTATATATTTACAAATAAAATATGTAATATAGTAATTATTTAAAATATTAATTATATATGTTTACTTGCAAACTGTTTTAACTACTATATGAATATATGCATATATTAATAGTGTGGAGAAGATGGAAAATGGGAGGATGATTGAGAGGAAACTAGAGGGACTATAGTTTTGTTTTTAAAGATTTATTTATTTATTTATACAAGAACTGGGGTACATGCCTGATGCGCGGGAGGGTGAGAGGATTCACCAAAGACAGAGTGGGGAGCAGAACAGGCAAACTGACGAAATACACTGCTGAGGGGAGCAGCGGGCAAAACAGGAGAGGTCTGCTTCGCCATGTGGGATTCTAGTGGGCCGGCCGGCATGGAACCCGCACTGCAGAGGCTGCAGACAGCTTCACAGCACATCGCTCAACCGCCTGTGCCACCAGGGAGGCCCACTACAGTTATTTTAAGAGGTGATAGTAAAAGTTGGTCTCACTTTGAGCAGAGCCATGAAGGAGATGAGGAAACAAACCCTGAGGATATTTGGGAAGTAGTGCTCCATATAGAGAAAACCCAATGTGCAAAGCTTCTGTGTAGAGAAGTTGCCAGAATAGAGTATCTGATAGAGCTAAATGCAGACAGATAAAAGGGGCCAGGTTATGTATTAGGGCCTGGGGGTGGGGGTGGGGCTATTGAAAGGCCTTTGAGTTTGTATCCCAGTGAGAGGGCGTTAGTGACTTGAGTTGCGAGCTGCTGTAATGAAATGCCATGGACAGAGTGGTTTAATACAGGCTTACCGTTCACAGCTCAGGAGGCTGGGAAGCCCAAGAGCAAGGTGCCGGCTGATTTGGTTCCTGCTGGGAGATCTCTCCTGGCTTGTGACCTCCTTATCAGGTCCTCACATGGGGGCAGGGGGAGGAGGGGGAGGAGGATCTGGTGTCCCTTCTCTTCCATAACAAGACAATAGTCTTTTGGATTCAGACCTCTTTGTTTTGACCTCATTTAAACTGAGTTTCTCTAAACAGAATCACATTGAGGGTTAAGGCTTCAACCTATGAATCTGGGGGAAACACAATTCAGTCCATTGCAGATGGGAAGACATTTGAGAGCTCTGAGTAGACCTGCGACATGATGTCGCTTAGTGACCAGGGGTTGCAGGACTAAGGACAGGAGTTGGGAGACCCATCGGCAAATGGGTGCTCTCAGCCAGCCAGGAAGTGATAGTGGTTAGGGCTAAGCATGGGGTGCTCAGCCCCCCTGATTGCTTGTGTGTGTATAGCATCTTCTAGCCCAGTCTTTTACCTACGTTTTGCCATCGAGCGCTTGTGAGGCAGGCGCAGTATTATGAACTGAGACTTCCAGGGAGGCTAGTTCCAGAGCCAGGCTGCCAGGTTTGCGTTCCCTCACTGTGGCTGTGGTTCCTGAGAACAGCGGCTGTGCCCAGCTTGCAAGATGTGCAAATGAAATGAAATACCCTGTGTTAAATGTTGATTAGAGAGCTTGGCAGATTAGTAAATAATACATATTAGATGTCATTGGCTTTGTCATTTAATAGATAATGAAATTAAGAGTCAAAAAGGTCAATCTGTCCAAACTTATCCAGCTAGTAATGAGAAGAATCACAGCTAGAATTCAGTTGCACTATTTCTCGTATGCGCTACTTTCCTTTTTATCCTGTAGCTGGTTCCATTTTAAATCAGAGGAGAGTTCAAGTTGTAGAAAATAGTAAGTTTCCTTCTTTTCCAATAATCTGTCACTTGAACTCTTCAGTGCGCCTTCTGACTCACATTCTTTCCTTCTGATGGGGTGTGTGTGTGTTCAGGAAGTCCAGTGTTTAGTTTCCCGAAGTTGTCCAAAAGCTTGCGCTTCCTTTGTATTATTAAATGAATCCTTTTTGAGATATCGCTTAGTTTCTTTTTGTGGGTTTCTCAGTAGTTCACTGTTTCATTAGGAATGACAGTATGGATTCTGGGGCTTGTAAATTAAGACTTTAAGGAGGTATCTGCTCCCCCATCTGACTTTTTGCTTCTGTTTTTGCTTGTGCTTTGTACTGATGAGCAGTACGTAGATTCTTGTAGGAAGCCCAGGTCGAACATCCATACAGGCTCTTAGAAATTATTTTCTCAGTGAGTTTTGACTACCCATAAATTTGATATCAGGCCCATGGCCGAATTTTAGAGTTGGCTAGAAAAGTTGGGAACAAAGCCGTGGTGTTTCCTTCCCGGATCACCTGGGCTCTCCAGGATCCCTGTACAGGGGCTGTATTGAATGTTGTTATCTAGAAGCCTCCTTTACCAGTGCTGTCATGACTGATTCAGATTTCCAGGAATTCACAGCCTCCCGAGGGCCAAACCCGAGCAAGTTGCCGATTAGTTCCAGGATCTGACTGCTGGTGTGTTTGTCTCACCCTCCCTTCCAACCAAAGACCTAGCATCTGACCTCCCAACCCTCCATATATCCCGAATTTCGTTTCTGCAGTTCTCGAAGCCTCAAACTTCGCCTCCTCACTCCCTCTGTCCTTAAGAGTTTCCTTGCATAAATATCCTAAATTTTCTCCTTTTGTGTTTGACTGTGCTGGATTTGACCCTTAATCTGTAATAAGCATTTAAAGACTTTAGAAAATCCTTTCCTCTGAAAATCTCTTTCAAGACTTTCCCTCTCTAGGAACTCAACAAATTCCAACTTGACTGTCAAAATGGAATAATGACTTCAATAAGCTGTGTCACCTGCTCGCCATGAGAAACCTAGTGACTTCACCTGAATGGCCACAAGGAGTAGTTGGATACCAAAGATAAAGATACAGTTGAATATGCTCATCATATTCTGAGGTTTTTCTTTTCCTTTACGAGCAAGATAGCTTTATTTCATCCTGGCAGGTAAATTATAACTTATTAGTAGCAGAGACCTGTAGGAAGGAGTGTCAAGCAGAGGGTGAAAGATGGCAAACTGAGAGCAAGAGACAAAACCATCCAGCGTGAGTATCTCTGGACGGATTCCTCAGTTAGGGACACCTACTCTGACCTACTTCACTAGCATGGGAGGGGACTGCTATATTATTTGGCAGGATATACACCCCAATTTTCCCTCAGCAATCTATAGCTGTAAAACATTAAAAAAATGATTATTACATTAGGTGAAACTTTTTGAACAATGTAGAAAAATAATATGTGCTTGAATGACTTAAAATACTTAGAATTGAAGTGTCTATGTGTCATAGTGGGGTGATCGTGGCTATCTTGAAAAAAATCAGCATACATAGAAAATACTACTCTGTAAGCATCTAGATTTATGAGGCTGTATTCCTTGCATATTCATATATTTTAAGTAAGTATAGAAATTTCAATGATCCTTCAAAATCCTTTCAGTTCAGTCTAGTAGAAAATTTCAAAATTCATTTTTCAAATGAATTATGAAAACTAAGATGTATTTACTCATTTCGGCTGTGTGCCTGGAACTAAGCTAGATGTCAGGAACAGAGTGGTGAGCGAGCCAGGCATTATCTTTGCCCAGGTGGAATTTACATGCAGATAGAGATGGGGACAATATAAAAAATAAATACTTTTTAAAAAAAGATTATTTATGTATGCATACAAGAACTGGGGTACAGGCCAGAGGTATGAGGGATGAGAGGATTCACCAGAGACAGAGTGGGGAACAGAACAGGCAGACTGACTGAAATGCACTGCTGAGGGGAGCAAACGGGTGAGCCAGGAGAGGTTCTGCTTCGCCATGTGGGCCACCTCTCTGGCCAGGGATTGAACTCGTGCTGCAGTGGCTGTGGGTAGCTTCATAGTGCTGCGTCTTAACCCCTTGCACCACCAGGGGAGTCCCTAAAATAATTACATTATAGTAAGTATTATGAAGTGTGGTACACCAGAAATTGTGCATGTCTAGTCCAGTTCTTTTCCCCAACAGCTCTATTTTTCATCCTTTCCTAAGGTCCTTGCTCTATCAGAGAACCTCAGTTTTTAAGTATTTTGCTTAAATCCTGCACATGCAGTTGTTTTATATAGGACTAATAACATGAGTCATTGACAGTACATTGGCTGACAGTCAACACTTGGCTGATATTTGCACTGATAGACCCAGAGCTTTAACAGAGGTGTTGCTAGCCAGACAAAGTTAGAAGTGCATCATTTTAATAACAGCAAAACAGTAACAAGCTTAAAAAAGGCATTGTGTCCCTTACAAGTGACATCAGTCATTTGCATTTCATTTTTTACATTTCTTTGTACCAAAAACAGGTGTTCATTGTAGAGGGGCATAGACACTGTTATTTTTCCTATACAGGATTAATATACACCATTAACTGATAGCTTGTCATAAAATTATCTTTTGATGAGATAAAGAAAAATCCCTTCCAGAAGTTCATGGGAATGATTCCCGAACTCTCTTCGGCCAAGTAATTATTTTCATAATGCAATTTTTTTGTTAGATGGACAGAATAAAGATAAAAGAGCACCATAGAGATAACAGCCTACTTCACAGCTGACTGGAGCAGGTGTTAGAAATGCAGATGAGGTGTGCTGACTAAAGACTGGACAAATTCGAAGTGAAAACGCCGCTGGTCTGCATGCGGCCCTGTGCTGTTGGAAGTTCAGGTAGCTGAATTATTCATTTTGTTGTGAAAAGTAGTTCAGGAGTTAGGCAAGGATGTCTTTTACATTTAAACTGTTTTCTTCCCTTTTTCCTTTTATCTGTGCTTGACAAGCCAAATGAACTTCATTTTCAAAGTTTTATTCAAACAAGTCACTGACTTAACAGCTCTAGCTGGAAACAAGACACCCAGGAACAGACAATGCAAAGGTTTAAGTGACAATTTCAAGCAATAGAAACTAAAAATCCTTTTTATTTCTCACCTGTGTGGTGAGGAAAGCCACTGAAGACGAATGAGAGCAGCTGGCTAGTCTCCCCAGTGCGATACACCATTTCCCCCGCTGGGAAGAAGAGTTTAAAATGGAAGCCACTCGCAAAATTTTACCATTGAAGTTCTGACTTTTTTTTTAAAGATTTATTTTATTTATTTATGCATACAGAGGGGGCGGAGCAACATGGCGGCGAGGAGACGCTGCGAGTAAGATCTCCCATTAAAAAAAGTTAATAGGGAGGAAAAGCGGCAGGTCCCAGTGAGAACTGGGACACGGAAGATAAACGGGTGACTCCAGCAAACTGCCCGAAGAAGAAAGTGGCCATAAAAGAGGACGAGAAGGGAGGGAAGCGCAGAACCCTGCTCCCCTCCCCCGCCCACAGAGGCGGCACTCTCCGACCGGCAGAGACGAGGGAAACAACAAACCAAAACGCCCAACAAGAAAAACGGACGCAGCAAGTGGGACTGTGAGTGGAAAGGAACTATTGCAGCCACCACACCCCGTGAACGGGAGAGGCGAACCCTGCAGGATCCGCCGCGGAGGTGAGCTCCAGGCGCCATTAAAGAGAGCCACGCCCCCCAGGAGGAGACCAGCACCAGCACACAGCCCCGGCCGCCCGGTAAGGTTGCGTGCGGAAAGCGGCGCGGATCCGGACCGGATCGCAGCTGCCCAGGTCCCCGCGCCTGCGACCTAGGCTTGCGGGGAGACGGCGGAGGCCCTCCCTGAGTGAGCAGGAACAAGGCGCCCAGGCAGGGGAGCGGGACTCAAAAGGCGCCATTCCCGCGCCACTGATCTGGGCTACAGCCCGCGTCCTGGAACTGAGGGCTTTGGAACTGAGACCCGGGCGAGGCCCTCCCTGAGTGAGCAGGAACAAGGCGCCCAGGCAGGGGAGCGGGATTCAAAAGGCGCCATTCCCGCGCCACTGATCTGGGCTACAGCCCGCGTCCTGGAACTGAGGGCTTTGGAACTGAGACCCGGGGCACGAAATTAGGGGGAGATGGCGGAGGCCCTCCCTGAGTGAGCAGGAACAAGGCGCCCAGGCAGGGGAGCGGGATTCAAAAGGCGCCATTCCCGCGCCACTGATCTGGGCTACAGCCCGCATCCTGGAACTGAGGGCTTTGGAACTGAGACCCGGGGCACGAAATTAGGGGGAGACTGCGGAGGCCCTCCCTGAGTGAGCAGGAACAAGGCGCCCAGGCAAGGGAGCTGGATTCAAAAGGCGCCATTCCCGCGCCACTGATCTGGGCTACAGCCTGCGTCCTGGAACTGAGGGCTTTGGAACTGAGACCCGGGGCACGAAATTAGGGGAAGACTGCGGAGGCCCTCCCTGAGTGAGCAGGAACAAGGCGCCCAGGCAAGGGAGCTGGACTCAAAAGGCGCCATTCCCGCGCCACTGATCTGGGCTACAGCCCGCATCCTGGAACTGAGGGCTTTGGAACTGAGACCCGGGCACGAAATTAGGGGGAGACGGCGGAGGCCCATCCTGAGTGAGCAGGAACAAGGCGCCCAGGCAGGGGAGCAGGATTCAAAAGGCGCCATTCCCGCCCCACTGATCTGGGCTACAGCCCGCGTCCTGGAACTGAGGGCTTTGGAACAGAGACCCGGGGCACGAAATTAGGGGCGTGGGTTCCCCACGACGGTGGGGCACAAGGCAGACACAGCACCCCAAAGCCGTTGAGGTGTACCCTACCATCCCCGCTCTGCTCCCTGTCCAACGGGGTGGAAAATCAGCTCCCCAAGGGCTCTAGGAGAGATCTCTGGCACCACCTAGCGACTTGAAGCCAGCAGAGGCTCCTGAAGGAGCTAGTGGCCAGCTGGGGAGTTTGCCCACACCGGGCCCCTTCCGAACAAGTAGTCTGAGCCCACAGGGAGAGCGAGCACCCACAGCCGGGGCAGACCAGGTGCGCAGAAGAGTGTGCCTGAGACCAGACACGCAGGGAGTGTGTCCCACATCACCATTTTAGAACAGGGACATTTCTTCAGTAAAGACTACCTGCAGAAGGCTTCCTCAGGAGCCAGAGGTGAGCGGGGGAAGTTCGCCCACACCAGACCCCCTCTGGCCTGCAGTCCAAGCCCAGAGGGGAGCAGGAACCCACCGCCGGGGCAGACCAGGCGCACAGGGGAGTGTGTCCCTACATTGGCATTTTAGAACAGGGACCTTTCTCCAGTAAAGACTGCTTGAAACTGACAGATGACTCCTGGAAGAACCAGAGGGGAACAGAGAAGCCCACCCAAGATGCCGGCCAGTCCCAACTACACAGTGTCCCAACGCATACGGCAAATTAGAAAACAGACAGTAGGGAAGAGAAGAACCACACGCAACCTAGCAACTCTCCAGAGAAAAAGCACACCACAAAAAGAAAGCCAGCCCCCAGATTGCAAAGACAATAACTTGGAAGAATTTCTGAGCCTTCCAGAAAGAGAATTTAAAATTGCCGTGATTAAAAAACTAACAGAAGTCATAAAGGAAAACAATGATAAGGGAAAAATAATCAACGATCAGAAGAATGCAATTGAGTCCCTAGAGAGGGAAAACAATGGTCAGAAGAAAGAAATTGAGTCCCTAAAGAGGGAAGTAAAAGAAATGCAGGAGATCAAAGAATTAATGGAAGAACTAAAGAATTCTGGGAAAAGCAATGAAAGCAGAATAGATGAAATGGAAGAACGAATAAGTAATCTTGAAGACATAGAAATAAAAAGAACCAAAACAGAAAAGGAAAGAGAAGTACGAAGGAAAAAGAACGAGGAAAGACTTCGGGAACTATCTGACTCCATGAGGAAAGGAAATATAAGAGTTATAGGAATACCAGAAGGAGAGGAGAGAGATGTAGGAACAGAGAAAATATTCAAAGAGATAATTGAAGAGAACTTCCCAAATGTGAAGAAGGAGCTGAAAATTGATATACAAGAAGCAAGAAGAACACCAAACTTCCACGACGAAAGGAAAAATACAGCAAGACACATAATAGTAAAGCTCCCAAGAATCCAGGACAAGGAAAAAATAATGAAGCTGGCAAGAGGGAAGAAACAGATAACATTCAAAGGAAAACCAATCAGGCTGACATCAGACTTCTCCGAAGAAACACTACGGGCAAGGAGAGAGTGGAGGGACATAGTCAACAGACTCCAAGAAAACAGATGCCAACCAAGAATACTCTATCCCGCAAAGCTCTCCTTCCTCTTTGAAGAAAGAATATGGACCTTTCCAGACAAACAGAAACTCCGGAATTTCATTGCAACTAAACCCCCACTCCAAAAAATACTACAAGGAGTCCTAAAGCCAGAACCTCAGAGGGACGAATAACAATGAAAGAAGGCCAAAAAAAAAAAGTTATTAAAAGAATAAATAAATAAAATCAAAGGAAAGACAAACACAATGGCAAATACAGATGTTAACATATCAATAATAACTCTGAATGTAAATGGACTAAACTCTTCAATAAAAAGACACAGAGTTGCAGCCTGGATTAAGAAACAAAACCCAACCTTTTGCTGTCTCCAGGAAACACATTTAGCTACAAAAGATAAAAATAGGCTCAAAGTTAAAGGATGGAAAACAATCCTACAAGCAAATGGACCAAAAAAGAAAGCAGGAACAGCTATACTTATATCAGATAAAACAGATTTCAAACTCAAAAAGATAAAAAGAGACCCCAAGGGTCACTACATTATGATCAAGGGGACAATACTTCAAGAAGAAATAACACTCATTAACATATACTCACCAAACGAAGGAGCACCAAAATATGTCAGACAACTGTTGTCCTCTCTGAAAACAGACATCAGAGAAAACACATACGTAGTGGGAGACTTCAACACACCACTATCAACAATGGATAGATCAACAAGACAAAAAATAAGTAAAGAAACTAAAGCTCTAAATAAGGACCTAGAGCAATTGGGCTTAACAGACATCTATAGAACACTAAACCCCAAAAAAACAGAGTACACATTTTTCTCAAGCGCACACGGATCATTCTCCAGGATCGATCACATACTGGGGCACAAGACAAACATCAACAGATACACCAAGATTGAAATCATATCAACCATCTTTTCTGACCATGAAGGCATCACACTAGAAATAAACCATAAAAAGAAGGCAAGGAACTTTCCTACCTCATGGAGATTAAAAACCACACTACTGGAAGACCATTGGACTAATGAGGAGATCAAAGAAGAAATTAAAAAATTTTTTGAATTGAACGACAAGGAGGACACCAATATCCTAAATGTATGGGATGCAGCAAAAGCAGTAATAAGAGGAAAATATATAGCAATAGAAGCTCACATCAAGAAACAAGAAAGAACGCAAAGAAACAACCTAATCTCGAAGCTCAAAGATCTAGAAAAAGAACAACAAAAAAACCCCAAAACCAGTAGAAGAAAAGAAATAATAAAAACCAAAGCAGAAATAAATGAAATTGAAACTAAAAAAACAATCCAAAAGATCAATGAAACCAAGAGCTGGTTCTTTGAAAAAATCAATAAAATAGACAAACCCCTAGCCAGGCTCACAAAGGAAAAAAGGGAGAAAGCACAAATAAACAGGATCATCAATGAAAGAGGAGAAATCACAACGGACACAGCAGAAATCAAAAGAATAATCAGTAACTACTATGAACAGTTATATGGAAACAAGTTTAACAATCTAGAGGAGATGGACAAATTCCTACAACTCTACAATCACCCAAAGCTAGATAAAGAAGAAATAGAACACCTAAACAGACCAATTACAATTAGCGAAATTGAAATGGTAATAAAAAACCTCCCCAAAAACAAAAGCCCAGGACCTGATGGATTTACAAATGAATTCTACCAAACATTCAGAGACGAATTAGTGCCTATCCTTCACAAACTCTTCCAAAAAATTGAGAAGGAAGGGACAATACCAAACACGTTTTATGAAGCCAACATTACACTAATACCAAAACCGAACAAGGACAACACAAAAAAGGAAAACTACAGGCCAATCTCCCTAATGAACACTGATGCAAAAATCCTCAATAAAATTTTAGCTATCAGAATCCAACAATGTATCCATAAGATAATTCACCACGACCAAGTTGGATTCATTCCAGGGGCACAAGGATGGTTTAACATCCGAAAATCAATCAATGTTATCCAACACATCAACAAAAAGAAATATAAAAACCATATGATAATATCAATAGATGCTGAGAAAGCTTTCGACAAAGTGCAACACCCATTCATGATAAAAGCCCTTGAAATTCTTGGGATACAAGGAACATACCTCAACATCATAAAGGCCATCTATGACAAGCCAACAGCCAGTATCATTCTCAATGGTGAAAAGCTGAAAGCAATTCCATTAAGATCTGGAACAAGACAAGGATGTCCACTCTCACCATTGCTTTTCAATATAATACTGGAAGTCCTAGCCAGGGCAATAAGACAAGAGAAAGACATCCAAGGAATCCAAATAGGAAAAGAAGAAGTCAAACTATCACTATTTGCAGACGATATGATATTATATATAGAGAACCCCAAAAACTCCACAGAAAAGCTAATTCAACTCATCAATCAGTTCAGTAAAGTGGCAGGATACAAAATCAACACGCAAAAGTCAGTAGCCTTCCTATACACAAACAATAAATCTGAAGAAGAAGAAATCAAAAAGACCATCCCTTTTGTTATTGAAACAAAAAAAATCAAATATTTGGGAATAAATCTAACAAAAGAGGTAAAGGACCTATACAAAGAAAACTATAAAACACTGTTAAAAGAAATAGAAGAAGACACAAAGAAATGGAGAGACATCCCCTGCTCATGGATTGGAAGAATAAACATTATTAAAATGGCCATCCTTCCAAAAGCAATATACAGATTCAATGCTATTCCAATCAAAATTTCAATGTCATTCTTCAAAGAAATAGAACAATTATTGATGAAATTCATATGGAATCACAAAAAACCCCGAATAGCCAAAGCTCTCCTGAAAAAAAAAGAAGGGAATGGAGGCATCAGACTCCCAGACTTCAAACTATACTACAAAGCCATAATCATCAAAACTGCATGGTATTGGAACAAGAACAGACATACAGACCAATGGAATCGAATAGAAAATCCAGAAATAAACCCACAGATTTATGGTCAACTAATCTTTGACAAAGGAGCAAAGAATATGCATTGGAGCAAAGAAAGTTTGTTCAATAAATGGTGCTGGGAAAACTGGGTCGCTACATGCAAAAGAATGAAGCTTGACCACCACCTCACACCATACACAAAAATCAACTCAAAATGGATTAAAGAACTAGACATAAGACCTGAAACCATAAAATATATAGAAGGAAATATAGGCGAAACACTACGTGATTTGCACATCAAAGACATCTTTACAGACACATCACCCAAAGCAGTGATAGTGAAGGCAAAGATAAACAGCTGGGACTACATCAAATTAAAGAGCTTTTGCACAGCAAAAGAGACAATAACAAAGACAAAGAGAAACCCCACCAACTGGGAGAACATTTTTGCACCCAACACTAATGATAAAGGACTGATCACAAAAATCTGCAAAGAGCTGATGAGACTCAACAACAACAAAGAAAATAATCCAGTCAAAAAATGGGCAGAAGAGCTTAAAAGAAACTTCTCTGAAGAGGAAATGCAAATGGCCAACAGGCATATGAAAAAATGTTCAACATCACTTGTCATCAGGGAAATGCAAATCAAAACTACCATGAGATACCATCTTACACCAGTGAGAATGGCACATATTAAAAAAACTAGCAACAACAAATGTTGGCGAGGGTGTGGAGAAAAAGGAACTCTTCTGCACTGTTGGTGGGAGTGCAAACTGGTCCAACCACTGTGGAAAGCTGTGTGGAGATTTCTGGACCTACTAAACATAGAGCTTCCATATGATCCAGCAATTCCACTCCTAGGTATTTACCCAAAGGACACAGAAACATCAACTCCAAAGAGCACCTGCACCCCTATGTTTATAGCAGCACTGTTTACAATAGCTAAGCTTTGGAAACAACCCAAATGCCCAAAAATAGATGACTGGATCAAGAAGATGTGGTACATATATACCATGGAATATTACTCAGCATTCAAAAAAGATAAACACATGCAATTTGCAGCAACATGGATGGCGCTGGAAGGGATCATGCTCAGCGAAATAAGCCAAAAAGAAAAAGAAAAATACCGGATGGTCTCACTCATAGCAAGAATCTAGAAAACTTAAATAAGGGACCAGGAAAATGAATAACTATAAGATAGTGAAAATCAAAATCAACAAAAAACTATGAACCAGAGACACTTTTAGGGGGGCGGGAGGGGAGGGATGGGGGTCAGAATGGGGGGGCTGCAATTGTATGGGGAATATAACAATAAAATTTATTTAAAAAAAAAAAAAAAAAAAAGAGCTGAGGTGTAGGCCAGAGTTGTAGGAGGAGGTGAGAGGATTCACCAGAGACAGAACGGGGAGCAGAACAGGCGGATCTACTGAAATACACTGCTGAGGGGAGCAGCGGGGGAGACAAGAGAGGTCTGCTACACCATGTGGGTAGCTCCCTGGCTAAGGATTAAACTCATGCCCCACCGGTTGCCAATGGCTTCATAGTGCTGAGACTTAATCCCTTGCGCCATCAGGGAGGCCATGAAGTCCTGACTTTTTAAGATGAAACTGAGGTTTCTCAAACATGGATTATGTAATCTTAAATCAGGGTTACTTTTAAAGGGAACTATCACAGTTCCTGGAATTATTTCTGCTCTGATTCTGGCTCACTGGCTCCCCTTGTTATATGGCAGCCCATTGGGTCCTAGAGGTTGATAATAACAGGGAAACACTAGCTTTGGGGGAACTTGGCTCACCTTGGGAGACCCAGAGAAGCTTAATGTATGTCAAGGAGGAAAACATAAGCATTTAAAGGTGAGGAAGCTATGAACATCCAGATAGGCCTGTGTTATATGTGTGTTCGTATGTGTGTGTGTGTTCGTGTGTGTGTTTGCATATATGTATGTATGTATTTATCTCTATAGAGATTCTGAATTACGGAATTTATGTATTTTGACTATACAAATATAGATTTAAAATGTCTTGGCTGCTAAGACAAAGGACTTCAGAGTCCAAAAGACGTGGATTAAAATCAGATTTCCATCACTTAAAAGCTGAGTGACTCTGGCAACTTATTAACACCTTTTGACCTGAATTTCTCTAAATGTAAAATGAGAACAATATACTAACAATTCCCGGGATTGTTAAAGATTAAATTCCAAAGACTAGGCCTGGTGTGTTGTAGGAATTCAGTGTGTCTACTTTTTTTTTTTTTAAAGATTTATTTATTTATGCATACAAGAGCTGGGGTACAGGCCAGAGGTGCGGACGGTGAGAGGATCCACCAGAGACAGAGCAGGGAACAGAACAGGCAGACCGACTGAAACACACTGCTGAGGGGAGCAGCGGGCAAGTCAGGAGAGATCTGCTGTGCCATGTGGGTTGCTCCCTGGCTGGCCTGGAATCGAACTTGTGCTGCAGAGGCTGCGGATTGCTTCATAGTGCGGTGTTTAACCTCTTGTGCCACCAGGGAGGCCCTCAGTTTGTCTACTTCATTTTTCACTGGGCAGAAGTTTGTGTTATAGAAAACCCTACCTTGCTATATGCTCATTTTAATTTTATAGAACCATTTAAGAAACAGTAAAGCTACATTTGAGACTTGATGCAGATTTTTTCCAATTTTGATTGGCTTGGTAGAGATTTGGGGAGAAATTTTGAAATAGATTACCTTTAATTGGCAGACTGGTATATGGAGAAAAGTATTAGATTTGCAATCAGAATATCCTAGTTCATTTTCTGAATCTTTATGTACTGACTTAGGACTATAGATAAGATCTCTAATCTACTGAATCTCTATTTTCTCATCTGTATAGTGGGGAAAATAATAACAATGCCTCTACTATCTAATCCTATGAGATTACTCTGAGAATCTGATGAGACAATATGTGTGAGATACTTTGTAAAATATTACATGTTCTTAAAAGTGAACTAAGCTGTTATCATTTGCAATTTTTCATTCTCAAATATATCAAATTGGCCTCTTCCTGTGGGAAGCCGCAGTGATGCTATGAAATATTAATATTAATTGCTTATGTCCACAGCAAAGGATATCACTTTGCACTCTCTTACTGGTAAATTAAATTAATAATTTGACATGTAAATTATTGACATATACTGGTTAATGTTCTTGGGTCATACTTCGTTAGATCAGTTGTTTACCCATAAGACCCTGTTTCAAAATTCCTCTCACTGAGTGTCAGCCATATATTGGAAATGTTCAAAGTGTTAAATTGGCTTTAAGAATACATATTTGCTTCCAGGTTTTCAGTTCAGAGATTTTTTTTTTTTTTTTTAATAATTCAAGATCTGTGTATGGAATGAGTTGTAACCCTTCCCCCACCTGCCAAGGTCATGTAAAATCCTAACCCTCTAGTGTGATGGCATTTGGAGGGAGAGCTAATCTGTAGGACTAGTGCCCTCATAAGAAGAGAAAGATACCCTGCTTCGGAGCTATGAGTATGGTAAAAATGAGTAGCGTTGAACCCACTATGCACTAGTAAGTTTCGCAGTGGTGACGGCATTAGTAGATATGAGGACATTAAGTAAGCCAAGTGGAGCCGTAGCGCTGATGTTCCTACAAAGTTGAGAGGTATCGGGTGTGCTTCAGGTTAAAAGAAAAATTGACTTAAAATCTCCTGTCCACCAGTTTATATAAGTCTACTTTAAACAAGATAGCTTTAACAAAAATACTCATTGATAAGAAGACGGAAAGTAGACAATTGCTAATCTTGGTTCTGATGTTCAGCTATGTAATCAAATCCTGGACTCCATCTCTCTACTCTACTCTACAAAGCTATTGGTCTTTTATCCTTATGCTTTGTTACCTCATGGTCACAAAAAGGCTGCTGTTGCTTCAGGCATTGTGTCTTTCTTCAAATAGGATGGAAGGGGAAACGCATCACTATGAAGCTTTCCTCTGATCTCTGTCCTTTTAATAGGTAAAAGCAAACATTCCTAAGAGGCTCTCAGTAGAATTTCTCTAATATTTCATTGATCAGAAGTTAATCATGGGGTTATTGCTAGCTTTAAGAAAAGGAGACAGGTCTAGTATCTATCAAAAGAAACAAAATTTGGCTGAGACCTGTGCTTCTTGACCTTCTGCCGTTCATGGCACACACAGGAAATGGTTGCGTGTATTGTACATCCTGGTGGTAAAGAGA
The DNA here is from genome assembly GCF_964194135.1 of Talpa europaea. Classification (NCBI taxonomy): domain Eukaryota; kingdom Metazoa; phylum Chordata; class Mammalia; order Eulipotyphla; family Talpidae; genus Talpa; species Talpa europaea. Next base: position 108,725,797 of record NC_140077.1, read on the forward strand.
CTCTGCTGTCCAGGCCCTGGCCCTCTGCTCCTAGGCTTAAGAGGAATTGATAGCCATGCTGAGCTGCATTTGAGGCGTTGGTTAGTTGAAATTACTAGTTTTGGCTACTCTCATTATAGCCTATATTGGACATGTTGTTATCTCAAAGAAAACAGTTCTATTAGCAAAAGATGGGAATGGCTGCTAGGCATGCAGTTATTAGTAGCTGTTTGCTTTAAAAATTTATACTTGATTTTGGAATATGCTGATTGGATTTGAATAAGTGTGGGTCTGTTATTCTCAGAAGCCTCTTTTTTATTTCCTTTAGTAGTGAAACTATTACGAAAGAGGGTTGGAGATGGAAAGCTGACTTCTTTTTCAGCTATAATTTCAACCTCACTTGTGGTAGTATGAATTACTCTTAACACATTGGGTTATCTTGGTCCTTTGTAAAGGCAATGTGATGGTAGGAAAGGATCCACACCCCAAATGAACCGGCTTTGCAGATGAGAAAAAAAGATGCCCAGTGAAGTGCTAAGGAAGGAGCTTAGCAAGGAGGATCCCTGACAGGTGGGTACGCATTGACTTGTTATAGCTGAAACTGCCCAGGGGAGTCTGGCAAATCATCAGGTCTCCAGTCTAGCCAATCAGGATGCTCCTGAGAACAGAGTGGGGCAGGTAGGAGCTGCCACTGCAATGAGTTTCAGGGGGATGCAAGGCTTTTCTCTGCAAAGAGCTAATGAGAGCTGTGGGTGAGGATGTGAAACTTTAATCTTCTGCGCTCCAGAATAAATAGATGGAGTGCCTCAGGCAGAAACAGGAGATTAGGTCACATATTAGGTATTTAGTGATAGTCTTAAAAACAAAATTTTCCTATAAAACAAGCGTTCCTTACCCTTGAGAATTGGAATCCTGGTAAGTTCTGAAAATTTATATTCAAAATTTATTCTATAATTGCATATGGATTTTTCCAGAGAGAAAGGCCATAGCTTTTATCTAATTCTCAAAGATTAAAAACAGACAATCTGTTGAATGCTTAAATAACCCAGACTGGAAGCAATTTTCCAGGTCTCATTAGAGTGTTTTTAAGAGAACTACCGATTCTGATTGTTCTATGACCTGATAATCTGTTTGAACAGTAATTTTTCTTTGATGTATACTTTGCAGTATGTGGCATCAGTGGCTTTATGGAAAGATATACTTCTCTCCAAAATATTCATTATTCCTGACTGTACCAATTCAGTTTTTCTCCGGAGGAAGACATAATGTATATTATAGGATGACCAAAATTATGCATTTTTTTAAGAAGTGATATTATAAAAGTCATAATATAACTCCAAGAGTATATATCAATCTCCTAGAGTATATAGAAGTAAAGGTAAACTAGTTATAATAGTCAAATGCTTAGCTATTTACTAGTTAATCCAGAATTTGACTGCCCACACTATCTGGTATTTACTTAGTTTGGCTTATAATTATAGCAAGATAGTGAGAGATGTGAGAGAGAGCGAGAGAGAGCCCTGTTTTTCTCTATTATAAAACAATTATTAGTTCTTCATTGCCTTCAAAGTTATTTCTGTCCTTTAGATGTGTGTTTAAATAATTTTTCCCCTGTGGATGGAGCTGATAGTATTTTCCAAATTGATTTTCTAGCTGTAATATTCCAACCATATCTCAAACCTCATTAAAGCCCCTTTCATCATTTCTCTGACTCCATTAGTTATGGCAGCATTTCGAAATTTGGTTTTCTCAGTAAATTTCATTATTGTGGTTACCAATTCATTATAAAATGATCACAGGAGCAGGAGGGAGGGAAGAGGAATTGACATATGAGAACAAAGTGAAAGATTACGACTCTGCCTGGAAAATAGAAAGCTATCAAATCTTGAATGCACAGAAAAGGTGAATATGGACCAAGATGGCAGATCTGTAAAGACAAAGATGAAAGTGCATTCTTAAAATTCTTCAAAAATTAGAAAGAAATCAAGCTACTTAATAGGGACAGGAAAGTAACTTTAAAAGCTTTTCAGAACTTAGGAGAAACTAAGATGTAGCAAAGCTTTCTGTACACTCTGGACATATCCTAAACAATTATAAATATTATTATGTTGAATAATGGTCTCTTACTTTAAAAAAATCATATTCTCTGGACCATTCTTTTAGAAATATAATTTTGTACTGGTTAGCCAAAATGGGATCTGATCTAGAAAGATAATCCTTGTGCTGTTCTTACACAATACTGGCAAAGCCAGTGCAGACACATCAGTAAAGACAGCATGCTCAGTTTATTCTGACAGTGATGCATCAGTGAATTCGTTCTCAGTAAAGGAAAGCCTTTATATCTGCAGTTCACTGTAACAAGGAAGCAAAAAACAGTTCATGATATTTTAGTCTGTTATATATAAACAATTCTGACAGATAAAAAGAAACAAATACATATACTGACAGAAAAATGAGCAAAGGTCTTTAATTGACCATTCACAGCAAACCAATGATGAACAAGCAGTAAACTTACGAAGAGATGTACAACAGCACTGCCAAGTGTATCAGCACAAATGAAAATATTTCTCTGTTTTTTGAAATGAGCAAAGTTTAACAAGATTGACAAGTTCTGTTGTTGGTAAAAATGGAAAGACTTTGAAATCCACACTGTTGATAGGTATGTAAGTAGATATGATCTTTATAGATGGTAGTTTCCTAATATAAATTAAATTAAAATGGAAAATGCTTAGACTAGTAAGAGCAGTAAGAATAGCATCAAGCAGAGCTACCATGGATTTGTGCTGTGCTAGCCCCTCAGCGTGCGTTATATTTCTTCCTCACAATAACTGTTACTACTCCTATATTGTAAATGCGAAACCCACAGAGTGATACAACTATTATGTGATGCAGTCAAGATTTGAAATTACAGTTTTATAGTAGCTCCAGATTCCATAAGAATAACCACTGTGGTGTCCAGTCTATTCTGATAGGACTGTTACACATCTGGGAATGCATGTGAGAATCATCCAGTGCCCAAGTTGTGCACACAAGCATATGATCTGCCTTCACAATTGGGTGCAGAGTATATGTGCAGTGCCTTGAGATACTTTAAGGCAGTTCACTGGACCTGAGATCACTGCAGAGACCCAGCCAAGTGACACCATCATGTTGTCTGAGGCAGGATAAAAAGTTCTTTTGTTAAAAATGGAAACTCCAAATCTGTTCCACTGGTGTTTGTGGAATATAAATGTATACTCTTTTCATTAATACTATTTTAGGGCCTCCCTGGTGGCGCAAGGGGTTAAGCACCACACTATGAAGCAATCTGCAGCCTCTGCGGCATGAGTTCGATCCCCAGTCGGCCAGGGAGAAGCCCACAGGGTGCAGCAGACCTCTCCTGACTTGCCCGCTGCTCCCTTCAGCAGTATATTTCAGTCGGTCTGCCTGTTCTGTTCCCCACTCTGTCTCTGGTAGATCTTCTCACCGTCCGCACCTCTGGCCTGTACCCCAGCTCTTGTATGCATAAATAATTCTTTAAAAAATTAAAAAAATACTATTTTACTTGCCAAGACTAGACATTAATGTAAAAGTTAGTTCTAGATAGGAGTTGCAGAAACATTAGATTGGGTGATAATTTTCCAGAATTAGTAAAATACGTATCCTTAGATTGAAGTTCACCAAGACCCAAGTAGGATAAATCCATTTAAATCCACACTTATGTATCAGACTAAATTCAATATAGTAAAGATGACAGCAACTTCCAATAGTACCAGCAAATACTTACATAGTGGTTACTTTGTGCCAGGTAATCTTCATATGCCATAGGAATATGTATTGACTCATTTATAGGTAATAATTCACTTTTAGCCTCATGTTATTGAAGAGGAAAATAAGGCACAGAGAAGTTATTACATTTCCCCAAGATCACACAGCTAGTATGTGGTCAGGCTGGGATTTGAACCCATATATCTAGATCTCAAGTGTGTGCTCTTATCCACTATTCCTACTACTCAAACTTTTCATAACAACTGGAGAAAAAGCCAGTTCTAAAACAACAATTAGTTTGACAGCTGACTTTTCTAAATCAGTAATAATGGCTAGAAAACGAAAGAATGTTTTCCAGTGACTGGCTATAAAATTATTCACAATCATTCAAGAGTGAGGCTGAGCTCCTCTTCCTCCTCTTCCTCTTTCTTGTTCCCTTCCTTTTCCCTCCTCCTTTTTCCTCCTCTCTCCTCCTCCTACACCTGTGTCTATGCCCCACTGACACCTGTGCTTCTGATTATATTTCTTCTGTATCTGCTGCTTCCTCTGCTGGTGTTGCTGCTTCTCCGCCTCCTCCTTATTCTTCCTCTTCTCCTTCCCTCCCTATCCTCATCTTTTCTTTTCTTTCTTTTTTTTTAAATAGAGGCATGTTTTATTTATTTATTTATTTGTTTGTTTGTTTGTTTTGTTTATACATGCACTGGGTACAGTCAGAAGCTCAGGAGGGTGAGAGAATTCACCAGAGCCAGAGCGGGGAGCAGAGCAGGCAGACTGACGAAGTACACTGCTGAGGGGAGCAGCGGGCGGCAGGAGAGGTCTGCGCGCCATGTGGGACCCTCCTCTGGTGGCCGGGGAGCAGCCGGGGATTGAACCGGTGCCGCAGAGGCCGCGGGCAGCTTCGCAACCCAGCGCTCAACCGCTGCGCCACTGGGGAGGCCCTCCTCATCTTTTCTTTAAGAAATAAATTTGTTTCCCTTCCCTTCCCCAGAGGAACTGGAATTGGGGTGGTCTGTGGGTCCAGGGCTGAGGAGTCAGTCAGGAGCAAGGGGATGTTGGCCTCTGAAGAGGTGACAGGGATGATTTTGGGAGATGGATAAGACTGAGGGTACGTCAGGGCTGATAGGGCCAGGAGACTAGCTATTTGCAGGAGGATTGGGATAATTAGGCCTAAAAACCACAAGGCCATTCAGAGATACACAGGAGCCAGCTTGAACGGACATGTCTTACTTAAATCTGGAATTATTTGGCATCAAAATAAATCATGATAGTAAAAGATGACGACCTACGGAATAAAACAGAAATACAGGAAACCACGCTGATACAAATAAATGAGAGAATAAACAAACGAATGGGAAGAATTCAAAGCAATAAGCATAAAAGGAACAGCGGAACAGTTAGAAAATCATCATTTGCAGCTATAATAGAATACTATGAATTTGAAAAAAATTGCTAAGAATGGATGGGAGATAGACTTTTAGGGTGATCCCTTTGCAGTATACACAAATGTCATGTCATATGTTGTACACCGGAAGCTAATATAATCTTGTCCATCGATTAGACCTCAATAAAAAAAAGAAAATCATTTGGCACATATCCTCGGACCAATACTGACAATCGAGTCTGACGTGACTCACAATAGATGTTAAAATGAGTTCATGAACGTTAATAAAGGAACGGGGTGGCATTTTCACAAAGTATTTTCATTACAAAGGGAAGCATAGTAACTTCACTGAGGAGAATCCTGGAAGACTTCCCCTGAGCCAGTGACTGCAGTGAACGACACGGTCACGTCCAGACGTGAGACACTGAGGAAAGCAGGCGCACTTGGGTGGTGCTCCCTGCAACACCAGGTCACCTGCGCATACTCAAGATGGCGGCCCAGGTGAACCCAAGCACAGATGCGCTGCCAGGTGACCTTTACTCTTCAAGAACACTGAGGTTCTGAGAGGCAAGGAAAGATGAAGGAATCATTTCAAATCAAGAGACTTGGCAATTAAATGCAATACATGATTCTAGATTAGGAAAAGATCAAGATAATTAGTGAAACTTGATTAGACTGTGGATTGGATGGTAGTATCAGTATCAAAATAAGCTCCTGATTTAGTGGGTTTTACTGTGTTGAGGTAGGGGGGTGTCTTTTTTGTTTATTTTAAGAAATAATACACCCAAATGTTAATGGTATATCTTCTTGGCAATTTAGTCTCAGTTCTGAAAATAATGTGTGTGTGTATGTGTAAATTTTATTTCCTTGCAAACAGATCAGCATGATAATTTAGTTATTACCCTTTAACCTGGTTTATAAAATGTTTCATAAAGCTTTTTATCTTCGTTGACCATTGGAACCCGAACCACCAACTGCTGATTCAAAGCACCCCAGATCACCAATGCATGACATTTATAGATTTTGACTTCTTATTTTCACATAATTTCTTGTTTATATATTTTAAACACATGTCACCCTTCCCATGGTGTTTTGTCCTGGGAAAGGTGTGGTGTTTAGAGTCGGGCAGCCTTGGTTTCACATGCCCATCCTTTCTAGCTGACTGTGTGAATGAATGTGCGCAAAATTCTTAACTCTTTTGGCCACAGTTTCCTCATCTGCTGACAACTCAGGATTGTCACCAGCAGCAAACTTGGAACCATGACCAGTGTGGTGCTGGCACCTGGGCGCAAGCAGCCAGCTTTTCCTCCCTCACTTCATCTTTCCCCCCGCCTCTCACCTGCAGCCTCGCTGTGGGCCCCCAGGCACAGGGAAGCACGAAGCTTATTAACAGGGGACCACAGGAAAAGGGCTCTGGGCCTGCCCTTTTGTTCATATTCATCTTCCCTCCGTGTATCCAATTCTTGCCTTTATTTCTGTAATTAAGTCATCCATCATCATCCAGAAGATGAACCAGGCCAGACAGTGATCATAGTTTGGGGGGAGGAGGGGCGCGGCGCCCAGGAGGATGAGAGGATTGCCGAGCAAAGTGGGTCCCAGGGTGACCAGCCCCTGACGACGGAGTGAGGAGGTCAGGAGAGAGGAGGCCCTTCCAACCTGGAGATGATTATTGTCTGCTCTTAGAGGGGCTTGCGGCCTAGGAGAATACTGATTGATCTTAGCCCTCTCGGTGCACCTTTGACTCCTTATTCCACAAGCAGCGTCTTGGTGTCATAAATGTTTGCAATTTCTTCCCTTTCATTGATTGCCTCATTTTCCCTTTGTCTTTTTTGGGGTGTTTTTCTTACTGCTAACTTCTCTACACTGTCATGTAGGAATGTATATTCTCTAAACGTCAGGGTACATTTCATGCAGTCTTTTTACATGTTAATTATTTCTAATTCTTGTGTATTCTCCCCCCTCCCCCTTCTTTCTTCCTGTTCCCCTCCCCCTTTTGCCCCCCCCCCTCCTCAACCTGCTCCTCCTCTTCCCCCTCTCCTCCCCCTTCCCCTTCTCCTTTGTCTGCTGCAAGGCCAGGCTCATAAACCTCATATGTTTGTGGGGAGAGTCGGAGCGCTAACTGACAGTCTGTCCATCCATCTATCTGTCATCATATATGAACTACAGCCAGTTCAGTGGCTCTGAAGCTTAGCCCAGCTCTTTTCGTTCCTTGGAACCAAAAAGCTTATGAAAAATCCCACAGGTCTAGGATTAGGGTTTTGCTTCCTTAAAAGATCTCACGTGCTGAAATTCTGAGCCGTATCCTTCGTTCTAGTCCAACTTCTACCACAAAAGTTGAAACATAAATGTTTCAATAACTGTTAATTCTATCAGTGACTCCATAAATCAGTCAGTATCCTGCTTTCCACCCTAGTATTTGTACTAAAGCCAAGAAATCAGAATGGAATTGACTGTGGGCCTCTGCTGGATCGTGTGCTTGAAATACCTTCCACTTCCTTCCCAGCCACTGCTCCGGTGCCTGACTCATCTGCCAAGCAGAACTTGAAACAGCTATCCCGGTGTGCTCTTGTAATGCTGCCTCCCTGCCTCAGCTTGCTCCAATCCAACTGACCTCGGACTCTCCTTAGAACTTGACCCTGTTCTTATCAAGGGCACTGGTTCCACTGTTCAAAGCCAATGGTGATTTCATCTTCCCGAAACACTTGGCTGCACAATTGGTCACAATTGGACTTGTTTCCTCCTCATTTCTGCTCCTTCTCCTGGGTTTCCATCTGCCTCACTGACTGCTCCTTCCTAGTTTCCTATGCGGGTTCTTTGTTCTGCTTAAGTGCTAAGCCTCATGGTTTTATGCAACTTCAAAACGGTCGTGTTACCAAATTGACATCTTCAGCTCTGACTTCTACCCCAACGCCAGACTCATATTTCAAAATGCCTATTTGTTGTCTTGTGTAACTGGAAGTCCAGAGCTTGGGCCACCTGACACCACCCAATGCCAATAAAGTAAGATGGGAATTGAATCTTTAAGGTGCGCTTTAATCAGACAGCCAGCAATCAGGAAGATGGAGGGGGACGAGGGGTTACTCAACACCTAAAGACGCTGCCTGAACATTTAACTTCCAGCTGGTTCTTTATAGTGGGTTGAACAAAGACAGTTCAGTAGTAAGCAGGCCTTCACTGCCGCAGGAACCATTTTCAGCCCCCAGACTCCTTATTCCCCCGCCAGACACCTGGCCTTAAGCACAGCTCGAAGCTCCTGTGCTGATTCTGGTCTTCAGATAGCTCTGGCTCCCCACATTGCAGATGTGTCCTGGGGCTGGAAAATTAACTCAGAGCAGACAGGCCATAAACAATGTGTGTGCAGACTCTTCCTCCACCACGCCTGGTGCTTACCTGGTCCCCCTTCCTACCTCCTGTCATCACCTTGGATGCCTAAAGGGACCTCAAGCTTACCACACGCAAAATAGTGTTCTCAACACGCCTCCACCCTCCTCAGTATCCCCTGCTTCAGTGATGGGCTTGGCCCATTTAGGAGTGTTCCTTGATTTCTCTCTTTCTACCATCTCCCCCTCCCTTTATCTAACTCATCAGCAAATCCTGCTGGATCAACCTGCAGATTATATCTCGGGTTCATCAACTTCTCTTCACTTTCACTGTCAATACCTACATACAAGACACTGTCACCTCTTAACTGTTGTAATTATTCTCCAATTGGTCCTCCTGCTAGTACTCTGACCCCCCTGAGATTCTGACTTCATCATCTGCTGAAGTAATCTTTTTAAACTGCAAACCTCACATTGTGCCACCATACTCTTTCCTAGGTCTTTCCTCATTTTAAATCCTCTGATATCTTCTTGTTGCCCTTAGGAGAAGATCTGAACTCCATCTCCTGCTGGGAAGGCTCTATTATCATCTAGCCCTGTCTTCCTCCTTGACCTCATCTCACCCAACAGCCCATACCCTGCATGCTTCACTAACACAGAGTTTCTGTCCTCAAAACACTAAACCTCTTTTCCCTTAAGGGCCTTTGCACTAGTCATGCTCTGTGCCTGGAACATTCTTTCCTCAGGTCTTCACTGGATTGGCCCCTTTTTGTCACTCAGGTGTCAGCTCAAATGGAGGTGGCACCTCAGTGGCCCCCCTTGACAGCCTCCCCCGACTCCTCCTCCCCCCATCATATCCACCTGCTGTATGTTCTTAACACTCTCAGAAGTTAACTTGTCCATTTCTCTAGTGTCCGTCCTGGCTTAACCCCGGCAGAGCGTGAGCTCTCAGAAGGAGGGTCCTGCTCTGCATTTTCACCCCAGATCCCTGCTGCTTACCTAGAACTTGGCATCTAGTCTGTACTAAATATCTGCAGAATGAATGAGCCATTTTTCAGAACAGAAAGCTAGTACGAAAAGCAGGGGTGGGGGGCTTGCGGGTCTCATCTGTTCGTGGAGGTCCATGAGATGTGTGTGTTTACTGAGTTCTGCTTTCCCCATCGTGGCTATTTTTCTCTCCTTTTCACCTTCAGGATGGACTTGTCTTTTGTTTCTATCTCTAAATAGCCCTTATAAAGCCACGTTTCATCCTTCCTGTTATTTGACACCACCCAGAGATTCTTTCCTGAAGGAGAGGCATGCCAGCCTGCTGGGGTCCATAAAGTTCTTCCTTATTATATCAAATTACAGAACTTTCTGATCACCGACCAAGGCTTGTCTACTTTTCTCGTAACAAATGTCCCACTGCTGCTACCGGCAGTGTAACCTTGTGTGGATTCTCCATTGGTGTTTCTGATTTTCTTCATCTTAATTTGTCTGTTCTGGCTTCTTCAGTGATGAAGAATCTTTCCCATACTTCCTCTTACTACCGCTTTGATCACAAAGATAACCATGTACTTGAGTTGTAAAGGATGCCACCTATTCATTGTGTGAAGTGTGTATTATTACCTTTTCTCACACGGCCCCTCTCTATATCCTAATTGATATTTCATTGCCCCCCCCCCCCAAAAAAAACCCATCAAATTGTATAACACTGATTTATGTAAATTAATCTGCTCTTTTTTTTTCCCCCAATGCAAAATAGAATCTTTTTTCTTTAAGAAGGTCCAGCAGAAGAGGGGTTTGCTGTTTGCTCTTGTGCACATCCATGGGCACCTATTTTCACAAACTCAAGGTGTTCCTGAGGGCTAAGTCCTGATTATACGATGTTGCAGAAAATGGCAATGGCCTGTCGGCACTGCCGAACACTGTGGCATGACCGCCTCAGCCCTCCCAGAGCGAGCTATGCTCCACGACTGCCCCTCTGAAACGCTGGTCCCCAGACTCTCTGCCCACAATCGACAACTTCCTTTGTTATTGCTTTATCCAGCCTTGCGTTCAGCTTTATTTTTCCACTCGTATTTTGTATTGTTAAATCATACTCCAGAGACTTCTTAAAGGCATTTCTTTTGCTTGCCTGTTTTGAAGCTCCCTCAGATCTGCTCAGTACAGTGACCGCAGGTTCAGGAATCCTGCTGTGATCTCTTATTCAGTCTCAAACAACCCGCAGACTGACTTTCCAACTCTACTTCGGCAATGGATGGGCTGCCGGGCTGCCATTGGGTGAGCCTGCGACTTGAAATTTAAGAGCGTTAGTAATGAGAGGCCCCTAAACAGTCTGGGAAGGGAAGGAAAGGTAAATGCATACAACTCCCATGCCCAACCGTCTGACTGCTGAAGATCCGAGGCTGCTGTGCAAATTCTTCCTCTTGCAGACTTGGAATGCGGTCATTTTGTTCAAGCTAAAGGTCGTGTACCACAGCAAAGACAGAAAAATTACCTGTGATAATTATGTCTTCTTGAGAGTTGTGTTCCAAAGCAGAACTTCTCTTACCCTGAAATTCTTCTATGGCTTTGGTGTTGCTTAAAGTTCAAGTTGGAAGAAATTCTTAAATGTCTGAAAACTTTTCTGACATGATTTTGGTTGAAAACACTATACAAGGGGCCCTGTTTTTAAGTGACTGTGATTTAATCCACATTAAACCATCTTTTAGTTCCTACATCAGCCTTAACTTTATGAAAGTCAGAAGTAATGTTTAGGGAGGGTAAAGTCATAAATAAGATTCATAAATACTTAAAAAAAACAACAGAGCTCCTAGTTGAACAGAAAACTCACCTAGAATTGTAGTTTATCTTTGAAAGAAAAACTTCTGGGATTGAGGGTAAACCAGTTTTAGAAAAGAAATCAAATATTATGGAATTTGAAAATCTAATTTGGCATATATTAGATTAATGCCCTGTAATACTCTAAAGTCTGAATTCAGTTTACAGTGTTTGACTTAATTCTCTTGTTTCTTTTTCTCTTTTTTTCCTTTGTCATTTATGTTTAAATCTCAGTGATTTTTCCTTTTATGAGTTTAAACATTTAGTACTGAGTTTCTAAAGGGACAGTTCCTTCCCTGCTTTTTTTTCCCCCCAAGGGACTTTGAACAGGTAGTGGTCAGGAATGTGTGTGTAAAATTACTCTTTTTATGAATATATATTTATAAAACACCACAGTTCTACAGTGTACATATTGTTGCTTGAAAATGAGCAGGGACTTGAAAATTTGGTGCATAAAGAGCAACATTGATAAAGGCCTTTTCATATATTTGTTTCCTAATGTATTTTTATTTTTTAAAAATATGCTGTAGCTGATTGAACTAAATTTGATTTTGACTTTGCCACACAACTATAATTCCTTCAAAAGCATGTCAATATGTGGTATATTTAAGGTGATGTCAGCAACAATTCCTTCTTTATTTAGAGTAATGTAATCTAAAACTATCAACCTTTCTCCACCCATGAGCTTTTGACTCTTATACTGTAATGCATGAAATAATGTATTTTACTTAAAGCTTTTGGTAATATGTCCATCACTGAAGGAAATTTTTTATTTAGATATACTCTGTCCACTGAAATTTACTTTTCTCCCAGTATTTGTATATCTTTCAGTATTCTAAGTCCTTTGAATTACTTTGATTTATTTAGTTATCTCTTTATTTAAAAGTTGATGTAATAATAACTCTGCCATATGGTCAAAGAATTGGACTATTCAGAGTGATTAAGCAGGGTAAGATCATATCGAATGATACCAAAGTCTGGCTACCTTATCAATTCTCTTAATCAGATATGATTAAACCACCTGTTGGGTACTAGATCTCGGCAGAGAGTAGAATTTCTATTGAAAGGATGTGAAGGGGAAAAACCTTGTAGATTGATCTGTCCTAAGAATAATCCACAATACTAAACAAAGGCAAGAATTATTTGTGTCTTGGATTCAGTGGCCAACTTGGCTTATTTTTATGAGGACATCTGGTTTTCATGAGTGGTAAGTTCTATAAAGTCCAAATTGAGCAGAGAAAAATGAAAGCCCATATATGACTAACTGTAAGTACAGGGCTGAGGGGACTTCAAGGGCTAGAAAATGAATTGAAATATTGACTAACCCAAGTAGTATCCCTTCTCTGACAAGACAGTCTGGCTCTGCGCTGTATCTATACTTGCTATTTTGTCTTTTCACTTATTAGTACATTTTAGCATGAAAGAGCATGTCTGATGTTGGGGTAAGTTGGGAGCAAATCTGTATTGGCACCAGACTCCACTTGGCTCACGGACATTCATGTTCCTTTCTTGTGAAGTGAGATGTTCTATTATATGCATCCAGTTGGGGGAGGCAAAATAAAATCAAAGAAAAACCTACCCTGAATGAGGTTCTGCATTTAAAAAGGAGACATGGACACATCAATATATGAAATAAAAGATAGTAGAAACTGTGTACTTCATCTAGGGAATGTGTGATGGAAGGACAGCATGGAGTGGAGGCACAGAGCTTTAGGGCGGAAGATGGAGATGTTCCGGGAGGGCTTCATGGAAGAAGAAATGTTGACCAGAGAACGTATTCCCCGTAAATATTTCTGATCACTGAACAAAATTTGTCTTTGTCTAATAAGGCACAGATTTTGAAAAACTTAGATTATTTTACTCATGTGAATAAAAGTATGAGGACTGTGACCCCATAAATAAGAACAGGGATATGGGTGGACTACGGTGTCTTGGTGCTGGGTACGGTGTGGTAACAACACCTGAGGGGGGAGATCCTATATGTCTAACACATAAATAATGAGGTAAACCAATGTTTACAATAAAAAATAAGGGGCGAGGGAGGAAGGGAGGATACTTAAAAGGAAGATGTATGAAACTTTCCCAGGTCTTTCATATTTTCATTTGCCCCTGTGGTTCATATTTATTGTGTATATACATGGTGGACTAAATTAGAATACTGGTAAAGCTAAAATTACCGACTTTTTTCTTGATATCATCTCATAAGTGCTGATCTAGCATAATTGACCTTTATAATCTATGATTTAAAGTATAACATTTGTGCTCCCTGAAACAATTTCCAAACTGCCTCACGCCTTTGGCCATTTTAATACTCATTAGTTACTTTGTTTTGGAAAGGTGCAAAGGAAGAATATGAAGCATGTTCCATTCATTTTGTTGTTCAGTTGCAGCCCTGGTAAATAAGAGATTTAATGATGTTGAAATAAAGGCTTAAATCGAATTTTCATTCATGTTATTACCATGGATTATGGGAATTTGAAATCTAGGGCTGACCTTGACCAGTCCCCAGTGTCAGTGTTTCAAGAAAATTTGCACCTGGGCCTTACATATTAGGTCTAAGAAAATCTGCTGTCGTGCTGATTACATTTCCTAACATAATGCAGAATAATACTGACTCAGATACAAGGATTAACTGTAACAGTAAGGTAGATCTTCGATGGGTCTTTGAAACAACTTTACCTTAATTATAGATAATTTTTCAATGTGATTATAAATGTGTTTACACCTTGAAATTGGATTTGGGGGCTACCAAGCCTACTCTGAAAGCTACGGAAAACTCAGTTTTCGAGAATTGCTCTGAGTAATTGCTCTTCTTGGTAAGGTTCAATGTGGTGTTAGATGTGTACACTGCATGGCTTTTCCCTACAAACACACTAAGCACATTTTATATTCAGTTTCTATTTACTATAGACTTGATGGGATTTCATGTAGTACTTAAAATAAGTTATGACTACTTCAGCTTTCCAAATTCAGCACTTGAATTGGCTAGGCAGAACTTATGAACATTTTTAGTCTTTCTTTTCTTTGTTTTAAAAATGACATAATGTGTCCTGCACTCACTCATTGAGCCAGAAATGTCTGTTCACCTCTGCGTTCCGAGTGCACTAGCAATTATATAGTGAGGAAGGGAGACGGCTTTTCTGCCTTTATGGAAGATCCTGTCTGGTGTGGAAGGCAGACATGAAGCAAGTGATGATGTGGTGGTACCAGAGAGTATAGCTTGTGACCAGAGGCTGTGTCAGGAAACCGATACAGCAAGTTCTTCCTCCACCAACTGCCAGTGTGTGATCTTGCTTTTATTTCTTCATCTTTCTGGGAGTCATTCTCACATCTGTCAATGGAGGTAATCATAATACTAAGTTAATGGGGTTGCTGTGAAACCATGTTTTTAAAAAATGCCTATAAAAAGACAGGTGCAGTGACTAATACATAGTAACAATTGAATAATTATAAGCTATTATTTTTAGTTTTTATTGGGTGAAAGAAGAGGGTCAGAGAAGGGCTCTCTGAGCAATTGACTTTTGAGCTGAGATATAAGCAGTAGTTAGAACTTGTCATTTGGAGAACATTTTCTGAGCAAGAACACCATGTTCAAAGGCCCTGAGGCAGGACTTACCATAACGTTTTCAAAAAACTGCAAGGTTCTTGTTCCTGAAACTCAGAAAGTGCAGAGGGGAAAGGCTTGAAATGAGGCCGAGGGAATGGCTTGAAATGACAGGGGTGGTGAGGTCATGCTGGGTCTCACGGGACTTTAAGGAGGATTTAGGACTTTATTCTAAGGATAATAGGAAGAGTTTCCACAGAGAAATAACATGCTCGATTTGAGATTTCAAAACATTGTACTAGCTTTAGTACTGAGGATGCTCAAGAGCTTCCATCCAGAATTGAAGGTCTGGCTTGTCTCTAAAGGGATCTTTCAGGGCAAATATTGCTGGATATTTTTGCTAGTGTTACCTTGGGTGACTGCCCCTGGGACCATCTAGCTTTTCAGTAAATCTGGGGATCTAGATATGTGAGGGATTGTGTGTGTGTGAGTGTACAGATACACACAAATATATATAAACACACATACAGTCTCCCACCAGGGAGCGAACCCAACATGTTTTCCTCTCCAGTTTTCTGCCTCTGCCCATTCAATCTCAAGGCTTTGTGAGTGGTGGCATTTATGCTTAAGAGATGTGGGAGAGCAAATACCTGCACCAGCCCCTGTCATCCAAAAGGCGAAATGTCACACATGATGATCACTCTTCCTGTGAGATTGGGGCCATATTATGTTGCACTTAACGACTTCACCATATAGATCCAAAATTTCAGAAACCGTAGTGACCCGGGAGTACCTGATGTTGTTCCGGGCCAGGACGAGCACAGCAGTCACGCATCTACCCAGGAGTAGATCAAATTGAGCATCCCCTGAGCTCCATTTGCAGACCCGTCCTCTCTCCAACATGACAAAATCCCCACCAGATTTTGAATTATTAATGTCTTGGAATCTGCGGGATTCAGCAGATATGCTCTGTGTTATTGATGGCAGCAAACTTTATCTCTTTTATTTCTGAGACACATAATGAAATAGGGAGCCCCTCACACAGCCACAGTTAGTGTGGAGACTAATTTTGTAGGGGCCGGTGGGCTTTTGCCTTAATGTGTATAAATACGATTTTCTTCTCTCGCAGCAGATTGCAGGGTAGATAGAGGGAGAGTGAATTGGCACTAATTTATGAACCTTCCCAGCCTTCTCTGTGCAGTGCACCCAGCGAGGGCGAGAAGCTCTAATTACACTTCCTTCCCTTGATGAGCGCTTTTAATGACAATTACTGATCAGAGCTGGAATGTTTGGGGACCTTCCCGAAGCCATATTGACTTTCAGAAGAGAGGAGTTCTTGGGCCCTTTGTGCTGCTCACAACTGTCCTCCCACTCCATGAAATACAACTCCAAAGTCCCAAATCTTTGAGCAGACTCTCCACTCTGAATGGAGGGGCCGAGGCAAACTTTATTTCTCAACTCTAATTGGGTCAACATGTTCGAGAATTGGGCTTGCTTTTAGCAGTGTTTTCACTTGGCGCTTTTTTTTCCTTGGTGATGGTCACAAAGGCGTTTTTCCTTTTGGTAACCAGAATAACCCACTGTCCAGACTGCTCTTTGTAGACACATCGATTTGCTCGGCCATCGTGAGAGATGACACCGCTTTCCTCTTAACACATTGGCAGCACTCACATGCAAGAGTCAGTATTTGAAAGCTCTTGCATGCTGTATATTGTTACATATCAGAGGAGTGTCAAAGAGAGAAAAAAAAGAGATAATTAATAATGGACTAAGCTTGCATGGTCTACAAGTCCTTTTGTGAGCAAAACAGAAATTTTCTTTCTAGGTCAGGATGGCATACTATGGCATTGTCATCTCTTTATAAACAATTAGAAATTGGAATCACCAGCACACCATTTAACTAGCAGAATGAGTGTGTCCTACTCATTTCAGTACCATCTCCTTCAGGAAAATAAATCAAGGTTTGTGTCTCCTTCCTTTTCCCTTTTAAGTTGCTCTGAGCGTGGTTTCTCCTAAAGTCCTTCCTGTTTTTTCATCCTCTATCTTACAGTCCTTTATTTACATTTTTTTGGGTGTGTTTTGAATTTTGTCTTCTTTTTCTCCAAAGTTAAAATTGAAAGCAAAAAGTATTTGTAATGTAGGCAGATTTAAACAGTAAATTTAAATAACTTACAAGTAATGTAATTGATAAAGAAGGAATGGAAAATGACTGTTTCTTGGTTCCTCCTGCTCAGAATCTTCTTAGATAAAGGATTTGTTTAAAGAACTATCTTTTGCTGATTCTTTGTCCTTCCCCTGACTAGCATATTTTAAGAGTCACTATAAGTCATCAATACTACAATCAGTAGTTGAAACCAGAACACATGGAGATTGTCTTTTGTCATTGTCAGTAGAGTTTCTTGTGAACACAGAGATATATATAATGAAAAGAACTCAATTGTCATGTATTTATTCATTCATTCAGTGAACACATACCTTTCTTGACCGATTGTCATGGGTAAGGTATAAATGTGAGTGAAAATAGTCCTTCAAATAGTAGAATCTGGATATCTTTACCAAATTTTACAACTAAAAGAGTAAAACTCAGACATTTCACTAATGTCATATACTATTGTACTTTCAAGTATCGTAATCCCTCCAAAAATGAATTTGAGGAAGCATAGGTTGCATTCAACTAACATTTATTGAGCATTTATTAAGGTTGGTTCACTGTGCTAAGTGCTTTGCACCCATTGTCTCACAAATGCTGCGCCCAGAGCGGAGGGGCCGGCAGCCTGAGCCTTCACTGGATGGAGGGACGGTCTGCAAAGGGCCTGGTGGACCTTCCATTTTTGGTGTGCAGATGGCACCTTCTCCCTGTGTCCTCACGTGGTGGAGAGAGCGATGTTGAGCTCTCGTGCCTCTACCTCTTCTTATCAGGCCTCAGTTCTATTGATTAGGGTCTTACTCTTATGACCTCATTTAATTTTAATTATCTCCTAGGGGCCCTACCCTCAAATACAGTGTCATACAGCGTCAGAAGGAATAACTTATTTGATATATATGTTGAAAAACACTTTGAGCAGTGGCTGAATCAAAATCATTATGTCAGTATTATATGATGGGATGGGTTATGGGATGACCCAAGATTCTAGACTGAGTGGCTTGAGCCAACTCGCCTGTGCAGTGGCTCGGCCTCTTTCTGGATTCATCATTGTGAGCACAGTCTTGAGTGGTCACCGTGAGGAAAATGCTCACTTATGTTGTGTGCAGAGGGGCAGAGACCCAAAGGATAAGGAGACAAACTGAATATTCAGTTGTGTCAAAGGCTTGGGGTCAGGCTGGGGCTGGGGGTGAGAGGAAGAGGTGCCAAGAGGAGTTTAGAAGTTCCCAAGGATAGGCTCACTGATGTTGATTAGATTAGCCCCTCCCCCCCCCCCCCCCACCGCCAAATTCTGTCTGGAGATAGCCCTGACTCCCAACAGAGATTTCACAAGGCAAGACTGGGTTTTTTACTTTTCTCACGTGCAAAAAAATATGAATGTTACCAAAAGAAAAGCCAGGCTATGAGGTTTCAATCATAAGCAGTCTGAAATAAATGAGGTGATTTTAAACACATCTGGAGTAGTTTAAATCTTTGGGTTTTGAAATGTTCTGGAAGGAAGCATTGCTATGTGTTAAAAATCATTCCATGCTTAGGACTGCTTTTTGTCTGTTGAGAACATCTTTTGTGCCAACTCTAGAAAGTAACTTTATTATTGGTTTCCGATAGGCCATGCTAATGCCTAAAATATTGGGCTCCCTGCCAATCTCATTTAATTGAAGAGCACAATTCAAACTCAATTTTTAAAATACTTCGATCTCATCACTTGACATAATCCATCCCATGACTCCTTAGTAAGTTCGCTCACTCAGTACCTACTATGGGTTAGCCTTCCACTCATCACTCAGGGTACAAAGATGAAAACAGCCCCAGTGCTCGCAACCTCAGCACCCGGGAGTTTATCACCTACTCGGGTGAAATGGTCATGAGAACAAGCAATTGCAAACTGATGAACGTACTGTGATGGTGTGAATCCTGCGACAGCCCACAGGAGCGAATGACTAGTCAGAAACAGACGACAAAGCACAGTCCTGGAGCAAATTAGTCCTTCTATGGGCGAATAACCAGTTACAAGAATACAAGTCCCTCGACACCTTCCTCTAGCCATAGGTGTGTTGTTTTATACTGTTGCAGAAATCACACGAGATGTGTCATCTTCATGGTGTGATAACATAGCCCAGACTTCTTAGATTTTTGTGCAAAGGTAAAAACAACCTTTGTAACAAGGCCTTCCATGGACTAGAAGTTTTTCTTATCCCCTGAATTCAGAGAGATTGAATTCCTTCTCTCATGATAGGAGGTATTGTTCTTTCAGCTTCAGAAATCATCACTTTCTGCATAGTTATCTGTAAACGATTGGCCCCATACATGCTTCTTGAAAAGTCATTGAATGTCTTTTTTGCAGATTTTAGACTTTAGGGCTAAGAACTCTTTTGACAAGCAGAGAGCAGGCCCAGGAAAAGGTATAAATGCTGTCTAAGTGATTGATAATGTGGTCTTCTGTCTCAGGGGCTAGCTTCTAGAAAGAGCCTTCCAAGGGTAGTTTTAAGAACAATTGCCTAGGGCTGTCCTGGCCTGAATGTGTGGTAGAAGCAGAACTTGCTCCTGTGGGGGGAGGGTAAGAGCAGGCTTGGAGTCCCTGAAGACTTAGGGCTTCTGTTTGTCTGATGAGAGAGTGGCAGTGACAGAGTACAGAGTGGATGAGAGCAAATCTTGCTGGTCTCTAGTGAAGATTTTTCTTTAGCGGGGTGGAGGGATTCAAATTGTGAAGTCTATCTGAGATGAGTTATCTGCAGTCTCTCCCTATCCCTGGAGAGAATGAGAATGACTAATTGAAGCATCCCATAACAGTAATTGAGACAGATTGAAAGGGGAAATGAGTGATTAACCTTGAGCCTTCTCCTGATGCTGTGCATGGCTATGTTAGAGCAGGTTTCTGGGGGGGGGGGGGGGGGTGCCTTAGGAACTCGTTTTCACAAAAGTCCACATAGCTCCTATAATTACATTTCAGATAAATATGTTTCCGCCCCGAACTTAAGTTTCACATACTTGTTGCTCTGTTTTCCATCATGTCATTAATAAAAGCTTATTACTGCTAGCGGAAAACCGGAGACAGATTTGCTCAGAAGCTAATGAAGCTTAAACTCGAAGGTCCCTCTTAAGGGCCTGGAGCTAATTTTGCATTCCTTTCATAGAGAAGAGCCCCCAAATTGTATAGATTCAGGCCCCACCAAACATGAATCTGTCCAATTATAAATGAATGACAATGAAATGTTCTCTGAAACGAAGACCAGCATTTCTTCACTCCTTAAGGATTCTGGAACTGTTTAAATTTGATTAATGCTTAAATGGATGTGTTTTCTCTAATAATTTTTGAAATTCTGGAAATTAGATACCAGCTAATAACATTTTGTGTGAGTATAATTGTTAACTTTATTCCCTATACATAATGTTAAAAATGGAAAAGTAGGGGAGGAGCCCTCTGATATTAATAATATAAAGGTAGTAGCTTATTTCTGTGTAGTGTTAAAACAACTACAAATAACAATCAAATTGGTTAGTTTTTAAAAGATACATTTCCTGTATTCTGAGTGTGATGTGATGCCTCTTTGCACCTTTCAGCAGGACTAATTTTTTTTTTAGTTTAGATTTTATTTTTATATTCCCCATACAATTACAACCCCCTTATATTGACCCCAATCCCTCCTTTCCCCGCCCCCCATCCCCCCATAGAGTGTCTCTGGTTCATAGCTGTTTGTTGATTTTGATTTTTACTTTCTTATAGTTATTCATTTTCCTGGTCCCTTGTTTAGGTTTTCTAGATTCCTGCTATGAGTGAGACCATCCGGTATTTTTCTTTTTCTTTCTGGCTTATTTTGCTGAGCATGATCCCTTCCAGCTCCATCCATGTTGCTGCAAACTGCATGTGTTTATCTTTTTTGAATTCAGCAGGACTAATTTAATGCCCTCTACAGAGTTAGATGGTCAAAAGGTTTTGTTTGAATCAAAACCAGCTAAATGTTATGACTTGGATTGTTTTAAAACTAAAAAGAAAGGCTAGCAGAATGGGTCTGGTTTTTTAAAAAGTAAAACACACATAATCTAAACATAGTGGTTTGCACACTTATGGTGAATAACTTGTATAAAGCAAAACTCTCCCAGAAATCTCATAATCGTCCTTTGGCAAATACAGCGAGCACAATGCATTTCCACCGTATTACTTGATTAACGAGCGCAGGGATAGCTCAGCCATCCTGTGGACCTTGTATGAAAATTGACATAGGCCCAGAAGATCTGGATTTTTTTCATCTTATTGCTGTTGATTTTGTTTTTCTGTTTTTGATAGGGTTGAAGATTGACCTTGAGAAATTATAACAGCGTACACTTGGATTTGGGCAAAATTTTACTTGACTAGTTGTCTACTTGTATCTAAGTTTATATCCTTGCATAGTTTTCTTCTCAGTGGATAGTGAGTTTTGCTCCAGCTCTTTCTGAGACACAGGAGGCCAGCTCTCTGCTTACTCATGCTTTCGTCCACACACACAATACCTGCCCTCACATAGATATTTGGCAAGCAGGTATTTGTGTAGCATAAATCCCTGAAGAACTCTGAGCTGCATAATTTGACAATAGCTGGACCCATTCCTCAAACTATCAAGAATTTTACATTCTTAGCTATGAGTACTATATCTGATTCAATACTTGAGGGCAGAAAGGTCTAGAAATACTGAGTGGAAGAGTATAGTCTTGTATTGCCATGCTCTTTGGAGAGAAGAAAAAAAATGTAGAACGGAATACATTGATTTAGAACAAAGTGCTTAATTGGTAGTATCAACATTGTCCATCTAACGTTTTTTCTTATGATTAAAAGGTCAAGATTGGGGTTTATTTCTGAAGCTTATTTTTCACTTCTCTGATCTTAGTTATCACAGATCAATAAATGAGATAAAGTATTTGTTTCATTTTAGACCAGCTGGCCTGTTTTTGCTTATACATTTATCCTACCAGCAACAGCAATTACAATATTAAGATAACCAGTAATTTTTTTTATTTCAGGTCTTGTTTCTCAAAGACCTGTTTATACTGATGATCTTGCAGGGGCTTCTGATAAATCTGCATCAATAAAAGGTGTTGTATTCATCAATTAAGAGTAGAGCTGAAGCTGCAAATACATATATTCCATGTGTTAAAGAAAGATTGTCACTTTTGCTAGAAGTAAGGGCTAAGTCATTGTTGAGAACCTCCCAGCCCTCTGTGCAGCCAAGACTAATATGAACTGTTTTGAACTGTTGAAACAGCATATATCTGAACAAATAGGATCCTAATGGTTTTGTGAGCCAGAAGGTAGAATGAAAGTAATTTGGACAACATTCCTAAGTCTGCAATTCTGTTAGGCCAGTTCAGACACTCTCCCCAGGAAGCGGACATTGAGGTCAGAAGTTGGGTCAAAGCCTTTTCATTGTGAGCCTCCATGATGCCTCTGGGCTCGGGTCAATAACCCGAAAGGCTCTGTTTGTGGGTCTGGGGAGGCTACATTATGGGGGCTCAGGTGGCTACTAGACTGTTCTAATACTCAATTGTGAGAAGCAGATTATCTGCTTTGCAGATTATCTGATCTGCTATCATGGGCCTTCCCATTGGGCTCAGTTGCCAAGGACAGGGCTAATGCGTGAAGTACAGGGAGTTAGACTCTGTGGACCTGATGTGCAGTCCCATCCCAAACTAAATGTGAATCAGTCAACAGGCACTGCTTTGCTTAATGACTTTAGGCCAATTTAGTTTGGCATTTGTTCTGTTTTAATCTATATTCTCTAGAGTTGTTTAAACCTCATTTATTTTACTCTTCTCTTAGAAATCTTTAGATCAGAAAACATACAGATCATGCAATCCATGAGAGATGGAATACTCAAACACCTTACTTTTTTCATGTTCTCTGTAATGTAGCTGTACCATTACAGTGTAATTTAATTTCTTTTTTGGATTCATGAGGTCATGTCAGCCCAGGCTGCCCTTGGTGGCCTGGTCATCCTTGCTTGATTGTACCCTTGGCAAAAAGTGTGGTTCAGTCAAAAGAAAGATTTGTTATCTCTGTGCATTACAGTTTCTGCAGATTAGAAGACAGACTGGATTGCAAATTATATTTTTATTGAAGACCAGAATATAATCATTCTCCGATGTTTCTGAAACAGGGAGAGTGTGTGGCAGAGGGAGGGAGGCATGAGAACATGGAGAGAGAGAACATACTAATGTTGAGAAAGGTAGTATCCCAGATAAGTTGTTGATTGCCACAACACTTAGGCAAGGAAAGGAAATAAAAGATATCCAAATTGGAAAGAGAAAAATAAAATTAACTATTTGCACATGAAATATTATATATGTAGAAAATCCTAAAGCCTCCATAGTTACATGCAAAGGAATGAAACTGGACTAATATTCTGGACACACACTAATAAACTGGACACATGAAAAATTAACTCCAGATGGATGAAAGACTTGAATGTAAGATGTGAAACCATAAAACTGGGAGAAATATAGGCAATAAACTCCTTGACATCATTCTTGGGATGACTTGATAGGATCTGACACCAAAAGCAAAGACAAAAAAAGCAAAAATAAACAAGTGGGACTACATCAAAATAAAAAGCATCTGCACAGCAAAGAAAACCTTAAGCAATATGAAAAGGCAACCTACTTAATGGGAGAAAATATTTGTAAATCACAAACAGACACACACACACATACACACACATGTATATATGATAAGGGATTAACATCCAAAATATACAGAGTTGATTCAACTCAATAGCAAAAAAAATCAGTGCGATTAAACATAGGCAGAAGATGTGGATAAACACTTTGCCAAAGGAGACATCCAGATGACTGCCAGGTTCATGAAAAGAGGCTCCACATCAGTAATTATCAGGGAAATGCAAATTAAAAACACAATGAAATATATCAGCGCACACTTGTTAAAATGATCAAAAGACAAGAGTTGGCAAGGATGTGGACAGAAGGGAAGCCTTGCTGGTGGGAATGTCAACTGGACAGTCACTTTGGAAAACAGTATGGAGGTTCCTCAGGAAATTAAAAATAGAATAACATGCTCCTGCAATTCCACTTCAGGAATTTTTTTTTTTTTAAAGAAAATTAAAACACTAAGTTGAAGAGATATATGCATACCCATGTTCATTGCAGCGTTATTTTATTTATTTATTTTTTTAATTTAATAGTTTTTTTTTTTTTAGATGTATTTATTTATTTATACAAGCACTGGGTACAGTCAGAAGCGCGGGAGGGTGAGAGAGCTCACCAGAGCCAGAGCGGGGAGCAGAGCAGGCAGAAGGACCGAAGTACACTGCTGAGGGGAGCAGCGGGCGGCAGGAGAGGTCTGCGCGCCATGCGGGACCCTCCTCCGGTGGCCGGGGAGCAGCCGGGAATCGAACCAGCACTGCAGAGGCTGCAGGCAGCTTCGCAACCCAGCGCTCAACTGCAGCGTTATTTTAAATAGGCAAGGTATGTAAACAAGCTGAGTATCCATCAATGGAAGAAAGGAGTAGAAATTGTGAGATAGATGTAGATGTGATATAGAGATCCATACACATGGGATATTTTTCAGCCATAAAAAAGAATGAAATCTTACCATTTGTGACAACGTGGGTGGACATTAGTGCATGATGCCAAGTGAAATAAATCAGACAGAGAAAGAGACATACCCCAAGATCATACTATGTGTGGGATCTAAGACAAACTCACTCGTGGATACAGAGAACAGATTGGTGTTTGCCAGAGGCAGGGGGTGGTTGGTGGATGAAAAGAGAAAACAAATGGCAAACTTGTAGTTAGAAAATAAGTAAGTAGGGCCTCCCCTAGTGGTGCAGGGGTTGAGTGCTGGGCTGCGAAGCTGCCCACAGCCTCTGCAGTGCCGGTTCCATCCCCAGCCACCAGGTGAGGGTCCCACATGCCGCCGGCTGCTCCCCTCAGCAGTGTACTTCGTCGATCTGCCTGTTCTGTTCCCCGCTGTGGCTCTGGTGAATTCTCTCACCCTCCCGCACTTCTGACTGTACCCAGTGCTTGTATGAATAAGCAATGTTTTCTTCTTTGAAGAAAAAAACAAAACAAAACAAAATAAGTAAGTAATGGGGGACCTCCCTGGTGGCACAAGAGATTAAGATGCAGTGCTGTGAAGCTGTCCGCAGCCACTGTAGCACAAGTTCGATCCCTGGCTGGCCAGGGAGCAACCCACGTGGCTCAGCGGACCTCTCCTGACTTGTCCACTGCTCCCCACAGCAGTGTATTTCAGTCAGTCTGCCTGTTCTGTTCCCCACTCTGTCTCTGGTGAATCCTTTCAGTCCCCACACCTCTGGCCTGTACCCCAGTTCTTGTATACATAAATAAATAAATCTTTAAAAAAAGTAAGTAGTGGGAACATAATGTATTGCATGGGCCACATTCCGGACCAATTAAATTAGGAATAGTGGAGTTTAGACATTGTTAGGTTTTTGAAAACTCCTGGGTGATTCTAATATATATTCAAAGTTGAGTTACTGTATTAGACCATTTTATAATGAAATTTTACCATTAGCACCCCCCAGTGTCTCCTCCTTCCTCTCAGGATGAGGTTCAGACTTTTAATATGTCACGTGTTAACCTGGTGTCTGGTCTTACTTATGTTGCTCTGATCTTAAATTTATCTATAAAGGACATAAAATTTATTTTTATATGATAACTTCAATTTATTTTTTTATATAACTTCAAGTTATATGATAACTTCTTTTTTATATATATATTTTTAAAGAATCTACTTTCTGCCATTTACCATCTTTGCTTTTTTTTTTTTTAAGGTTTATTTTATTTATTTACACAATCACTGGGTACAGTCAGAAGCGCGGGAGGGTGAGAGAATCCACCAGAGCCAGAGCGGGGAGCAGAGCAGGCAGAAGGACCGAAGTACACTGCTGAGGGGAGCAGCGGGCGGCAGGAGAGGTCTGCG
The DNA here is from genome assembly GCF_964194135.1 of Talpa europaea. Lineage (NCBI taxonomy): Eukaryota > Metazoa > Chordata > Mammalia > Eulipotyphla > Talpidae > Talpa > Talpa europaea. The sequence goes on from NC_140077.1 coordinate 108,751,642, forward strand.
CGCCATGCGGGACCCTCCTCCGGTGGCCGGGGAGCAGCCGGGGATCGAACCGGCGCTGCAGAGGCTGCGGGCAGCTTTTAACCCAGCGCTCAACCGCTGCGCCACCGGGGAGGCCCTATATATATATTTTTTAAGATTTATTTATACAAGCTCTGGGTACAGTCAGAAGCATGGTAGGGTAAGAGAATTCACCAGAGCCACAGCTGGGAACAGAACAGGCAGGCTGCTGAAGAAATACACTGCTGAGGGGAGCAGCGGGCATGGCAGGAGAGATCTGCATGCCATGTGGGACCCTCGCCTAGCGGCCGGGGATCGAACCAGTGCTGCAGAGGCTGTGGGCAGCTTTGCAACCCAGCGCTCAACTGCTGTGCCACCAGGGAGGCCCTATATGATAACTTCTAATCAGCATTTTCCTTAAAATGCTCTTCCGGTAGGACTTCCTGTCAAATAATGATCCATAAATCTTTAGGTGCCCTAAGAAATTATAAATGATTTTAATAGATGAAACAGTTATTTGCAAAGTAAATTGGCCTCCCTGATAGGGCGGATTGACAGACAGACCCACTGAAAGATCAAACTGACTCTGGCAAATCAAAATTTAGATCCTCCTAGTAATGATATGAAACCAGGATCAGTTATTTGGCTTTCTCATTTTATAACTTACATTGCTAAGTGTAACTGAGGATATAGTAAACAATGGCCAAATAACTTATTTTGACAGTGTTGTGATATTTAATACAAAAAATGGTATTAAAGATAAAAAAGAAAAAGAAAACTGGTGCTTTTATGAATTTGTTGGTATTAGATAGGCTCACTTGTCATTTTATTTGGTGGGTAATAAGGGAAAAAGTATATTGACAGGACTTCTGAGTAAACTACAAGGAAGGCTGGTAAATTTCACCACTGCAGTATCACTAAAAAAGTTTTTTACTTAAAATGTTTTCATTGTATTCTTTTTTTATTGAGGTAACATTGCTTTACAATGCTTTATGTGATTGAGGGGAGTATAGGTTCACCCCTATTTGGCTGTATTTTTTCACACCACACCCACAGTTCCACCTTAAATTTATCTAATAAGAGATTTAGGAGCAAGAGTGGCTGCTTTTTAGGAGATTCCCTTGAGATGCTGGTGCAGAATATAGAACAGTCTGACAGGAGTAACCATTCATCCACTTGAGAAAAAATGTTGCTTCCAGAGCACTAAGTCAGTAATCGGGGGCCTGGGAGTGAATAGGTAGAATGAGAACGAAATACCACTCTGTCACCTACTTCTTCCATTTATCTGATGTTTGAGCTTCGCCCACGACCTGATCTCTCCGGTAATGACAACTCTAGTCATGGTAGCGATGACCTGCGCTGTTCCTGAGCCCCTGCTCCTAGAGCCCCCTAGAAACTGCCTCCTCCACGCGCTCCCCAGTGCCGCCCCCCACCATTAGAGCCGCAATGTGGGGAAATGCAGGAAAGTGGTGCCAAGTAAGCAAGTTTTGTAGTGGTGGTCGCCCCTAGTGGACAGCATGGTCCAGCTCAGGCTGGCTGTCCTGGTGACTCCACTCTAACCCCCCTGCTCTGCTGCCTCTCATCACACCATGTGCTGTTCTTTTTTACACCATGTGCGTTGTCAGCTCCATTATCCCCTCACCACACACTCTTTGCTGGGAACCCCTCACTTTCCAGTCTTCTCTTTGGAAATCCTGCTTGTTCCCCAAAGCCCAGCTTCTTCCGTCCCTTCTTTGGGGACTTTTTCTGGTCCCTTCATCCATTACCTTCACTGCCTGTAGATCAGATGAATTGTTCTCACCTTTGTATACTGGAAGGAAAGTAAACTGATACCTAGTGACCATCTAGCAAGGGCGCTCTGCAGTTTAGACCGTCCGAGGTCTGTGCTGTATGTGGGTGAGACAAATTTCAAAGAGGAGATTGCCTTTTCCAAGAGAAAGGCAGATTTGGGCCCCCATCTGTCTAACCTCCAAGCACTCCCGAGGCCATGGTACACTGTTCCAGGCTTTGACTCGTCCATCTCATCTCCGAGCACCCATCCTGCTGGGTCATCATGAGCCGTGACTTCCCTGAAGCAAGCATACCATGTCCATCTCTGACATGCATAAAAAGCTCTGCTAAATGAGTTTGGAGTTTCTTTCAATAAATCAAATCCAGGGAACTTTTATGATACTTGAGTACACAATTGCCAAATGTAGTTAACTTCCTTATTCCTTCTTCAGAGTGCACGGATTATCTCAGAAGTCACCAGAAAAATGCCCTTTGATGAGTAGTTTACTCGTCTTTTCTCTCTAGCCACGATATGATTTAGTGACTTTATTTGCCTTGTGACTTGTCTCTTTTTGGAGGAACCCCTTGGAAAGATAAATAAGAGAGAGAAAAGAAATGAAGAATGGTTTTAAGTAATTGTTGCTGCTACTACACAGTCACATTTTCTTTCCTGAAAAGCACCTCTGAGCTGGTGGGGGAGTTAAAAAAAGACAAAAAGACCAAATGCTGGCATGGGTTTTGCATGCTTGAGAATTCTGCCACCTCCATGTGCCCTGCAGTTTTAACGTGAAAGAGACCATTCTGACTTGACCTTCAGTTTCTCAGTCTCCTCAGGGGACTCCCTTTAGGAATTTAAGCCGGCACCACCTCGCCTGACCGTCTTTCGATCAATAGCATGGCAGAGAACACACTAGACGAACGGGCAGGCTGATAAGAAATAGGAGCGTATCTGTTGATACAAATGGGGCGATAAATGGACTGGTTTCTGGCCAAGGACTTTGAAGGAGAAATCAAGGAGGGAAGAAAAGGCTGACTGTGAATGTAAAGCAAATTAATTTTTTTCTGAGGGATATTTTCTCTTTCATTGCTTATATTTAGGAGAAAATGGTCAAGTTGCTCTATGTCAGAAAGGAATTTACTCCTCTGATTCTTGGGACAAACCTTTGGGGAACGTGCATTTTGTGACTAAATTTACAGTGGCAAAATTGTGTTAATTTGACTGACTAGAAATATTAACCATATTATATCAAATAACTGCCAGAAATAATTCTCTACCATGCCCTGTGACTTTATTTTAATTGATTTTTTTTTTTACTTTCAGCTTCTGTGATTTTTGTTTATTCTGACACTTGTTTATTAAATGTATGAAGAAAATTGTTTTGCAAATTATTTTTGGTGTTTTTATCTTGTTTAAATGGGTGGGTTAACTCTTTTTCTTCAGAATTCCAACCTCTTTCTTTTCTGACTCAATACTGCTGATTTGGCTTCTTTGCAGCCCTAATGGCGTTACTGGCCACATCAGCAGTCTATACAATTAAGCTGTATGCTTAGCAGTATCACTTGATGTTTCACAAAGACTTGAAAGTCAAAATTGAATATGATTGATTGCTGCAAGATAGGTTAATATTAGAATTCCTGAGCTATGTTATAGAATAAATCATTCACTGTAATAATAAAGATAATGCCTCTCACATTACTCATTTTACGTCCTATCAGTAATCAGGCCTTAGGAATAGGCCTCATTTGTCTGCTCTAGAGGCCTCGTGTTATACAAATCACAAAGTGAATGTTCATAGAAACATCATTTAGGATAGAATTTACATGTCAACATCACCAGCAAAGATATAGGGTAACTCTGTTCTTTAATCAGCCTTTCTTCTCTCCATTTTCCTTGATATATGATGTTTACAAATAAAGCCCTTTTGTTCTTTTTAACTACATTTGTTCGAATAGGTTAATAATAACATTAACCAACATTTTTTGAATGCTTACTAAGAGTTCCTGGCTACTACAGCTTACCTTCTGGAGGAATATGAGGCAGTCCCTGCACTCAGTGGCTGGCGCCTCATTTAGTGACAGTTATCATGACTAGTAAGTTATAATAAGAAAAAACAAACTAAGAAGCAGAGTAAGTGCCCTGATAGGTAGTTTTAAGTATTCAAGAACAAACAAGGACGAGTATCGGTTGGGTAGCTTTCAAAATAGCTTGCCATGATTTACTTAAAAATAAGATGCCTAAGAAAAGCTTTAGAATTTCAAAAATGCTGGTTGTTAATTTTATAAGATGCAGTGTATTTTTACATGTGTTTCTCGATACTGGTAGGAGTTATCTCTCACGGATTCTAGTTTGCTTCCAGAATCTTTTGCATATTCAGACTCTCATATGGGAGAAATGTTCCTTTTGTAGTACTCTTGCCTGTGATAGAAATTGAAATTAAACTTGATAAAAATGTTACATAATACCAGTTTACTATCTAGAGGGTTTGCTTAAGAAGTAGGAAAGACGCCCGTGTTGTATTAAATACATGTTGTATTTAATGAGGTCTTTCTCCTTGAAAGTGTTAAGCTTGACAGAGTCAGGACAGGATCACTACCTATATAAAAATAACAACTTGCTAATTTAATGTCAGAGCCTTTGGTGGATTAATTTCACATCATTGACTGTCAACACTTTGGAGCTTTTTGGCAGTTCTGGTTAAGTTAAGCCCTACATGTAACCTTATCAGCGGCAGGACATTCATACACTAAGCCTTCAAACTCTTACGCAGCTGTCAACACAGGGGCACTTTCTGAGCCAAAGTGTCTCATACTGGGCCCTGTCTGTAGCTCCCCGGAAGCTCAACTTTGACGACAAGGATTGATTTCTCTTCTCTTACCCGTGTTCTCATTTAGTGTTAAAACCTGCTCAGAGTCCCCCTTTTATTCTTGAAAAATTCTAAGGCACATATCACCCCTGACACTGTCGTGATGTTGAGGTAAGAGGCTTCAAAGACATCTTTATGAAGAAATGATTCTAAAGAGTTGGCAGTGTTCAATGTGAGCTCAGTGTAATGCCTGCTGAAAGAGAAGCTTTCTAGATATTTCCAAAAATTGGGTAAAGTCTTTTTTTGGGGGGTGAAGGGAGTGAGGGTAAAGTCTTTAGTACTGAGCCAGAGAGTTCATGTGCTGAAGTGGAATTAAAAGGGTTTGAGAGTGATAGATTTTTTAACTGACTTCGTCACTGCTCAGTTCCTTGATTGAAGGCCCATTTGTTATTGACTCTGCTGTTTTTGCTTGTTTTGTTTTTAATGTTTGTCTGCCTGAAGCCATTTTGGGGATATTTATTTGTTAGACATATTTGTAGTGTAGACTGGGTAGAATAACATGAAGAACAGGAGATTAGATGTAGACAAGCATAAATGTTGAATAAAGCAATGAATTGTTTAGTCAACTGTCATCAACATAGCCCAGTGGAGCAGAAACACTCCTCCATGGAGCCACTGACAGCTTCATTTTCAGTGATTCTACCCAGGTAAGATGGAGTAGAATCCCTCATCTGGATACCACTACAGTCATTTGAAAATTGAAGTGGCGTTCAGTGTCTCCACCAAGAAGGACCACATAAACATCTGGAGGCTTGTGGCCCTACACTAATACATTAGTAACTAATCATGTGTGGTTAATTAAATTTAAATTAATTAGACAATACAATATAAAATTTTATTTCAGTTGCACTAGCTGCATTTCAAATGTCTAGTAACTTCAAGTAGTCAGTGGCTCTTGTGTAGAACAGTGTGGATTGTGGAGCATTTTCATCACTGTGAAAAGTTTTGTGGGTCAGCATTGCACTGGACAGTAATAGGGAAAGTCAAGTGGAGGCTTTTGTTGACTCTGTGAGTTCTGGTTTTTAGTTATAATTTAAAAATTTCCCATATGGAAGCAGAGACAAAAACTATTAGGAGAATAATTAATTTAAGAATCTTGGTATTTGTGTGATAGCTAACAGTTCACAGATCTGTAAGTATAGTTTTCCAATAACTCAAAAACTGAAGAAATACCTTATAGGTTAGCAAATCCGTGATTTGAGTATGAGTAGCAGAAAAAAAACCAACACCTTGCTTATATGTTGGTCGGAAGAGAAAAATACTAGAATATGGAATCAAAGAGTAAAGCTTCAGTTCTTGATAGCTGAAGACCATGTCAATACAGGAAGCACAGAAGGCAGGAAGCACAGAAGAAGGGTTAATTTTAGTAGCAGCAGCAGTATCCTAGAGCTTCTCCGTGGCGCCTTTCTCATACTTTATATTCATTCATTTCCTTTCATTGACGCTCTGAAACAGGTGCAATTATTATCTCCATTTTAAAGATGAGACTACTAAGGCTCATAAGGGCTTACTCACTTGGCAAGGCCATAAAGATGATGGAGCTAGAATTTGAACACAGTCGTCTGGATCCAGAATCCAGAGTCATCTGTATATTCAAGTGAGGGGAGGTGTGAGCTATGCCTGGATTGATGGGTGGGGAAAGTCACACAAAGAGAGGCCTGCTGCTGTGAGCAAGTCCACTAGACGGTCATTTAATAAATACCCACAGTGTGGGAAGCACAGCAGAAAAAGAGTGAGATGCTGACACTGCACTCAGGGAACTCAGGCTTCCCGATGATCTACGTGGGGCTGTTTGCTAAAAGCATATGATTTCTAGTTGATGGTTTATTTTTAGTTTTGGGGTCCATAGTGTTTTTCATTGAACCATCAACAAGGCACAAAATATTTTGCTAATCTTCTTTTCCTTTAACTAATATTCATGTTAGTTATACATTTTATTTTTAATAAAATTAATGTTTTATTAATTACCAACTGATAATTTTTCCCTTTAATATTTGAGTGCTTACTAAAAGTCATCTTTGTGTGGATTGTGTAAGGGCATTCAGTATATGTTCAATAATGGAAAGTCTTGATTTTGTATCACTATATCATATCTATAATAATTCAGGAGTGTCTATAATAAATAGTGTCTATCTATAATAAATCAGGAGTGTCCCATATACCTTCACTAGGAGGATTGTTCCAGTAAAAAAAAAAGACCTGATATATTTCTCAAATGAATATTGTCATGGCAAGGGAAACTGACTAAATGAAAGAGCTAGACTTTCTTGGGTGCAAACAGAAAGCAATGTTAGTATCACTTATTTACACCCTTTCACACTTGCTCTGTGAAATCATTTCTTCCCCTTTTTGAATAAAATTTCAGGATGAACTTATTGTTTTTCCAGTCACTTTCAACATAGAACATCTGAAGTCAGAAAAATATAACTATATATGAAAAGATTGGTCAACTGGACTCCATTAAAATTAAATAATCCATTCAACAAAAGCCACCATTAAGAGAACAACAGGCAAACCATGACTCAGAGAACAGAGAATACACATATCGTTTGCCAGTCATCCAAAAATGGACTTGTCTCTAGATGACATAAATAACTCATACAAATTAATATAGTGGCCCACTAAAATGGAGAAAGTTTGAATAGACATTTCATTAAAGTTGACAGCCACATCTTCAAAAGGCTTGTGAAAAAGACTCAAGATCATTAGCCATTAGAAAAATAGAAATTAAAGCCACAATGAGATACCATTACTTGTGCTGCAGAATGGCTAAAATTTTAAAAAATAGTTCAATATCAAGCACTACTGCAGATGTCTAGGAACTGAAACACCTGTACATTGCCAGTGGGTGTGGAAAATGGTTTCAGCACTTTGGGAAACTGTTTGCTACCATCTTTTAATTTACTAAAATATCTATGGCAGTTCCTCTCTTCTCTCTTCTGACTACGTGACCTCTCACTCTTTCAGAAGAGCAGTTTTCTTTGGTTACAGGCTTTTGTAGAGCAAAGAGAGGGCTCTAGGAATTTACACTTTAGAAGCTTAAGCCGGGTATGGTGAATGTAAGCATAGAACTTGAGTTAGAGACCGATATTTGAATCCCAACGCCCTCCACAACTTCTAGCCATTCAGTCACTCAACACATTTATCAAAGGCTTATTTTGTGTCAGGCACTATTATAGACACTGAGAATGTTGGGGGGGAGTGTGTGCAGGAGAGACAAGATCACAACCTTGTGAAGCTTTTTTTTGGGGGGGAGGTGGGTCTAGATGAAGAAAACAGACAATAAGCTAATAACTAACTATAATGTCAAGAAGCGAAAAGTCTTGTGAGCAAAAATAAAGCAAATGAAGGGACTAGAAAGTGGTAGGAGAGAGAAGATGGCGTGTGTGTGCGTGTGCACATGAGCATGCACTCAATAAAGTGATGAGGAAGGTTTTACAAAAGACCTGAGTTAAGTGAGCGAGGAAGATCTAGAAGAAGGTAGAAGAGGAGCTGTCATATTCCAGAAGCCTAAGGAATAAGCCATTTTATGAAGGAGGATGTCAAATGCTGCTGAGTCGGTGAAGGAACTTGAGGATCTCTTTGTAGTTGTGGGCCGGTTATTTGCCTCCTTGGAGCAATAGTCAATAATATATTTCTCAGGATTAAGTGAGATAAGTTATGCAAAGTGCCTGTCACATAGTAGACAGGTGACTAAAATTTTCTTCACATTTTACGTGAGTAATAAAAAATGAATTTCAAAATTCATAGTGACGAATATGAAATGGTCTCAATTCAGTTTCTTTTTTTTAATATTTTATTTTATGTAATTCTTACTCAATTCAGTTTCTCACAGAATATGCAAACTGTGCAATGAACTCTGTGTAAGCCGAAATATGGAAGTCAGTAATTTAAATGATAATAATTGTGGAACTATAGCTTTGCCTATATTAGTATTTTATATATTATTAACAAATAATTTGGGGTGTCACGTGTCTTGTGATATGAGCCTCCATGTGAAGGCTCGTGTATTTAAATATGTTGGAATTTTTCCATATTCAAACTGGGCAGAAATCATTTAAGAAAGTGATTTTTTTCCTAAGAGCTAAGAAAATAAAATATTTCAGTCTTTATAGGTCTCTTTCACTGTTACAATTTGTATGAATGATCAGCAAATTATTCCCATTTCAAATCTAAGAAATAAAGAAATGGATTTGCTTCTCATCTGTTTCAGGCATTCTGTAATGGTTTAGCATTTATTTTTAAATATGCTTTCAATTTTACAGAATTTGGCTGAATAATATGACGCATGATCTAACCTGGGTGGTAATGACAAAATGAGACTGTTGCACTCTTTAAAATAATATGAAATTATGCTATCATTGACTGGCTACCTCACAGCATTTACATGTCACCTAAATTATTTTATAAAAAATCAGGCATAAAAAAAGTCTACCCAGAAAGTGATGAAGAATGAGGACATACATTCAAGCATGTGTGTTTAAATTTACATAAATTTAAATGATATGTTTCCAGGCACTATATTTCCCTCCAGAAGAAATCTGTATGCTTTTCTGAAACACAACTCTTACTCTTAGATTTTAAAAGCTTGTCAGATACCTTACAGGAAAGGAAATAAAGTCATTTTACTTAAAGTAAATCATTTTTCTAAATTTTCTTGAGCACATTTATGTAGGTACTGAGAGAGAGAGCTAGAGTTCTTTTTCACATTTTAAATACAAAACACACCAGCTGCTACCCCAGCTATCCACTAGAGAAAGGGAGAATAACTAAATTTCTGCAGCAATGTGTAGAAGTAAATTTATTGAAATCCCAGTGAAAGCTTTTGTTGTGTTTGGTATAATAGGGAAAATTCCATAAGATATCTTAGATTGCATTTTCTGCGTGGTAATCTTCCTGGTCCTTGTGCTCCCAGGTCGGTCTGTAAACACGCTTCATTCATTTCGAATGAAAACTCACACCTCAGAAGCCAGCCAGGTTTGGAGATTACAAGACATTTTATTTCAAATAACGTGACTACTCCTTGTTGTAAACACTGAATACATTGAATTTGGTTCAGAGAGCTGGAAGCTAGGTGACCCCCATTAGTTATTTTTTTCTCAAAGATATAGGCAATGAATTTGTATGCTCAAGTGGGTGGCTTGGATGAACTAATGCCAGCCTTTCTTGTATCTATTTCCTAGTCTTTCCCCCCTGGTTTCATTTCACATACTCCTTAAAAATCCATTTTTTCCCCTTATTCCAAGAAGTTAATGTATGTACTGAGTATTACTTATCTTTCCTTTCCAAGATCTTCCCCCGTTCACCTTGCCAGTGGTCTCTAAAAGAAGACACAATTAAATGTTTTTGTTCCTCAGAAGAAATCCCTGACAGCCACGACACTGGCTACTGCTTTAGCTGGGCGCCCCATTCATAATTGATGGCCTGCGGCCCAGCAGAGAGCGCCGGCACCCAGCCATATAGATTGCCATAGAGTGAGGGGCTTCAGGTCTTTGAATTTACCATTTCTGAATAGAAATAACTCCTCCCTAAATAACAAAAATTCCAGAAGGAGTAAGTCTCCTAGAGTAATAATCATTCTTCCAAGCACAAGGCATTTGTCAGCACTGGGAGACTTGGAATGTCCTCACATCTGACTACCTGCCCTATCCCGCATACCCAACATCTCCCAACTTTGCTGACATTTTGGTAATAATATTGAAAGCTAGGTTTAGTGTCAAGGAAAGTTAATTCCAAATAGCCCATGTCAAGGGATCCTTTGTCTGATTACCCTTTCTGTTCTTTTGATTTACTAGCAGATGAGAAGGCTAGTGGTGTAACTGGTGAGATTTTCATGAGGAATTTGCGAGACTCTGTCATGGGAGTGGTGTTCATTCTGTCCTGTTCTCAGGGACCTAACTTTCTTTCCCTCTAAACGTGGTAAGCACATTTCCTTGGGTGTTGGCCTTTGTACCTGGGTCATTTTACTTGGGTGTTAAGTTAGCATCAGCGAGGCCCACCTTGTCCATAAAAGTGCCTTCTGTTCCAAATGCTCAACCTTTCTGCTTCTGACAGAATCACCTTCCAACAGAGGTTTCAGTCTCATAGAAGTATTTAGGGAAAGCACAGACAGAATTGATTTAGACTAAGAGGTGAGCAGCTGACCACAAGAACAGTAGAGTCAGGTTTTTGGGGACCCCTTTACATTCTTAAAATTTGTTTATTGAGGACCACAAAAAAGTTAGTGGGAAAAGTACCATGTTTTATGTTTGACAAATCTCTTTAGTGTCAACTTTATAGAGAACAGCTGGAGTCTCGTGTCTGTTTCTGCATGAAATCTGTTTCTGTATCACATGTCACATAACCCGTGATAATGTACTATCGTGAGAATGAAAAAAGGCAAATAATGGCTTAGAATTATCATGAAGGTAGATTTTATTTCACTGGTCCCCAGAATAGTCTTAGGAAGCCTATACCACCCTCTTCAGAACTGCTCCCCTAGAGGGGAACATGCAATTTAAGAACAAGATGTTTATGAACTTGAAAGACTCTCACCTGATGTGGCCGTTCCGGTGGTAGACAGCGGGAGTTGGAAGAACACAGGTGCTGTGGCCCCCACTGATTTCTGCAGCTTATCCCCTCTTCTGCCTGTGTTTGAGCCCATTCCAATCTCCAAAAATGCCAAATAATTTTTAGTATTAGTAGAGACTCTTGCAGGTGTTGAACTAATATTGGAAATTCCTGAAACATGATATTTTTGCCATGGTTCTTGGTGTAAGATTTATTCTCCTTTTCAAAGTAAATTGTGATTCCCTGCTGGTTTTCCTGTGAGCAGCGGGTCACTTCGCTCTGAATGACACAGCCTCACCCAGAGACAGCAGCTTCCTTGTGTTTATCTTTCAAGAAGAACAGATTTGTGAGGTGTAGCTGAGGTAACAGGAGGACTGTTAATCCCCGTGGTCTCCTACAGTTCAAAAAAAAAAAAAAATGAAATGATTTTATACTATTTTCTTAGGTGACACATAAGCTCTTTCTGCAGATGGCTAGAAATGTTTGCAAGGATACAGCATCGAAAGCTCGCAATGACAAACTTGAAGAACAGCTTTCCTTTAGATGAGTTTTGTTGAATTTGCTAAACATTCATTTTCACTTTAATTACACCTTGGACCTATAATGGAAGTCCCGCCATCACTATTAGCCAGAATAAATTCTGTCCCTTTTTCATTTGTGTTTATCATGTATTTCTATCCATTCAGTATTAAACACTATATTTTTTCCATCTCACGGTCATTAAAGTACCTGCAAGGAGAGGAAAATCGTACAGATGGAAAAGGTGGCTAAATCTAGGGTTTTCTTTGAACCCATAGCCCTTCATGGAGAACTAATGCTCTTGACTCCTGTGTCATTAGTCATTTTTGTTCTTTAAGGAGGGGCATACATAAGTGATTTAAAAAAGTCATTCTGGAAGGACAGCAGAAATGTCATTTGCACATCTTCATTTGAACTAAAAGTGTTCGGTTTTCTTTTAAGATGTGTCACTCCTAGTTAAATGGTTAGGGATGTCGGGCTTGGTCAGAAGTCATAGCTGAGTGGCCCACAGGCCACGTGCAGATCACAGATGTGCTTTCTCTGGCTGCATAGTGGGGTGTGTGTGTGTGTGTGTGTTTGTTATTTTTCATCTGAATTTGAAAGCACCTACAGCTTTTCCTAGGTGTTCCCATTCCCTATCATCTTACAAGTGGCCTGATTCACACATTTACATTGTCTGCTGTAGGCATTTGAACTAGCGTATACATTTGGCTGCTGTAGGTATTTGAAATAACCACTTTTATGAGCAGCCACATCTAAGGAGGACAGGAAAATAGAACCCAAATGGCTACAATATACACAGTGACCTAAGAAACCACCTAGTAGAAAATTATTTGATGAATGTATAATTCCTAATTTCCTTATTTGTAGACATATGAAAAATAACTAATGATAAATGAAGCATAATGATGGAGAAGCATATATGAAGATGATTTTGGTACCTTAAGTTACTTTGTAATTTTGAAAGGGATCTTGTCTTCCTACAAGAGTGCATTTGACAAAACTTAGCTTTTTCATTGTTACTTTTGTTACTTATGTGAAGTTGGTTTGCCTAGAAAAATGTTTAATGTATATTTAAATATATACAGAATCAGCCACATAAGTAATTTATCAAGTGCACAACTTTGCAGTGTCGGTTTATCTGGAAGGTCCCACAGCACCACCTACTGCCTTCTATTTTATTTTGCATAATATTTTTTGTAAATTAAAAAATTCGCAAAATGATCACATCTTAAAATCAAACACAGCACTGAAGTAAATAAATGGTGTAAGCTGTATTATAAATAGAATGTGATAAAACAGTTTTTACATGTTTGATTGAACGTTTTAAATGGAACTCAACAACATGATATTGTAGAACAGGAACTATTATAAAAATTTGCTAGTGAAAATAATTACTGGTATTTCTAATTCACAACCAAAGACATTTCACTCTTTAGAAGATTGTTACATTGTGTGTTGATCTGATGGGATTGGTGGTTTCTGTTGTTTTTGTTTTTTTTTAACCCAGTGCAGATGTTGATTCCTTTTTTTGGTTATTTGCTGCTCTTTAATTAAAGGTATTTTTTTCCAGACTTCTTTTTGAAGGTCATGGTCTTCATAGATTAAACTACCGTAATTCAGATCACCCACAACAGCTGTTATCAATTTTAAGCCAAATTATATAACCACTTTTAAAACTAGAATTTTGAAGTACTTAGCAATGGAGCATTATAAGAGACTCTCTATATAAAATAAAATAAAAAGAGAAAAAAATGAAAAAGAAAAAGGTAATTAAAATGCTATTGTCACATTAAAAAATAAAATGAGTCAAATAAAAGAATGAATTCCACTTACATGTTTTTGAAAAGTATTCCAAGAAATATAGAGGAGAGAAAAAATAAAGCCATGTACAGAATGCTGCACACAATGAGATTATTTTAAGAAAGCTGTTTAAATTTGAATAATTTAAGAAAACAAGGTCAGTAGGTAGGTGAGATAGGTAGGTGGGTGGAGGAATGGCCTGATGGATACTTAAATATTATTTTCTTCCTGGAAAGAGTCACAAGAAACTGTTAACATTTCTAGGTGGAGTGGGGTGCTCGAAAAATTTCCTTTTTATTTTGTAATTCTTATTTTTTTATATACTTAGAAATTCTTAAATTAGATTTGTGTATTACCTCATTTAAGATCAAGATTTCTTTGCCTATTAAGATTATATAAACCATTTTGTTTTTCCTTGTAATATTTCTCTGTACTAAAAACAAAGCCTTTTTTTTTTTTTAATAAAAAGAAAAAGGTGAGTTAGAAAACCCAGTAAGCATCTGTCACGTGTTTTCCTTTTCAGAAGCCTTTCATGATACAGAGAATTTGGTCAGACTTGTCACACTGTGTCCTCAACTTATAAAACAATATCTAAAACATTGTTGGTGCTCAATAAATGCTGAGTGAATGAATTCATGATGCCATCACATTGTGTCCCACTCTGCATATTACTAATATGTATTGTGGTAGAATTTTATTATATTTGCACATATAGAAGTATATCTACCCAGTTACATTCTTAGATCTGATGTTATTTAAAAACAAGTCCCCTGGTTAGTGCTGTGTCACTTTTTAAGATGATTAATTAAATTTTGAGATGTTTGTATTATGGCCTTCGTTTTCTTTTTCTTTTGCCTATTCTTATAAAGATGATGCAGTCACATTAACTGTATTTGGAATTTGGTCATAATGAAATCCAATCAAAGTATTTCTGAAAGAGCAGTACTCTTATCTATTTGCCTTTTATTTTAGTGATTGCTAATTCTGTCTTAGTGACCTAAATGGTTATTACTACTTTTAAAATTCCTGTAATAACACTTAAATTAATTGTAAAATGCTAATTACTCATTATTAAATATACTTGATTCCTAATTGCATATTTAAAATTTCATGACATTTTATAGGTACCTGTTAGTAAAAATCCATTCATAGACATAAACGGTATGATTTTATTTTAGTGGTTTTGCTGATGTGCTAGGGATAGATTTTTTTTTTTAAACTGTCAGAGTGTGTAGAAGTTGCCCTCTACTGGGGAATCAGAAAAATTATGGTGCCTACACAGATTTTCAAGGTTTTTAAAGACTCTTCGTTAAATTCATTGGTTTGTCTTAGCAGATGACCACTTCTTGATAACTGGCACTTTTAAATTCCAACGATCTTGAAGTGGTCAGCAGATTACATTTATTTATTTTATTTTTTAAATTTTTAAAAAAGTTTTTTTTTTTTTTAAGATTTATTTATTTTATTTATACAAGCACTGGATACAGTCAGAAGCGTGGGAGGGTGAGAGAATTTACCAGAGCCAGAGTGGAGAGTAGAACAGGCAAAGTGACGAAGTACACTGCTGAGAGGAGCAGTGGGCAGCAGGAGAGGTCTGTGCGCCATGTGTTACCCTCGCCCAGCAGCTGGGGGTCGAACCCGCGATGCAGAGGCTGCGGGCAGCTTCATAACCTGGTGCTCAACAGCTGTGCCACCAGGGAGGCCCTATTTTTTAAATTTTTAAAAAAGATTTATTTATTCATGCATACAAGAACCAGGGTACATGACAGATGTGTGGGAGGGTGAGAGGATTCTCCAGAGACAGAACGGGGAACAGAACAGGTAGACTGACTGAAATACACTGCTGAGGGGAGCAGCGGGCAGTCAGGAGAGGTCTGCTGCACCATGTGGGCTGCTCTCTGGCCAGGGATCAAACTTGTGCTGCAGTGGCTGCAGACAGCTTTGTAGTGCTGTGTCTTAACCCCTTGCACCACCAGGGAGGCCCCCAGATTACATTTAAACTACATCATGATGTTTTATAGGTACCTGTTAGTGAAAATCCGTTCATAGACATAAACGGTATTTGATGTCTGATGTCAGTATACCAAATATCTTATGTCAGTATACCAACAGCCATTTTTGAGTGAAATCCTTCTTTAAAAGCTTCTTGGTGGCAAAATCCAATAGTATATATAGGTCTGGAAGTATTCATATTGGGAGGAGTCTTCATGGGACTATGAGGAAGAATCATCTGTATATAATTATACAGCCAAAATTGAGTCAGCACCATGTTTAATAATTCACCATTGGAATTTCAGGGATGAAAGTCTAAGCACACGCTAACTTTTTTTTTAGCTAGTTCTTTGCATTTTGCTAGGTCATAAGGTACAATTTGACTATGCAGAAGTGATTTATGTCTTGTATTAATTATTGACTTTTTATATGAAAAATCAATGTTCATAAAATGGTCTATTTACTAGTTCTTGGAAACTGACAAGACACCATTCTTCCTCCTGGAATTCTACGAGGCTCTGGCTCAGGGTCCAGGATCCATCTTCTTCAGACCCCAGTATCATATTGTGCATTTTTCTTCTCCTGGTCACTAATATTTATTAAAAATAGATAGGTTTTTAAGAAGGAACCTATTTGAAATAGGCATTAATGGTGGGGCGTCCATAGGGAAAGAAAAGCCTTCCCAGAGCTGGCCTGATAGTAGAATCCTACTGCCTCTCCTTGGTCACCGTGGAGAATTCACCTGCCATGATGCTCATGGAGGTGTGACCTCCATGAGAACAGCTGATGAACCACCGCCTTCTCCCCATATCAGCCTCCCTGAGTCACAGAGTTCAGGGTCAGTCTTCTAAGATGTAGGAATAACTCTGGCCAGGGAATATTATAAACACCAGAGTAAATCAGACCACTGATGTCTGAGATGAGGCGAGCAGGGTGCAGCCGTCGCCCTTCATTTTGTCCACTTCTCCGGCAGTGCTGGTCCTCCCTCAAGGCCCCCGATGGCGCGTGCTCCTTCTCACATGTCCAAGAGGGAGGGATGAGCTGTGCCAGACGCACTCGCCACGTGCACACACACAGTCTGGTAGTCGTGTTTGTTGGGTGTTTATCATGGCTAGTTTCATCAAACCATTATTTTTGAATGCTTATTTAAAAGGAAAGCAGTGTATAATTATTCCAGTTTGCTTTAACACCCCACATTCAAAGCTTCTTCCCCACATCTCCCACAAATCACTTTTCATTGCCTCACTGACCCTCGTTTATTGCTCCCCTCCATCTTTCTTGTCTCTACCTCCCTTTGGCATAATTTTGCAAAATGCCCTTCCATGGCTTTGCTGGAAATTCGTGAGTGTCTTTTGAGGAGGGATAGTGTAGGGGTGCCTGTTTCAAGTACTTGCTTTCCTTCAAAAGACCCTCCTATCATCTGGTCTAGCTTATCATCTGTGTCCTTTTCTGATGTCATGCACGTGACAAATGACGTCATGCCGAGTGCTTGCTATTAGGTCTTCCATGGGTAAGTTTTGCTCTGCTCAGCGGGCTCGTAGGAGGCAGTGTGGTATCAGAAGTAACGAACTAGCCAGGGAGTTGGAGACCTTTATAGCGCTAGTCCTGGTGTTTCAATGAACTCAGAGGCTCAGGTGAGAAATATCACCTCCTTGGGCCTCAGCTTTACAGTCCGTAAAATGAGATGGCTGGTTATCCCTGGTTTCCCTTTCAGCTGGATTTCACTGGTATCTGATCTCTTGAAGAGCCCTTAACCATTGCATCAACAAGTAATGGGGCTGACCAGGGGTTCTCGAGCCATATGCATAGCTGGCTTCCATTCTGATCATATTGTTTGGGAATTTTGTGTAACTTCTTCTGTCTGTCTGCCTGCCTCAATTTTTTACTGTGTAAATGGGAACCATAGTGGCACCTTTCCAATAGTGTGTTGGTCTAATAGATAAGCATTTTCAAGAAGCTCCTTTGGAACAATATTTATTGCATGTTTTATCTATAAATCTACAAGACTTTCACATGAAAGATTCTTAGAAAATACGGAAAATTCCCATAACCATATCTCCCATATCTCACTTTGACTTTAATTGCTTTTCAAATTGTGGTCAGTATGGATGGACCTGCAGGGGGTTTTGCTAGTGACATAAGCCTGACAGTAAAAGACAACCACTGTATGATTCACTCATATGTGGCGTAGAGAGGAAACAAACAGGTGAACTAAATAAAACAAAATCAACTCTTTGACTTCAAGACCAGTTAGTAGCTACCTGAAGGGAACGGGGAGAAAGCAGAATGGTGAAATTGGTGAAAAGGGCACAGTGGGAAGGTGAAGGGTAGATGGCTACTGAGTGGTGAACTCTATATAGTATATACACAGGTTGATTCTCAGTGATGAGCCCCCGAAGCTTATACAATGCCATGTCACCTCAGTAAAAACGTTGTTAGCACTCTTAATCTGCAGAGAAAAAAGCCAAGTTGACAGGTACTAGTTTTTTTTGTTTTTAAAAGATTTATTTGTTTATTTATTTATGCAAGCACTGGGTCCAGTCAGAAGCGCGGGAGGGTGAGAGAATTCACCAGAGCCAGAGCGGGGAGCAGAGCAGGCAGAAGGACCGAAGTACACTGCTGAGGGGAGCAGCGGGCGGCAGGAGAGGTCTGCGCGCCATGTGGGACCCTCCTCTGGTGGCCGGGGAGCAGCCGGGGATCGAACCGGCGCCGCAGAGGCGGCGGGCAGCTTCGCAACCCAGTGCTCAACAGCTGCGCCACCGGGGAGGCCCGACAGGTACTAGTTTTATTTCAGGTCTATGAGTTTACACCGTCTGAAGCGATTTACTTTTTTCAGTTAAAAAGTAAAAAGAGAGTCAGGAATTTGAATACTGTTTTTCAGTGTTAACATTTCTCACTGTGAGTCAGCAATGCACCTGCCAGTTCTCTTTTGTGTCCTTATCTTTTCCTTGTATTCCTTGTATTTAGGATCCTTGTGTTAGGATCCTAAACTCCACACATTCTGCCTGCTCGTCAGCAGCCTTAGTTCCCCCTCTCCACAGATCCTCCCCTATCCCCCCATCATGTCTGGTGAAGAGAAGTAGCTACAGATTAGAAATGGTAAGTGTTGGCAGAAGGAAAGTAGACCCACAATAAGCAGAGTCTAGCTGCTGACCCAGATCCATGACTTCACATGAGAGAACTAACTATCTCACAACATTTCTCTAACATTTTTTTTTTTTTAGTTCAAATTTTTATTGAACATGTTACAAAAGACCTTTAGTCAAAAAGACCAAAGCCGGGCCTCCCCGGTGGTGCAGCGGTTGAGCGCTGGGTTGCGAAGCTGCCCGCGGCCTCTGCAGCGCCGGTTCGATCCCCGGGTGCTCCCCGGCCACCGGAGGAGGGTCCCACATGGCGCGCAGACCTCTCCTGCCGCCCGCTGCTCCCCTCAGCAGTGTACTTCGGTCCTTCTGCCTGCTCTGCTCCCCGCTCTGGCTCTGGTGAATTCTCTCCCCCTCCCGTGCTTCTGACTGTACCCAGTGCATGTATAAACAAAACAAACAAACAAACAAATAAATAAATAAATAAAACATGCCTCTATAAATAAAAAAAAAAAAATTAAAAAAAAAAAAGACCAAAGCCCATGTCATCATCAGACTCCTCAGATTCTTCTTTCTTTGCCTCTGCTTTCTTCTCTTCAGCTGGAGCAGCAGCAGTGGAAGGAGCAGGACCACCTGCAGGGGCAGCCCCTGCAGCTAGGGCAGGCCCACCAGCCCCTACATTACAGATGAGCCTTCCAATGTTGACATTGGCCAGGGCCTTCGCAAACAAGCCAGGCCAGAAAGGTTCAACATTTACACCCGCTGCTTTAATGAGCGCATTGATCTTATCCTCCGTGACCGTCACCTTGTCGTCGTGCAAGATGAGAGCCGAGTAGATGCAGGCGAGCTCGGAGACCGAAGCCATGGTGCGGGTGAGGGCTGGACAGACGCTGCTGGGCGCGGTGCTAGTCGCCGGATGAAGTGAGGGCCTCACACCAACGCGGCCTTAGCTTCCTCGGAAGGACCGAGCACCTTAGCGACAGCTGAGGAAAGGAAGCACATTTGTCTAACATCTTAAGATATTACTGTATACTAGCCACAGTACAAAATGTGAAGACAGCCCTTGAGTTTTCGTTGGCGTTAATCTTTTTCCTTTTTAAAGTGACCTTTGCATTAACATCAATACAAGTTTAAAGTAAAGGAGGTGTCAGGGTATGATTTTCAAAAGTTGAAAACATAACTTTTTTATAAATAATGAACACGTGACATACATTTACTTAACTGAGTAATGAGGGAGCTAGCCACAGGGTAAAGTTGGCTTTCAGGAGATTCTAGAAAATGGGGTGTAGTCCATCAGAAAAGCAGAATGAAGTCTGTTTGCTCAGTTAGATGCAAGACTGGCTTAATCCCTTGTGAATGATAAAACTATAATCTTTGTGGTTACTTTTTGTATAAACAGAAATGATTTCTATCTCTACTGGAAAAAACCTTTGTGAAGTAATGTGCATTTACAATCTGGAGGCTAATCAAAAGTAAACAGAAGTCAAACAGAGGTGTGTCTGTCAGGTCATGAAATTGTCCTTGAGTTGGCCCCGCAGATAAAGCTGCAGGGTGACATCGCAAGGACATGCAACCAACTCTCTTGGTTCTATTTCCAAGTTTTGGTTAGTTTTGAAGTGAATATTGTGGACTACTAGATTCATCCGGGGGAGGTGATGGTTAAGAGAAGGCTCAGAACTTACCAGAGGAGCAAGAGTAGGGGGACCTGAAGACTTCTAGCCTGGAGAAGACTTAGCGTGGGAACCAAAAGGCTCACTTCAGCATTACTCGTAAGATTTAATCCCAAGAAAACAGCTCAACAGTGCAGAGGTTTTACACCACTCAAGCCAGGAGCGCACCAGAGTGGGAAGGCCACCATCACAAGTTGGAGGCGTGAGATGTACCCAGAGGGGTAGACAAGGCAGGGCTATGGTGGGCGTGGCCTGTGTTCAGTTTAAGAAAGAGCTGCTCACTGTGGGAGAGCACTGGTGCCTCAGAGACACAGTGTCTTCATAGTAGGTTTTCTGGCAAAGGTGAAGCCATTAATTACAATCTCATGTCACTGGGGGTCGAGGAAAGGGGAGAGGCAGAGGGGGCTCGCTGCAGATGAGCCCTGCTCTAGGGTAGCCGTGCGAGCCCCTGCAAAACCCAGATTCTTCTGTGAAAATTGAGCTGTCGCCCTCTAGTTAAAAATGGAAAGAACTTTTTCCAAGGTTTACAGAATGTCCTGGAGTGAGAAGCCCAAGAAGTCAGTTTTAGTATCTGGAAACACAATAGTTGCAGCAAAACCTCCCAATAACATTTTCTATTTTTTTTTTTCACAATGATAATCCACTTCAGTTTTGTTTTGTTTTCTCTTAACAAGTGCTGAGAGAAGTGCATTCGCAATTTTGTTGTTGTTTTTGTTATTTGGGAGGTTTTTATGGCCTGTGTTTTAATGCAAGTAAATCTACGTCAGATTTGACACTTTTTTCCCTCCTTCCACTAAAGTCATTGGAATATATTCACCCAGTCATTCACATCAGAGGTGTAAATGGGTTTTCCGAAGAGTTTTTAAGATACAATCAAAGACAGACAGTCACTTTGTCACTTGACTTCTTCAGGTGTTGCAGTCAGAAAGCTTAACACACCATCCAGATGGCAAGGATGCTAAAACTGGGTCTTGACCTTGAATCTGTGAGGAAGGAATAGCACCTTTTGATAGAAGTGCTCCTTCATCCTCCTGGGTTTTATCCATTTGTATCTGATTTACCTGGGAAACAGAAAGAAAGAGGTAATCAAATTGAACCTTCTCTATACCCAAGAGAGATTAACAGCTTCATCTGACTTGACAACTTCCAATAATAGTCGCTGTTATGGTTTTAAATTTTTAGCCTTTTTTCCATTGATATTTGCAAAAACCTGACTTTAAAAGAATGGGTTAGCCATATTGGCACCTACCAAGGCTTATTTCTCAACCAGTTTCACATTTTTCAACAATGCTGAGTCTGAGTCTTTGCAAAGGTTTACTTTTAAGATCTCATCCTGAGGAAACAGCATGCAATTGCAGAGATTTCATTTGCGCCACTCTGGGGCACAGGCCTGGAGTCAGAGAGATAGTGATTCTTGGTTCGGTCTCTTTCTTCTTCACCCAGTCTCTCTGAGACTCCGTTTCCTTCCCTGCTAGATAGGAAGAGCTCCTTGCTCAGGGCTGTGAGGGTGACATATCTGACACAAAATCCTTAGCACATCAGCTGATATGAGATGCACACTCCAGAAATACTGGTGCCAAGTGTTTCCATGATAATTATGACTTCACCCAAACTTAGTAATGGTGCTCTTAGTGGCGTCATGGCTGATTCGTTTCCAATACAACTAAACAACAGGTTTCAGTGTCCTCGAACAGTTCGTTCTTCTGAACTTGAACAGCCATGATTGCAAAAATATTGAGGGTCATTGAATCCAGAATTAGGAAATGCATTGTATTTGTTAGGGAATTTTTTTTTTTTTACATGTTAGGAACAAACATCTTATGTCCTTAGAGGTACTGCAAAGAGACTCTTGT
The DNA here is from genome assembly GCF_964194135.1 of Talpa europaea. Taxonomy (NCBI): domain Eukaryota; kingdom Metazoa; phylum Chordata; class Mammalia; order Eulipotyphla; family Talpidae; genus Talpa; species Talpa europaea. The sequence continues at coordinate 108,773,739 of NC_140077.1, forward strand.
GTCTTGAGGACTATACCTTTGAAATAGTCAGGACTATACCTTTGAAATAGTCAGGAAAACCTGCAGATAATGGTGTTCTGCCTTCCAGGATGAAGTGATCTCTAAGTGGTGAACTACTTGAGACCAAGATCATAGAACAACTAATCACTGTTTATATATCCTAAGCGGAACTCTGTAGGAAACTGTACTGGTGAATGAAATCTGCTTCCCAAGGACCAGACACATCGTGGAGTCAGCTCTGGATTTGGAGTAGAAAAACAGGCTCTAGTCCAGGCTTTTCCATTTATTTGCTGTGTGACTTTGAGCTGATTGCTAGACTTTTCTGAACTCCAGTTTCCTCATCAATAAAATGGGATGATTATGTAACCTAACTCCTTCCTTAGGGGAGGGTCACATTTTAAAATGCTCATGAAAGAACTGAAGCCAAATGCCACTAGTAGTGATAATGTCACTATCACTGAAGCTGTCATTAGTCCACTATTGCAAAGGACGGTGAAATGGGCCCAGTATGAACACGGGTCCTCCTGTACTATATGACACCAACATGGCTGCAACTCCTCTAACACAAGACAGTTGTCCCCAGAGTGGTGACAGTGCTCTATCTTCTTCCTGCGTGAAGATCCTGGGCGATCAGATATCATGCCTCTTTCTCAGAAGTGTTGTTAGTGCTATTATTATTCCATAATTGACATTAACATGTGTTTCTTTTTTGTTTTTTTAATCCTAATTTCAGTGAATTGATAGATAGCAAAGTCAAATCCATTCTCCCTATACTAAATTATTTAATAGCTCATTATTCCCTCCTTTTAAGTTCTTCAGTAGTTTGTCGTCCTTGATGGGATCAACTGCAGCTCCCCTCGAGACCACCCAAGCCTTTGGTGAGCTGGGCTGGGACATTTCTTCCTGCCCTGCTTGACTTTGGACAGCGAGGCGAATGCCCTTCCCTTTTCCTGGAATATCCTTACCCGCTTTCTGTTGGATCAGTTTCCACTAATTCTTTAATGAATGGAACAGTGCCAGACATATAAGTGGGCGCTCAATAAACTTTTGAACAAATTGACTTGAAATCGGATGGCTCCCACATACTCTAAGACAACCAGATATTTTTCATTTTCACAAGGCCTGTAAAGTTTGGAATGCCTCCTAAAGTCCAGATATGTTCCAAGTCCTCGAAGGACAATAGTGCTTTAAAAATGACAATTGTTTAGGCTTTCGCCCCGTTCGCTCTCCTAAATGGGCTGAGAGGAACCTGTTTCGTAGACACCAATAGAATTGATAAGTCACAATACATGCTTTAATACATAGATTTAAAATATATAACATTTATATTGAAAGGTTCTGTTGCCTATTGCCGATGGCAAAAGTTCTCACAATACAGAAATGTTCATGCGTGTGTGGATATCCACATGTGCACAGGCCTGGAAAGCCCTGGCAGCAGAGCTCAGATGAGGGGAGCCGCTCCCTCTTGGGTCACATCCAGGGGAATTTAGTTACTCTATTGACAAAAGAACTTCCATTCAAATACCAAGAGGGCTTTTTCTGAAGTAGTGAGGTGCCAGACCTGGATCCTGGGCACGGCACAGCATAGTCTCAGTCTCACTGTCTGTCTGCTGTCCGTCTGTCTGCCAGTCTGCTCCCACCTCCCACTCTCTCACACACAGAGTCTTTGGAATTTTAAAGTTCCAAGTAGAATTCATTAATACAAATATGAAATGCTTTTTCTTGTATAAATCATAATGAAGTGTAGAGAGATAAAGGAAGAACGAACAAGGGCGAATAATCACCTGCTCCTCTAAAACTGAAGCCTGTCAGGTTAACTCCCAACTCAGACACCCAGTTTTAAAGATTTACCTTCAGGAAACCTAAAAGCTTGTATCTTGCCTCATCGACAAGAGCCTCAAACTGTTTCCTGTCATCGAAGAAAACAAATCTTTTGCTCCTTTCTGTCTAGGGAAGGCAGAGGGACTGAGGTGGTCCTGTGTGGCTGAATTAGATGAAAGACTTGCCTTCCGCCATGGAGACGTGGAGTCTAATCAAGTGAAATGAGTTTTGAGATCCTGGCTCATTTCCTGGGGGAGATCCGTTCACATTACAAAATCACGACATCTCATTCATCACCACTGACGTGGTCTTTGCACAGGAGAGGACCCCAACTGGGACCGAACCACCTGTCTTCTCTGGAAAGGGGGCACTTTATCCAACTTAGAGTTGAAAGCCTTGGCATGAGGAAGCTTTCCAGCTTCCGCCCGAATAATCCACATGTAACAGGGAAAAAGAACTTGGGTGTAAAAAAGGGAAGGTGAGTCTGAGGAAGGTCGGCAGCGGTCTGGTTCATGGTGTCCACTGTGTTGATTGTAACGCAGACACTGCTGCACTGGGGTCCGGAGAGCAGAGGTTGGGGCTCCCTCTAATTCTTCTGCATTTCATCCAACGTTAGGAAGAAGGAGAAGTTTAAAATGGCAAAGTAAGTGCCCTGCTCTCCAGGCTGATGAGTGATCATCATCTCTTCTTTCTTTCAGGGCATCGTTGTGACACCCGTGCTCCTGCTGCTTTTTGTGAGTATTTTGATATTGTCTCCAATACCTCCCGTTACAAGCCATTGCCGCCCTTTTTTGAAAGGTCACTAAAATGGAGAGTTGAGTCCTTTCGGTCCTTTGCACACTTTGCAGCTCATTTTGAATTGTCCTCACAATCAAGCTGACTACCGAGGGGACCCAGCTACCCGGCCTCTGACTCCTGGCTAAATCACTCCTTACTACAAATGAATGGCCTGTGACACGGGTTGCAAATGTGCTACTCTTTGTTTTCTCATTATCACTAAATTCAGTGATTATTTTCTCATAATCACTAAAGTGATTGCTAGTGACGTGGTGTTTGATAAAAAGGCCCGTGGGCCAGAGGACACAGGCTCCAGGCTGGAAAGGATAGTCACTGACTTCCTCCCTTTGGGGAATACCGTCTTCATATTTTCCTCTGTAGAATGGGAAGTGGTGACACCTACCCCAGTCTGTCTCCCAGAGAATGAAATGTGCTTCGAAATAGAAAATACAAGCTACGGGTTAACTACATACAAGTTCTTCTGAAAATAAGAAATGCTAATTAACTGTCTTATTTCTTTTGGCACTAAGCATATGAGAAATTAGATGAAAGATTATATAATAGAAATTAATGTTATCTCATGCTGAGAAAAGCATATGTAATCATGAATGATACCTAAAATATTTTATGTACTGTGCATTTTTCATACACATATGTCCCAATTATAAATCATTCCACTTATCACTGAAGTATAGTGGGGATGCGTTTCTGGGAATGAAATGTAGCTGTTTGACTAGCACTATTTGTCACTGAATTAAAACTGTGGGGAAAATTTATTTAATTATAGTATAATTACCCAAGTTGGAATTCAATTAGAGTAATAGAGTGAAGGACTCCATTTCTTACAAGCTGGGTAGGAAGTGGAGAGGGGCAGAGACGCCACTCGACAGCCGAGTTCTGCATCTTTCATGAAAGACATTATCTTCAGACCCCAGGCCTCAGCCTCGCCGTGCCTGCTCGCCGTCCCTGCTAGCGTCTGCTAGCCCCATTCTGGCAGGGTCTGAGTGCTTCCCTCAGTGCCATGAACCTCATTCATTCAGACTTTCCCAGTTCAGAGTTTGCAGTGAGTCCAACTGAAGCGGAAGTAACTATTGATTTGCAGTCATTTGGCAGAAAACACTTCATCTGTTGCTACCTGCTGACTTGGTGGGAGGAGCTGGCCTCATCCCTGGTTCTTCTCAGACCTGGGATCCCAGGCTCAGGAGCAGACACAGGCTGCCCACCGGGTTCAGGTCCTGCGGGCAGTGGTCAGAGGACTGGCATCAAGCTTGGCAGCTAGTAAATGTGCAGAAAGTGACTGTTGCTAGGTTTTCTCCAGCATGGAAGAGTGGCCTCTCCCCGTGGGACTTTTTTTTTTTTTTTTAAGATTTATTTATTTTTGTACAAGAACTGGGGTATAGGCCAGAGGCGTGGGAGGGTAAGAGGATTTTCCAGAGACAGAGCGGGGAGCAGAACAGGCAGACGGACCGAAATACAGTGCTGAGGGGAGCAACAGGCGATACAGGAGAGCTCTGCTGCATCATGTGGGTATCTCCTCGGCCAGCCGGGGATCGAACCCCCACTGCAGAGGCTGTAGACAGCTTCACAGCACTGCGCTCAACCCGCTGCACCACCAGGGAGGCCCTAGTGGGACTTTCTTAAGAAGAGCAGGGTAGGAGTCACATCCAGAGCCAGAGGACTGAGGCCTCAGGTAGCGCTTTTGAGTGTCTTGGGGTCTGGAAGCTCTGGGACCTTGGCTTAGCTCACGATTAAAGACCCAGATGAGGCCCTTGCTCCTCCCCCACCTCCAGGCTACATCAGGATCCACATGGCATCGCACCCTGAAGGCTCCCCCACACTCAGCACACAGGTTGTGAGCTTTTTGGTTGGGTCAACATTTTAAAACAATAGGACTGCAAGAATAGTGCAAGAGACCCCAAGGCCCCCGATTTACTGGTTTAATTCTTCCTTTCTGAGCCTGCCAGGCTGTCCCGGGATGCTCAGTGGCAGGATCCCAGAGCCTCAAGAGATATTTGCACGTCGTGTGAGTCCGGATCACATGCACAGTCTAGAGCACCTCTGGCTTTTACAAACGATGGGAATTGCTACAACACTTGGGTTACCAGGCCTCATTTACTGAGCAAACGAGAGCCTGAGCAACTTAAATTATGAATACCGTAAAATGCATCCACAAAAGATACAGTTTTTTTTTTTGTCAACGCCCCAGCTGAGCTTGGGTTGAGCTGTTTCCCAAACAGATATGTTGAAGCCCTAACCCTGTGATTTGAGCCTGGGTCAGTGCAGGTGTATTAGCTTAGGAGGGGCCACACTGAAGGTGGGTCGCCCTTTGTCTTCTGTGGCCGGTGTCCTTCCAGGAAGAGGAGGCAGAGATGCACAGTGCACCCATGCTAGTAACTGACCAATGCTACTCTCACCTCTGTATGCTCACATCCCATCTTACCTGGCCTAGATCTCATGATCCATCATTCTAATTGATTCATGACCTATACCACCACCAGCAAGCCTGCACAGCTTTTCCTGTTTCATATTCTCCTGTCAAAGCGCCATCAGTCTGGCTTGCTGCACGTGCACCTGAGCCTGCAGGAGCACACCCTATCCTGCTGACTGGCCACACTTGAAATTCGTCACCACCAACTGCAAGAGCGCCTGGTAACCTACCACCTCCTGCTCATAATTCTCATTCCCTCTTTCTAGAGAATCACTTTATACCTTCTGCTTCTCAAATTTCCGATGCCTCTTCTCTTATTTCATCTCAAATGAGACAGAAAGGAAATTAGCTGATGGGGAAATTGGAAGCAATCAGGGAAATTTTACAAGCTCTCACCTACCTGTATCTATTTTCTTCACCTCCTCTCCTGTTTCTATAGATAAAGTCTCTTTGTGCCCATCCAAAGCCATTTGTCCCTCTAGCTGTGCCAGCTTTCACTGCCTACGTGACAATACGATTCACAGATTCACACAGAAAATTATAAAATTTTCCCCCTCTGTTAGGTCATTTCAGTTAGCATGTGCCCACTCTACCTTATTATACATCTTAAAAAGTAAATCTTACTGTATCTACTTGCACTCCATTTTTGTGCTCTCTTTTATTGTAAAATTCCTTTAAAAAGTTAACATTACTCATCACTCACTGTTGAGTTCTACATGGCAGACCCTTTCCTGAGTGCCAGGGATCTAGCAGTGAGCAAAACAGATCTGTCTCTGCTCTCATGAAGGTTATACACTAGTAGCAAGAAATAACCAAGAGGTAAAGTTAAAATATAGTGTGTAAAATGGGTCATACATGCCAAAGAGAAGAAGTAAGGAAAAGGAATAAGAAGTACCAGAGTGGGGTGGGGGGTGAGGGCTGATTTAATAGTGTGGTCAAGGTTGGGCTCACTGAGAAGGTGGTATTCGAGCAAAGGCCTGAGGAGATAAGGGAGCTTTCCAGGTGGACGGAGCAGCAAGTACAGAGGTGCCAAGATCCTTAAGGAACAATCCAGAGGCCACTGTGACTGAAACGGAGGGAAAGTGGGTGGAGATGAGGTCCAAGGAAGAACAGGGGCCACATAATGCAGGGCCTTGAAGTCCTTTGTAAGGACTGTGAATTTTCATTTCAGAGATAAGAAATCATTAAAAGGCTTTCTGTTCAAGGAAATGGCGTGATCTAACATACCACTTGAAAGGATGATTTTTTTTTTTTTAAGATTTATTTATTTATACATGCACTGGGTACAGTCAGAAGCGCGGGAGGGTGAGAAAATTCACCAGAGCCAGAGCGGGGAGCAGAGCAGGCAGAAGGACCGAAGTACACTGCTGAGGGGAGCAGCGGGCGGCAGGAGAGGTCTGCGCGTCATGTGGGACCCTCCTCTGGTGGCCCGGGAGCAGCCGGGGATCGAACCAGCGCTGCAGAGGCTGCGGGCAGCTTCGCAACCCAGCGCTCAACCGCTGCGCCACTGGGGAGGCCCTTGAAAGGATGATTTCGATGCTGGGTTGAGAATGAATTGTAAGACCAGTTAGAAAGCCAGTACAGTGTCATAGCAAGAGATGCTCTTAGCATGGACCAGGGTGGTTGAGTAATCTGGTGGGAAGCAGTTGGAAATAAACTTGAAAGACCTGAAAGATTGAATGAAGGTTATGAGGGAACGAGAAGAGTTAAACTTGACTTCGAGTCTTTACAACCGGAAGGATGGAGCTGCCATTTACTAAGATAGGGGAAAACTGTAGGGCTGAGTAGGTTGAAGGAACTGATCAAGAATTCAGTACTGGACATGTTCGGGTTAAGATGCTTTTTACATATAAAAGTAGAGAAGTCACATAAGCAAGTAACTGTGAGTGTAGAATTCAGGGGCAAGGTCTTCACTAGAAACACACAATTGGAAGCAATCAGCCAGGGTGGATTTGAAGTTAGACTGGGTGAGATCACCAAGAAGTGAGAACAGAGAAGGAAAGTTGTCAGTGGACTAAGTTTTGGGACAGTCCAATATTAACAGGTGGTCAAGTGGCAAATCAATAAAATTTGAGAAAAATTAAAAAAATATATTAAAGGTGATCAATAAAGAAGGGTTGTTTTAGCTTCTGCAGCTCCTGGAACATAATACCACAAGCCAGTGGCTTGAAACAACAGAAATCTAGAAGCTGTAAATCTGACATCAAGCAAGGCCGCGCTTCCTCTGGGATCTGTCAGGGAGAATCCTTGCTCTTGTCTTCTAGCTGCTGGTGTTTGCTGGCATCCCTGGGGTCCTTGGCTCATGGAGGCCACTCTCTAGCCTCTGCCTCCATCACCACAGTGTTCTTTTTCTTCCTGGAAGGACACAGTCACACTGGACGAAGGGCAACCTGCCTTCAGTGTGGCCTCTTCTAAACTAATATATCTGCACTGACCCGTGTTCAAATAACAGGGTGAGGACTTCAACAGATCTGTTTGGGAAGCAGCTCAACCCACAGCTCAGCTGGGGTGTTCATATTGTAAGTTGCTCGATGCCATATGGATCCTGATGTGGCCTGGGGGGCAGGGGAAGGGTGTCATCTGGGTCTTTAATTGTGAGCTGAGCCAGGGTCCTAGAGATTCCAGACTCCAAGATACTCAAAAGTGCTACCCGAGGTCTCAGTTCCCTGGCTCTGGATGTGACTTCTACCCTGCTCTTCTTAAGAGGAGTTGGGGTCCACCACCTTCCTTGTATGTGGATCCATTCACAAGCCTGGGAGCTCTCTGTGCTAGGCACTGGAACCAAACCCAAATATTTTAACAAAAGACAGTCTTATCACCCCGTCACTCAGGAAGTTACAAGGGTTTTAGAAGCTCTGTGCTAAGAACTGGGGGTGAAACCAAACCTCTTTCTTACTGTGTTACAACCACATGATGATCGGCCAGATGGATGGACACATCTGTCTAAAGAGCTGGGTTAAGTTACTTTTAAAGCTGGCATTTTCTTGCCACAGGCTTTACCCTTAGGGGCACATCCCTTATTGCAAAGCCTTTGCAAAGGGGCTGACTTTGCTTTCCCTCCCCCACCCCGCCTTGTAGAGAGGCTACATGGAGTGCTGAGAAGGTGGACGGTTCTGGTTCAGTTTGCAGCCATTCCCAGCTGTGAACAGTGGATGTTCTCGAACCCCTGCTGCCTCTGGCTTTACCCCAGTCAAATGACGATTATGATAATACAAAATGGAAGTGTGTTGTAAAGAACCAGCAAATGCTAGTTCTTTAAACTTGACACTTACATATATACCATGGAATATTACTCAGCATTCAAAAAAGATAAACACATGCAATTTGCAGCAACATGGATGGCGCTGGAAGGGATCATGCTCAGCGAAATAAGCCAGAAAGAAAAAAATACCGGATGGTCTCACTCATAGCAGGAATCTAGAAAACTTAAATAAGGGACCAGGAAAATGAATAACTATAAGAAAGTGAAAATCAAAATCAACAAAAATCTATGAACCAGAGACACTTTTGGGGGGGGGGTAGAGGGAGGGGAGGGATTGGGGTCAAAATGGGGGGTTGAAATTGTATGGGGAATATAAAAATAAAATTTATTATTAAAAAAATAAAAAATTAAAAATAAATAAATAAATATTTTAAAAATAAATAAATAAAAAGAAAATAAAAATAATCCCAGGAAAGGACTGGAGGCCTTGCAGAAGCACTTACTGAAACGCAGCAACAGTCTAGCTCCTCCAGACTTTAATCCCTGACTGGCTGAGCCTTAAAATTTGAAACCTTAGGATTCTATCATCATCTATAATCTAGAATATTACTAGTCTGGCATGTAAACAAACCCAGCATTTGCCATGATGACAGCGAGAGCAGTGCCGTGTTTCCTGAAATGTCACCATTTACTCTTGAGATTGAAGTGCTTTCACCGACATGGCTTAAGTTTCTTCAATAATTTACGTCTGATACTGGCAGAACAGCAATGAGCATCTTTTGTTTATTTTGTCAATAGGGATGTCTCCGTGCACAGAGTTCTGACCTACAAGGGTAAAGACTCTGTTCAGATTTGAAAAGTGCTCGTATTAATTCATCCCTTAGAATTCATTATGAATTTTGTATCTGAACAAAGTTGCATGTGACAAGGGTCCACTAGATCTCAAGTTCAGCTAGGCCCGGCATCACATGTGTGACATCGAGTATCAATATAGATAGAAAGGTAGATGAGTGATGCCTGATTCGGATGGCTCCTCCGAGAAATAACGGTTAGGAAGTTGGAGTCTCGGCCTGCTTCAGAAAATCTTAGTTTGTTTTTGCTATGAGGAAAAAATTCAATTTTTTTCAGTAGTATTAAATAAACACCCCCTCTTTGATCCTGTGTTTCATGCCTGTTGTGTGCGCTGAATATTACCCAGATCAATCTGACATTGATCTTTTTCCAAAGAATTTATGATTTAATAAAGAAAACAGAATACATGCACAGATAATTAAAATCCAAGGTAGAAATTACAAGCATCGCAAGAACATTTCAAAGGGGATTACCAAAATAGAAAACATTTCATTAAATGGAAATGCTTTCTTCTGCAATGAATATTTGTACTGAACGAAAACTTTTAATTTAGGGAGAAAGACAGTAGATGGTAACTTCTAATGCTTCTCTGGGGATCTTCCTCCTTGCTTCTGGGTTTTTCATATGTGTGGTTCTGATTCTCCTTATGTCTAACACCCTAATTTAGTGTAGCCTTCCCTTCCTCGTGCGTGGGGCACCGCTAGAACTGTGTTTAGCAGCTGCTATTATAGGCTACATTCAGCAGCAAATAATAGAGCAGACTGCAGGAGAGACAGGAGTTAACTTGCAGCGTGGTGCAGAGCGGTAGTTATGACGAGGAGGCCGACTCCTGTAGTCAGGGGAGGGGAGCTGGCTCTGGTCTCTCGGCCCAGCCCCGTGTCCAGCATGCGGCTCTCCCCACAGCCAGCCTTGTGGGCTCTGATCAGCCAATTTGCAATCCCTTTGCATCCATTTCACTGAACATCCTGTGTAGTCTGAGTAGCCAGAAACTGCCATTGTACAGTTTCCACCTGTTATTGAGAGGTGATCTTTTCATCACTTATTTTAAATTAGCATGTAACCAAAAGAAATGTTTTACATATAATTTTCATCTTTAAAAAATCACTTAAGGCCTATTTTCTTCACTTCTCAGAGAAGGAAAAATAGCATGCATCGCGATTTCAAAAAGGATCATTTTCTCTACTAAATATATATTTCCATGCATTAACCTAGTTTTAGTTTGAGACTTGCAACTGAATTAATATGGTTGTTTAACAACCACAGTCTTAATTTTCATGAAAATCAGTCATTCTTACACCGAGCTCATCGAATTTGTGTAAGTAGTCAGAGGGGCAGCAGGGGTGAAGACTCAGCTATGGATTCTGAGGAAAGGTGGACCCTAGAAGGGTTTTGGGGATCAGGGCCCAGGGCACTCGCCCTTCTGTCTTTGTGGTGCATGTGATTTGGACCCAATACTAAGCAGGCCCCTTCCTTCATTCCTTTTCCCCCAGACTGGGCGCTGGGCAGGGCGGGTGAAAATTGGGCAGGAAGTGAACAAATCCCACTTTGTGTCTGAAGCAGCTTCTTTCTGATTTTCTCGTTAAAGAGATTTAACATTCACCATTCTGCAGGGTAAACTCCAAACATCTATTCTTGCTTTCCCTGACTGTGGTGCTAATGAAAGCAAAGACCAATCATCAAGGGTGAATTATTATTTTTTAAGGGTGAATTATTTAATACAATAATGTCTTAATAGCTGAGAAGAGACACAAATAGTGGAGACGCTGGTGGCTAATGGATTTCCCTGGTAGGAGATAAAAGGCTGATTACACAGCAGAGCCAGTGAGGACCCGGTGCATTAATGACGATTTACAGGTCAGCTCACTTACAGGAGTGATTTAAACACACCATCTGTCTTCGAACTGTAGGTTGATAACTATGATTTCACAGACAGGTCACAGCTCCTCGTCAAGAATTGTTCCTTATTTGTCTTCCTGAGTCCTGCTAGGTTGGCCCCATAATATTTTACTAACTGAAGGCCCAGATTCTTTCCAAATCATATAACTTCTAAATTGAGTGAATTGATAGTAGCCAACTCCTCTTCCACTTAGCCTTTCTCTGCCTGGTTAGAGCATTATGCCTGAGAGCCCTCAGGCATCCTGTGTACGGGCTCACCTCCCTTCCATGCCTCTGCCCTGGCACTCATCATGTACCACCTTTGAAGGAGTTGAGAAAATAGTCTCTCAGCTAATTTTCTTGGGGTTCAAATCTGGATCCCCAATTGAGAAAGGTTGTACCATCAATCACTACTTATAAAGTCCCCTTACCTCTTTTTTTCTCTTCCTCTCTTTTCTTGTTTCTGCCTGTCCCCCAGCTTCCCCATCCATACATGCATTTGGGGGCACCCAGTGGGTATGAGATTGGCTTTCCAATGTGAACCCCAGTCCAGCAGCATCAACATCCGCTGGGACCTTGACAGGAATGCTCTTTCTCCCCATCTCCCCGTCCTTTCTCCTCATTCCCCAGATGAATCAACTCTGAAGGTGGGGCCAAGCCGTCAGAGTTTCAACAAGCCCCCCAGATGTTTCTGATGTGCTCAAGTTTAGAAACCACCGCCCTAGATGTAGAAAGTAGACACTTCTGGACACTGGAATATAAATATGAATGAGATCGCATCCTTGACCTTAAGGGGCAGACAGTCTACTGGGAGAGACAGACTTGTAAACAGGAACAACCCAGGATTCTGAGAGCCACAGTGGAAACCCAGAACCACCCAAGGGGCTGGCCAACTTGCATTTTGGAAGGAGGATTTAGAAAGGATTGCTAAAAGAAAAAAAAAGATTCTTGAACTATTAAGTCTGAGACTAGAACTGTCTAGTGGGATTTTCTGGGGGGGGAGGGAGGAAGGGATATTCCATAAAAAGGCGTCGATACCCCAAACATGCACGTGTTTGTAGTGATGGGCAAAGACCTCAAGGTCCAAAAAGCACCTTGTTGTGGGGGTTGCGGGTGGAGGAAAGTGGCCATTGTGTTGTGTTGATATTGAATACTGGGGCCCTGACTCAGGAGACACCAATATCTATTTGAATGAATCCAAAGGCCCTGCATGTCCACATTTTAAACTTTCACTAGATCATTTTTTTCTCAACTTGATATGAAAACAAATAAATCTCCTCTTGAGTTTTCTGCTTGACACACCATATTCCTTCACGAAATCAGCCACAGACTGAGGGCCATGCATACTGGATCATAAAGCTTGGCCTGGCACCTTGAGACGGGTTACCTTTAAATGTGCTAAGGAGCCAGGGCAGCCCAAGCACTGGCCTGAACCAGCATAGCCTGAACCGACAACTTGATCCAAATATGCAGATTATTGATGCTTCTCATAAACACATTGGTCCTTACAGTAGGAACCATGACAGGCTTCTCATTAAAATGTGAAAAATCAAAGGTCTCAGGCAGAGCATTTCCTTTGGCTTGAGTTAAAATCAACTCTGCATATGAGATGATCGGGCCTGGTTCTTTTCTAGTCATGTTGTCATATGCTCCCTACGCCAGATGCTCACTCGTCTTTCTTCTGGATGCCAGGCCTACTTCATAGCAGCAGAAACTGCCCCCAGGGTACCTTCACACTGACCACAGCGACAGGTCTGGTGGCCCACTCAAAGGGGAGGCTCTATGCCAGATTAGACCCGGGTCCTGAGGTTTCCTTCTTTTCAGAGGCACTTCTAAGGGAGCCGTCCTGCTGGACCTCCTCCCTAGCATCCCCCCGACCTGACCTGGCTCCGTGTACCCGGTTAATTACATCCCTGGCTGGCTTGCTGGGGCCTCTGATCTGACACAGGCCGGGGAGGGCTACTTTAACCTGTGCTCCTAATCAAGTCCATCAGAGATCACAGGCCTCGGAGAGTACAGAGGGGCCTTGGAGTTCGAGGACCCCTCCCCTCATCCAGAGGCCTCTCCATGGTCTCGTGGGAACACACAGCTTCCAGACATTGACCTTGGAGATGGTTTCGCAGGTGACGCATGGAGAAATGAAAATATTCCTAACAACCCAAGGGCAATGGGCTTTCCTTTACTTCTCTTATCCCCAAATTTAATCTTTTAGATTACCTCTGCAATAAAAAGAACTGCAAACGTGAACTTACTAAATGAGGTCCTGTTTTAACTTTTCTCTCTGGTCCACCTTTAGGCTCACTGCTTTGGGCATCCTTGCTGGCTAAGCCAGCGCGCCTACCCCAAGCCAGAGGGCTGCTGTCACTGTCGGGGAGGCTCGGTGCAGGGCTGCTTCCCCGGGGAGGAGCATGACCATCCTGACATGGCAGTGCGGGTCTGAGAGGTGGGACTTGCAAGTCGTGTCTCTGGATCTCAGTTTTCATGTCTTTAAAAGGAGGGACTGGGACCAGCAATCTGTTCCAAGCTTAGGATTTTATCAATGTTAGGTCTTCCCCTCCAGAGCAGCACTGAGGACCGGAGTAGGGAGTGCAGGAGAAGGAGGGCACAGAATGGGCGCAGGCCACCTTGCTCACCACGTGCACACACATGCACACACGTGTACCCGCTGTCCTTCACATGCTTCCTGCTATGACTGTGGCCCTCCGTTTCGGGTGTACTTTTCCATTGGGTGCATCACTAGTGATAAGCAGAGAAAAAACTAAGAGTTGTTTCGAGATAAAGAGTCGTTTTGCCTGTCTTCCTCTAGAAGAAAACAAGGATATGATTTTAAATAAGTTTGCCACTTTTACTTCTACTTTTCAATTTGCTTCATTTGTTTGTTCTGATCAAGTTTATTCATCTGCAGACACATGCCCTGTGCTGGGGTAGGCCCTGGGCTTCCAGGGCGAACATAGCTCTATACGGTTTGCATTCAAACATTTCAGAACACACTAGATGCATTAATGATGTTGATCTAGAACAGGGACATGTGAGATCACCGTGGGGTCCCAGGGACGGCCATCTCCCTTTTCCTTGCAGACAAGGACCCTGAATCCAAATACTATAAATGCACGCAAAGCGCATTCAGCTGGATGTTTTGAATTTTGGAACTTTGAAAACTTTGTTTTTCAAAGCTTGTTTTCTATGCATCCAGTGCCTCAATTTCTCTGTAAAATATTAATTTCAATCTTTGCCCCAGGAGCAGCCTTAGGGTTAATATGTGTGCTGAGAACTATTTGTTAATCACTTTGTTCCAGAACATAGTTGCTCTAACATCGGGTGTAATTGTTAATTTTTTCTTAATTAATGTATTAATTAAATTGTTATTTTATTACCTCGGTTTTACATAGAAAGAGTTAATAGCCAAGTGACGTCTAATATGCCAGGAGTCCCATTTGGTCTTCACCCTTTTTGCTTTTTCTGCTTGACTTTCTTTATTTCTTCAGTGTATTTTGGTTGGAGAGGAAAATATTATAGCCTAAAATTTGTGTAGGCCAAGACAGACAAGCCAGTAGTCATTAGTGTTAAGTGACTGTGGGGGGTTGGGGTGCTGGACAGAAAGCCTCGGCATTTTGAGTATGTTCAGGGAAGGCAGAGGACAGGGGCAGAGTTTCGCAAAATACCCCAGGGTCGTTACACCTCTGGGAAAAGAGTTTGGTAGGCTAGTTCATACAGAACCCAGAAATTAGTGAAAACGCTGATACCAACCACATCCTTTCATTCTAAGCTATTGACTTCATCTGTCTAAACATTTGATTATTGGATGAACCCTTCATTACGATGGCATTTGTCGTTCACAAAAATTTCTAAGTTTCTATTTTCTAAGTTTCTCTACACTTAGGCAAATAGCAAGCTGAGGCCTGGTCTGCAGGGGAAGGGAGATTATGAGTCTCAAGAGTCAAGGAGAGATAATTATTGATGGTTTGAGAGAACCTAGTTGCAAAATGAACTCATGGTAGAGAGCGCCCTTTATGGAATAGGCAATTGTTTGTCCAAAGAGGACTGAAAAGCTAAGGAGGTTTTGAACATTAGGAAGGTGACAGGAAGCAGCAGTTCCTGGTGGTTCAGGCTTACGTGAGGGTGTGATGCTGTTTAGAGTTATTACCACCCTGTGCTTCAGGCATTCGAGTTTTCTTGAAGCTGAGATTGCACTCACAAGCAAAGAAAACCACAACATGAGGAGGGAGAAAACTGGGCATTTTTTTTCCCTCTCTTATCTTTTTTTTTTTAATTTATTTTTTTATTTTTATATTCCCCATACAATTGCAGCCCCCTGATTTTAACCCCAATCCCTCCTCCCCCCCCCATTGTGTCTCTGGTTCATAGTTGTTTGTTGATTTTGATTTTTTTCTTTCTTATTGTTATTCTTTTTCCTGGTCCCTTATTTAGGTTTTCTAGATTCCTGTAATGAGTGAGACCATCCAGTATTTTTCTTGAAAACTGGGAATTTTTAATGTACACATTAAGTTTCGTAAGTGTTCAGACATACAAACTTAGGAGAGGTATACTAAAATTTTTCAATTGAAAAACAAGTTATGTTTCAGCAATTTGCTATTTGTTAGACTTTGTATAAGAATGCATTTTATTTATTTTTTTATTTTTTATATCTTTTATTTTTTTATTTTTTATTTTTATAAATTTTATTGTTATATTCCCCATACAATTGCAGCCCCCCATTCTGACCCCAATCCCTCCCCTCCCACCCCCGCCCCCCTAAAAGTGTCTCTGGTTCATAGTTTTTTGTTGATTTTGATTTTCACTTTCTTATAGTTATTCATTTTCCTGGTCCCTTATTTAAGTTTTCTAGATTCCTGCTATGAGTGAGACCATCCGGTATTTTTCTTTTTCTTTTTGGCTTATTTCGCTGAGCATGATCCCTTCCAGCGCCATCCATGTTGCAGCAAATTGCATGTGTTTATCTTTTTTGAATGCTGAGTAATATTCCATGGTATATATGTACCACATCTTCTTGATCCAGTCATCTATTTTTGGGCATTTGGGTTGTTTCCAAAGCTTAGCTATTGTAAACAGTGCTGCTATAAACATAGGGGTGCAGGTGTTCTTTGGAATTGATGTTTCTGTGTCCTTTGGGTAAATACCTAGGAGTGGAATTGCTGGATCATATGGAAGCTCTATGTTTAGTAGGTCCAGAAATCTCCACACAGCTAAGAATGCATTTTAAAGGACATGAGATTTATTGCCTTTGTTTTGAAGGAGTAAGAAAGTTTTATGCTATTTCATTTGCATAAATAATATTATCTTGATAAGAGAATAGTGAGGCATACCTGTTTGTATTAGGTACCTGCAGATAGGTAAAAAGTAGAAATCATACAAACTTTGGTTATCAGTGAAACACCATGCCATGTGATTACAGAGGCTGTGAACACAGAATGACTTTACAATTCAAATGTATTTAATAAGAAGAAATTTAAGTTGGTTGCAAAAGAATAATTATTTTCTCTCCATCTTAGTCTCCCAATAAAAATGATGTATTAAACTACTTAACTGTCTATTCTGTATTAAATTTAGAAAATTAAAAGTAACTTCACTTATTCTTTCTTTATAGCTACCAAAGTTTTGGTGCATGGGAGATAATTTATTTTGTTATTTACAGCAGTGTTTGAAAACTAATTCAAAGTTATTTTAACGCCTCTTATCTTCTTGTCTTACAGCTCGGTTCATCCTCTTCTGTGCCTTTTAGATCTATTTTTTCTCAGCTCTTTATGACTGTCGTGGTCCCCCTCATTATTGGACAGGTAAGGTCTCTAGTTCTCTCTGCTCTGTTCTTTATAAATCAAACTGTGAGTGCTTATGTCATGTCAAGACAACGGAGAGAAAAGAGAGAAGAAGAGAGAGTTAAATGAGAATTATAAGTCTGTAACATGAGGCTTCATCAATCACAAAATCCTCATCTGTTTTTTTAATTAACCAATCTGCCTTGCAGATAGCTGTGGAGAGACACCTGCACAGAATCTTGATTTTTTTTCAATTTATTATCCCTTCCTCATGGCTATGGCACTAGCTCTAAAACATCTAGCAAGTTATTACTTTATTCTGCAACTTCCAATATGGTCTCAGAAATTAGAATCATTTGGGGAATAAGCCTCTGACTTTGGCTGACTTCTTCATAGACTACTTCGACAGAGGCCATCATTTTAAGGGCGGAATTGATGAAATAAACATTTCATTCTGTTGCTTTTAAAATTGAACCCTGGAAAGTTTGCCTTATTGTTCTTGTTGAATTGGACTAATAAGTGAAAGACCTGTCTTTTAACTTCTTATAATAAGTTAATGATACACATGTAATTATACACATACAGATATAGAAAGAAGGTGGTGATTTGTAATCATGGTCACCTGCATAAAGGAAGACAGAATTTAATGTTCCAGTAAATGAGTGAGATTTAGACAATAGAGTATTAGGATGGTTAAGAGCATACATAGATGTTGGTTTAAGGGCAACTGGATTCTAATTTTTTTGCTGTGTGACCTTGAGTGAGTCATTTCATCTCCCCAGCTCTAGGTTCATAGCTTATTAAATCATACAATAATAGTGCTGTCTTAGAAAGTTGTTTTGAGGATTAAATGAAATGCAGATGTATGAGAAGTTTTTCTCATCATAGAGCCTGACACAGGTAAGTGTTCTACAGATTCTATCATTGGCATCATTATCAAATTCCCTGTCAACTTGCTGAAGTAATGGCTATAAAAACGGTGTGTGTATAGACATGCAATATTGACATGCTGTCAAAGTCCAGTCCTCTGGGAGATGGAGTCCAAGAGAGGATTTCCATGCTAGAAGTTTCTTGAAGAGTAAGGCTCAACATTAGACAGGGAATTCCTTTCTTCCTGCTGGGAGACAAGTAATAAGGGTACAAGTCTGTGCCCCCAGGTGGGGGCTGGGGGATGGGGTGGGGGAGGTGGTGCTGAGAACATTCTTTGAAGGAAGCATTCCGGGCTAGACACCTTTAAAGAGTAAAAGAAGTAGGACTGGGAGAGGGAGGGGTTGAGCTGCTGTGCAGTCCCAGCAAGCAGGCCCTGGAGCTGGACCGACCTCCCTGGGGTATGCAGACTCTGAACCATGCACTGGCCCCCTGGGCTAGAGGACTCTAGAGTCATAAGGCTTTTTTCAGGTGATATTCAGGGTCCAGACTTAGGACCTGGGGGCTCGAGTGTGTCCTCCTGAGTGTGTCCTCCTGAGTTCTGTGTATCCCCTCAGGAGACACAGGCAGAATCCTCCCCCGCCACCTGACATTTCTTGCACATTTTATGCAGGTCATTGAGGCGTCTATGTCTCATGCTCATTTTAGCAGGACAATATTTATCTGCCTTTCTCATGAGAATAAATGAAATAATAGTGGGAAAAATTTTGGAAAGTTAAATGGATAGTGGGTACTTGTTGTGTCCATGGGTCGTTATTATTTATCCGCTTTTACAAAGTGTGCAGATGATATTTGGAGTCTACTCAATATAATAAAAATAATTTTAAAGAAAACCATTGTATAAATTGGATTTGATCTCATATTCCTGATGACGTATTTCCACAGAATATTAGTGAACAAACGAATGCTTTATGAAAATATATGGATTCAGTGGAATAGAGGATAAAAGTAGAAGAATCTAAAGTCATCTTGAAGAAAAATACATTTTAAAATGCCTACTTAACAAAAAATTATTCACCATATATTCAGTTTGCTAATGTAAATTGAATATATTCAATTTACAAAAAAATCAATTTACTAATGTAAATACAGAGTAGGAAGGAAAAGAAATAAAAAACCCTAGGGAAAAAAATGAAGAAAACTGAAATAATGACAGTTCTGCTTCTCATCCATCTCACTATTAGACATTGTTCACCTGAGATCCATTGCTTCTCCAGATTTCCAGTCTCGGAGCCACAATAATCGGTGTGTGGCTCAGCTTCTCAGAAGTACAGGGATTTAGATTTGAGTTTCCCTTTAACCTGCCTGATGCTTAGTTTAAAATAAAGAAAATCAAAGTGCAGAAGATGAGGCAATAAAGGCTTCCTATGGAAGATTTTTCCCCCTTTGCTCGCCATAGAGAAAACCAATCATGTTGATAAGGATTTATCACTTGACTTTGAATGCGTGAGTGTCTCTGGGCCAACAGCAAATGACTTAGTATGGACTCTGCAGAAAGGGGCACCTGGCTTCCCCTGCAGATGCCTTTTCCCACCTCATCTTGACTTTTCTCCCCCAGGAGAGAATTTTGAGGTGCGTGTATCAGGTTGTGTTGATCTGTCTCTAGCAAAGTCTCCTTTCCTATAAGGCTGTTAGACATTTCTATAAGGCAACGTCTTTTAAAGAATTTAAAAATGACATGGATTCTTGACAAATGGAGACTGATTGTAGCAAAAGGAAGTGGCTAAACTAAGGAGAAAGTAAGGTTTCCCTGAGCGCATCTTTGAGCCACATCAACACAACTTTACCCAGTAGTTTATAAAACATTTTAACACTTTCTTACCTCTAGAGTGCAAAAGCAGCTTTGTGAATTTAATTTTAGAGTATGATGGAAAAGCTGTGTGGAGCCTGGTAAGGTAGAAAATAGATTACTTAGAAAACGCAGAAAAATATCACTGGAAGACTGAAAACAGGGAAAGGCAATTTGTTTTCCCCTAGGGTTATGTTGCACTCCCGGGTCGGTCTGGTTCCCAGCTTCCTGGTTGTGTTCTTTGTGGAAATTAAGTATCCAGCATTAATGCACTGATGTGTTTAGAGGAAAAGCATAGAGGCTAAGAGGACCCAGCACCTGGGAGCCCCCATTTTCTGCCATATTGACAGCCTTGTAACAAAGAAAGAGGCTATTTAGACGAAGTGAGTTAACATGTAGCTTGTAAGTTGATTGAAAATTAGAGATTTGTCTTGGTGTTTAAAATGGCTTTGGCTTCTGAGTTGTACCCCGCTTGTATTTACTTGTTTACTTTGTCAGAGGGGGGCAATGGTGGTGGAAGAGGAAGACATTTTTACTTTTGGAATTAAGGTCACATATTGTATGGCCTATTGCAGGGAGAGGACTTTGTGTTTTTAACCATTGTATATTCAAACAACATGGGAGAAGAGCATCAATTTTAATAACTGTAATTTCCACTTATTTCCTAAAGGAATTGAGTCGTGTTAAATGTAGACAACTATCAGATTTATGCCACCAAATACAGTGCATTCTGAGATGACCTTTTAAATGAACTCCTTCTGTACCTTTCTAATAGGCAGCTACTCCATGATGACACATCTGGACCTGGGGCCATGTGGACACTTGGGTGCTATCATCCCAAATTGTGTCCAAATAGATCTGCCCATAGTACTGTGTGACTGATCCTCTGATTTCTCTTTATGCTACTTTGTTGTAACTTCAAAGAAAGAAATGAACACTAGAGAAATTACTATGGTTTGGAGTTATTTCTAGAAATAAATCTAGCTGTAACATTAATTACAGCATCTACTTATTTAAAAAAATATACATATGTATACACACACGTGTGTGTGTTCAATATATATACACTCTTTCTCCTTCATTCCCATCCTACTTAACCTTCAAGGTTTTGTGAAACCCATGCCTTGTGCTAACTGGTCAGCTTGCCGCCAGGGCTCCCTTTATTAACACCCTTACTTCCCCTACAGAGTCCTTGAGAATGGACGAAGTTGATCCAAGAGCCGTTTGTCCAAAGGTCCTCTTGAGAGTAGCTTGTTTTGTGCCTGTGTGTCTGTGAAGGTAGGCCCCACTGCCAGTGCAGCCTTTTTCGTGACAGAGCAGAAGATGACAGAACCCCATCAGCCTTGTCAGGAGAAGTTCCCTGACCTCATTACTGCTAATGGCTCATGGTAATTCAGCCTGTTGTGAAATCTCATGTCCAATTATGCTGGATAATGAGTGACTCAGAACTTAATATGACTCAACTATAGTCCTTAACGTGAGACTTGTTCAGCTTCTTTCAAAAGTAAAAGGTTTTAAATAGAGTGGTTGACTTTTATATCCAAATGCAAGTTATCACCAATACTCAGGCTGTCCTGATTTTAAATATCTGATTTGATTTTAAAATAAGAGAAGATTGCTATAAAACTTTATGTTCACTGATCCTTTTGTCGGAAAGTTAGAACAAGTTTATTCATTTTTAAATGCTAATTCTAGAATTCTTAAAGCATGCAAATGGCATTTGTCTTTGGATTCACAAAAACTCTAGATATTCAGAGTTTGAATTATTTAAACTCCCACAACACATGCACTTTTGCTTTTCAAGCATGAGTTATAATTTAATTAAAAACTTCTGGTGCATTGCTAGCATGTTAAATATTAATATGTACCATGGATCACTTTCGATTATCTACCATCTTGAAATTCTTGAAGATGTCAGATTTTTAAGATTCCCAAAGTTGTACTTGGAATTGTCTGTTGAGGCAAAGGGGACTGTGATAATTACACACATCCATTAGGATCAGCAGAGGAGATAAACTTTGGGGAGGCTTAATGGGCATGTCTCGGTGACAGCTAGCAAGGAACATTTGGCATGATTAAGGGTGGATTTGAATGTGGTTGAAAATATACTCTCATTATGGACACCAGTGGAAGTTACCCTACAAATGTGGAATCCCCAAAAGAAGAGCAGCATGGCAGGGATGCTCTGAAATCCTCTGTGGCCATCGTCCATATTATTCTCTTCCCTTTCTGTCTTTCTGCTGTCAGAATCGCTTTGTGCTGCCCCCTTCGACTCCCTGCTTCTCTGAAAAGAGGCAACCTGTTGATCTCTGTATTTCAGATTGTCCGAAGATACATCAAGGATTGGCTCGAAAGAAAGAAACCCCCTTTCGGGGCTGTCAGCAGCAGTGTACTCCTCATGATCATCTACACCACGTTCTGTGACACCTTCTCCAACCCGAGCATCGACCTGGATAAATTCAGCCTTATTCTTATACTGTTCATAAGTAAGTCTTCCTGTCCCCTCGGTCTCCCCAGTAGCAAAGCACAGCAGTTTGTGTTTTCACAATTCATTTTGAATGTTAATTTGATTAGAAAAGAATACTTTGTTTCATAGCATATATACCCAGGAACTTTCTCACCTGTATCGTTCTTTGTGAAGCTATTAGTTATGCACTTACGATCTAATCTCTTTTGTTTTCTGTTTGATTTATAACAGTTCATGCCAGTTGAAGGAAGCCATAATAGCTGTAGCCATAATTCAAAAATCAGATGGTACTTTTCCCCTGATTTATTTTAACTTTAAGCTAATCTCACCCTTTATTTTGAATTAAAATTAAGATTTATATTATATGATTCTATTAACTTGTAAGTATAATAATTTTGGTTGCAATCATTCAAATGTGAATCTTTACATCATCTCTCTTATTAAAATATTTCCAAAGTGACATGATTGTAAGAAGCAGCAGATGGTAAAATGCTCACAACTGCTAAGACTCTTGTTATTCTCCTGTCATACTAAAGACAATTTTTGGTAATTAAAATATCAAAGACTCTTTTGTTATTAAAATCGAGATGAGTTCTTCCAAAATATATATTGCATATTGCCACGTTTATGCTATTTGCTATACTCTGGTATAAACCAGCTCTGTCTAAATTGAACAAGTTAAATAACCAAATATTAAACGAAAGAGGTTTTAGATTTACCCTGAGTAGTGACTATCATAGAGTCTGTCTGGGGATCTCTTCAACAGGTTGAGTTCCGCTCATTTAAATGAGTCTGTAGCTTAGGAATGTGTGGTTAGTTGGTTGATTTGTTGTTTATTCTTTCATTTGCAGTCCCATAAGTTTCAGCTAAAACTAAGCATACCAGTAAATATGCTACAGAGTCTGCTTCTACGGTGCTAATTTAGATTCAATCTTTTTTTTCTTCAGTATTTTCTATTCAGCTGAGTTTTATGCTCTTAACCTTCATCTTTACAACAAGGTAAGTGATTTGGCATCTCTTGCTGTTAGTTTCTAAATGAGAATCATGCTCTTTACTTGGCTTCTGTGCCACTGTCCTGTTCCAGTCTTTTGTCTTCCTGACCCTCCACCATACCCCTTCCCCCTCCGGAAGGCGTAGCTGTCACCAAAGGGTCTGTCCTTGGCTCACCTGTTCACACCAGGTGTTAGATGTCCTCCACCATTCTGATGATCTGAGCTTCCTGCTGCTAATGGTCAAGCCTAGCCCCTCTGGCCCAGTGTATTAGCACTCACTAGTGCCTTACCATTCTGAGAGAGTCACATGTCTTAACAGACCTCAGACTCAAGATATTCAATGTGGAATTAATTTCCTCCCTGCCCCAAAGTTTCCTCTTTTTCTCTCATTTCATTTTTTTATTTATAATGAAACCATCATCCAGAGAGTTCTTAGACTGGAATCCTTTACATCATTGCTTCCAAAACTATTGATACCCCCCTGTAATATGTCTTGTGCTCCCAAAGCCACTTCTCTAATTTAGATTCCTGCTGCCTCTTTTCTCCCCAGACTATTGCCACAGATACCTTCATCTCCAGGCCCAACTTTTCTTATGCATTTTGTACTCCTTCCAGAAACTCAAGGTTCTCATAATGCTCTCTCATTTAGAGGTCTTCAGTGGTTACCAAGTCCCTGCAGAATGAAGTTCCTTTCGGGGCCTGAAGCACAAGGTCCTCTCATCTTTTTTCTAATCTTACGACCCATCACAGGCATTCACGCTGTCTAGGCCTTAGGTCACAGTAAAATCTTTGCTGTTCCCTAAAAGTACTTCATACTTGTTTGCGCCATTCCCATGTCTAAATTGGACTGTGTGTCCTAGTTTATCTTTCCTCTTCTTAAAGACTCATCTTTAGTTTTATGCTTTCTTCTACCAGTTTTACGTTTTCAACTGTTGTTACTTGAGCCTTTAATGTGAGAAATTTACCACAGTGAATGCCACAAGTGAGAGATGATGCCAGTCCTGTGTGAGAGTCAAAGCTAGATAAGTACACCGACACCCATGTCCTGACCAAGTCATACAGTAACCCAGCCTGCCGCCAGTTAAAGAAAACCCCTCCAGAGAGTGCTAGATCAGGCTTCATGGAAAAGATGGGTTTTGACTTGAGTCATGAAGAATGGCTATTAATGCAGCAAGGAGAGACTCAGAGGAGGTTTCTCAGTGGCAGAAGAAATGATAATGCAAAGTGTACACACACATGCGCACACATTAGACATGGTGGCTAGTAGGAATAGAGGCATCTTGAAAATAATAGTCACTGAAACGATAGGCTTAGGCAGCGTGCCAGGCCCGTGAGCACCAGGGGATGGCAGTGAGCTGCCACAGGGAAAAGGGCCTGGCCGATTCTGAGGCCTGTCAGTGGGTGGACTGTTCAGGCCTCACAATAGTCTTGGCTTTTGGGGCCCCTGGTATCGCACTAGGATGACTGTATCCCATCTATAAACATGTATCCATCGGTATCATTTGAAGTATTTTTCCAAGCCTGTGGTTGTGATTTATAAAGCAAGAGTAAAGCCTGGAGCCATTAAGTCACAGAGATGTGCCTCAGTTGGGAAGATCTATGAGGAGGAGCTATTTTAAAGTTACTTTTGCAAATGAAGGTGTGACTTTCACTGGCTGTTTTCTGGCCGTTGTGGCAGAGTCCTCTTCAAGCAGCTCTTCCTCTCAGATGTGGTGGGACACAGATGTTCTGTCTCACAGCAGCCTCTCCTGGTCTTGCTGAAGGATGATGGAGGGGGTGGGGGAACGTAGGGGTATTGAATTGAAATTGAGAATTTTTGGCTTGGAGTAGATTGACTTTGACCAGGCCTTGTGATTTCGAGACCCTTCTATTCTCCCTCATTCTGCCTTCACTGAGGTTCTGTCACATGTTTAACTTGCTTGGTCCACCCTCTTTGACAAATAGCAGAACACGCAGAGGCCCTAATCATGCTCTGAGTAGTGGTTGTGTGGGCCCCAAATATTCCATTAAAATTTGGGGAATTTTCAATTGGCCAAGGTTAGCTGGTTTTTGCATTTTTTTTATATGAAAGATCCCTAGTGCTTGAGGACTTTATTGATGGAATAAAAGATGCCAACATTTATTGACCCCTGCCCTGTGCCAGGCACTGGCTAAGGACTGTATATGTTATTTTGTGTAAGTCTGACAGCAAAGACCATTTGGCTATGGAGTCTTATTGCTGTTTTGCAGAGGAGAACTCATATGGAGGTGTTGAAAAATCAAGTTTAGTAGTTTAGCAACGTCGCCAAAATCAGACAGCAGCTAGTACATGTGAAATTGAAATCCATTTCCATTTGACATTTCCAAAAACAATTACCCCTACTTTTTTGCACTGCACTGAACTAGTTCAATTACTTTCAAAATTCGTATTAGTTTTAGTTAGGGAATTTGTGTAACGTGTCTAATTGGTTGGATTCCTTAAGTTCATATACACACAAGTTAGTGACACACAGAGTTCACACGAAGACCCACTGCTTTATACTCCGTTGGGTTTCATTTTCCTTCCGATACTATGTCCCTTCCTACTTAGAAGGAGTGAAGGGGTGAGTTTTCTTTTTCCCATCATATTCGATAAATCAAAAGCCAATCCAGGTTTCAAGAGAGAAAAATCTCAGTCTGACATCAGTCTGTCTTTTTCAGTATGTCTCACCACCCACCTCTGTCAGTGGAAGTTTAATGAATCAGGAGAGACCCATCTTGGAATGTTTTCTACCATGAGTGTTGAAATACATTTGAGAGCTCTTCTGTATTTTCCTTCATCTGTGTACACAATAGTAACAGGGTTAAAAGTCCCAGTTGAGGAGTTAGACAGACTAGAGTTTCAATCCAGTTTAATAATATTGTAACTTTTGTCAGTGTCTGCATTTATAAAATGGAGACAGTCCATGTACCTGTTTCATCGTCTTAAATAATCTCCACATAAAGTCCTCAGTGCAAAACCTAGCCTGCCATAATAAGCACTACTGTATAGAAGCTACTATAGAATGCAAAAGAATTTGCATTATAGCAAAAGAATTTGTATTATTTCCAAAACTAATGATGGAGGAGTAAGAATTAGCATTTCTAGCTCCATAATACATTCTCATTTGACATTTTTCTGTCCTAGCTGCTAAGAAATAAGAGTTGATTTATCACACCAAGGGCTTTAGTGCCCTAAACTCTCCATGGCTTTGGGAAGCTGCCAAAGTTAAAACGAAAGATTGAAAAAGCTTAGAAAAAGAAAACAGTAATTGGAAACTTCTTAAAAAATATATAAAAGTTTGACAGACTAATAACTAGAGTAATAGAATCTCAAGTATCACTAAAGTGATAAAAGGAAGGAAACAAATATTCAAATATTTGTGAAGGTGTTTCAGTCTTATCTTATGAGTAAGGCGTCTCAACGGGTCTCTCACCCCTAGCCCTGGGAGGGCAGGAGGGCTGCATGGAGGGAGCGAGGGTGAGAGGGAGGGAAGGAAGACAGGAGTTATTGATGTTATTGCTCAGTCTCCTCCACCGTTTCAAGGTGAAGCAACTAAGCCCCTGAGCTCCGGGTGCTTTTCTGGGGCCACAGCTAATGCCAGACAAGAGCTCCTAAAATGAGTGAAGACAAAACACAGGTGCAGAGGTTAACAAAGGAAAAGATTTCACATGGAAGTTTCCTCCTCTTCAAACAGGGGCGCAGACAGAGCCATCTCAGAGGAACTTCGCTGCTCCACATTCTGTGCTTGTAGTAAAACCCTCTGACACCATCTCCTTTGTGGGTGCTGCCAAAGATGGCAGAGTAAATACCATGTGGCAAATGTGGATTGAAAGCTTTGTAGGAGAGAACAAAAAGGCCAGTTGGGAAGAAAAGGAAGTAAACATCTCAAGGGAAGCCAAAGTGATCAAAAGAATTATACAAACAAGATAAAAGGAAAATCAATATTAAAAAGAGATAAGGTAGAGTTAGAAAATAAATAGTAATGTGGTTCCTCTCAGGAGTATGAGCAGATGCAACAGAGATGTTAATCACTGAGGATAACTGTCTTCATTGCCACTCACAGGCCTCGCTTCCTTTCCGTGTCACTGTCCTGACTTTCCACCCAGAAGCCCCCCCTGGGCTGAGTGCAACTGAAGGGGGTTACCACCACAGCTGCTCCCGGCCTCTAATCTGTGGGGTGGTTTGGGGTTGGGGTGCTGGAAAGTGCTGTATGGATGTTCACTGCTGTGTTGGTTGTCTTCCTCCTCCTGGTGGACACGTCTGTGAGCGCCGGCCCTGAAGATGTTCCCGGGATCTACGAAGCCGAGCAACAGCTGCGACACGGGCAGAGTGCAGGCCAGTCCTGCTTGGGCGGAATGTTGTTCCTTTTTTTTTTTTTTTTTTAGATTTATTTATTTATTTACACAAGAACTGGGGTACAGGCCAGATGCGCGGGAGGGTGAGAGACAGAGCGGGGCTGCAGAACAGCAGACGAAATACACTGCTGAGGGGAGCAGCGGGTGAGACAGGAGAGGTCTGCCATGTCATGTGTGACCCTCGCTGGCAGGCTGGGATCAAACCAGTGATGCAGAGGCTGCGGACAGCTTCACAGTGGGGCGCTCAACTGCCTATGACACAAGGGGAGGCCCAGGAATGTTGTTTTTAACCATTTACATTCCATTTTCATGTCCCAGGCCTTCTTTCCTGGGATGGACTCTGTGTCAGTAGCACTGTGGGGCCCCGGGCCACATGGGCCTCCTCGTCCTCTCCAGGCCTGAAA
Organism: Talpa europaea; assembly: GCF_964194135.1. NCBI lineage: Eukaryota > Metazoa > Chordata > Mammalia > Eulipotyphla > Talpidae > Talpa > Talpa europaea. The sequence goes on from NC_140077.1 coordinate 108,801,403, forward strand.
CAGGAAGAAGCACTTTGCAGATGTCCTCTTGGCCACCTTGTGGCTGCCGCCTTACCATGCGCAGGGTCTAGTGTAAGCTTTCTCAGTCAGAGAAATTTGACACGTTGGAAACATGCTGTAATCTGGGAAAGAGCAAGATCACAAGCAAAGTTCACCACAGGGAAGTGTATTGCCAGACTCTCTTGAAAGAAGCCAAACTGTATAAATCCAGATGCAGCAACAGTTGGTTATAAACAAGGGCAGAAAAAAGACTCAGGGGTCTTTTTTACTAGAGCCGTGAGCATCTCTGGAGAATGACCTCAAACTGGGCCTGTTCTCACATTCATTCCTGTAGATGTGTATTCTTCTTGGGTTGACTGGATACTATTTTCCTCAATCTGTCCATTTTAAGCATCTGTAATTTCTTTGGTTCTTAGGCCTCAATATTTCCTGATACTCTGTGCTGAGTGAAACGCCTTCCACTTTACAACTAAGTCAGCTCTGACATAACTTACCTCTGGTTTCCCATTCCCTGTGGGAAAAATATCTATATTTTTGAGTCACCTTATCTTCTTTGCTTCCTGGACAGACTGTAGAAACCCCTGCCCTTTCAGACTAGCCTGTACAGTCTCGTCTTATCCAGGATCCTTGAGGCCCTGGTTCCTGGTTCACTTGTTACTTCTAGCTGCTGCATATTCACGCCCCCTATGCACACCTTGTCCAAATCCCCCATGAGTCTTTTCTTCTTTTCACCATATTTCTGGAAAACACAGACCCTCTCCCTACTACAAATTCAACACACTTAAGTATCAACTCCTGGACCTTCTTGCCAGACCCCAGAAAGCCTCTTCTCCATTCTCTATTTCCATTAACACCCCAGCGCTCGTCTCAGTCCTCTGTGCTCATGGCCCCTCATTTCTCTCTGATCCTTCCTCTTCTCTCAAAGCAATAATAACAATAAAAGTATTGATGCACAAACATCAAATGCTTGCCAGGTGACAGATTCTTAACAAACTTTGCCACTTATCCTCACAAAGACCCTAAGAGGCAGGTCGTTTCATTTTATACATAAGCAAAGGAGAGTGTGGATTTAAATTCAGGTGTGTTTGACCTCCAAGCCTGTGCTTTTAAGCTCTTGGGAGGGAGTATTTCAGAGGTTAGCAGCTGGCAAGTTCTTTTACATCTATCTTCATGTCTTACCATCTGCTCCCCCACTGAGATTCTTCAGGCCTTAGAATCTGCTTCCTGCCCAGCCTCACCAGCTTTAGTCTTGTGCCAGGCTGTACAATTCCACCTCCGTAAGAACAGCTCTAGCCTGTCATTGCACCTCCCATGCCCTTCTGTGGTTCTTGTCACCCCATCTTATCAAGGCCACGCTCCTGGTGTCCAGCCAGTGTCCCCGAGTCCAAGACAGCCTGACAATCCTACTCTTTGTCCGCTGCCCCCCATAGTCCAACACTCCAGTTCCACATGCTTTGGCTAAAATACACATGTGCATGTGCCCAATCTGTTCGTCAAAGCCCAGCTCAATTGCTGTTTCCTCCGAGAAGGTTCTCTGTGAGCTCCATCATCTCCAACCCCCTGACAAGCTGGAGGTCATTCTTCTCTCGGGTGCTGAGCCTGCTTGCACTCTGGCTCTTGTTCTCTCTGGCTGTTGCGCTCTCTGGCTCTCTCTCCTACCCCCTTGGGAGAGTATGTATCTGTACCCCTTTCATGCATGCATTTACAGAACTTTGCATAGCCCCTTCCACGCTAGGCCTATGTGATGAAAAAAGGGAAAAAGTCAGCATGTCGTGCATTGTTGGGGAAAGAAACGCGGTCTCATCCTATAAATATGAGAGTAAAGTGTGAGGACGGTGAGGCCACCTCTCAAGTAATACATATCCTCAGGGACTCCCCAGCTGAGGTGAGACATCAAAATTCAGGTGGGAGGTTATCCAGACTGGTGAGAGAGCACCAAAGGGCGATTTAAATATCCTCAGAAGATATGTGCAGGCTGAGAGGACTCTTCTCCCTCCAATGAGTATATGAAAGAGAGAACAGCATCTGGGATCTTTCTAGGGAAGATTTTTAACCCAATGAAGGGTGAGACGTATCAAGTTGTATAAGAAGAGTGAGACACGCCCTTTCTTCAGAGACCCTTAAAAATCGGGTATAGTGTTAACATTTGCATCTACATCCCTATAGGCAGGTCCTAGAGAATTTTTCCATTTGCTACCCCCTTGTGTAAATTCAGGGCAGGAAAGGAATAGATTCACTTTATCTTAGAGCCCTACTTCTGCAGGAAGAAATAGTTTTAAACTTATCAAGATGCGAGAATAATTATAGTTTTAGCCTTTTGTACTCTTAATTCTCTAAATATTTATAATGTAAAATAGGAAATTTAAATGCACATTTATCAGTACTGACCTCCATAACATTTAATGGATTTTGACTAAATGGGATTTTTTTTAAATACTTTACATATTATGTAATAATAAAGTGTAGCAGTTAAGAACACAGGCCCAGAAAACAGGCTTGATTGAAGTCCTGGCTCTGTCACCTAGTGGCAGAGGGGGCCTGGGTAAGTAACTTAACTTCTGAGTGCCTCAGTTTCCTCATCTGTGAATAGGCATGTAGATCAGCCACCAGAGTGGTTGTCTTTACGTGCAAGGCCTTCCCAGAGTACCTGACACATCATAACTGCTCAACAGGTGATAATGTGTTACTTTCACTAAAACATAGGATGTTATATCATTGTTCCTAACATATGTTTCTCAAAAGTGTGTGTTTGCTGCCAAAAAGACTGATGTATTGCTCCTTGAAGGAAACATGTTGGCTCTTTCAGCTCACGGGTTAATATAAAGTCATCACCAAGTGATTTAGCTAAAAGGGATTCTTGCTGTGTGATTTTTCACAAAGTCCTGCACCAAGGCCGATTATGTGTGATCTAGGAGACCTCTACCACTTACTTTTAAAACTATCTCCTTTTCATGGGTAAGTGACTCAGAAATGATTCAGAAATTCTAAAAAGAAATTCAGACACTTAGGTACATTTAGATATAGAAATATTATCTCTGTCACCAGGATTGATCAAAAGGCTTTTAACATGAAGGTAGGTACTGCATTTGATTTAGGATGTATTAAAGAGGCTTTTGATAAAAGGATTTGTAAAAACACTTTTTTTTTTTTGCCCCTAGGAATAATTCGGGTTTCACCCCAGCGGATACCGTGGCCATCATTTTCTGTTCTACACACAAATCCCTCACCTTGGGTAAGTGATTCACAGAGTCAAAAACCAATTGAGTGTCACTCTCAGCTAGTTACATCTTACTACTTTGAAATTCAAGTCACTCTTCAAATGAAAGGGAACTGGGTATTGTCCACTCTGTGAAATAAAGGACAGTAGCAAAGTGAGGATGCTTTGAAATGCCATTATTTGATTGAACTAATTTAGGCCCTAATTTTTGAGGACCTAAATTTAGTGGGCTGGGATTTAGTTTAATCTGTAATCATAGCACAGTTTCTCATGAAAATATGTCCATGTAGGATGTTAGCATTTGGAGTTAAGAAGAAGGCAGGGGAGGTAGAGGAGGGTCAGTGTGGGGGCTGCTTCTGAGGGAAGAATCAGCAAACATTGGCTTTGGAAACTGTGGAGTTGTCCCTGGAATACGCTGCCCAGAGTCAGGGGTCACACGAGCCCGTGTCCTGGGAGCGGCTGCTGAGCTGAGCTGAATACACTCCAGCTCTGCAATGGGTGTCACACCCGCCCGCCCTAGGGGTGCTGTTGTCAGGAAAAGAGAAGTGGGTGTTTTGGTTCTGCCACGACATGCTGGGCTGGCACGAGCTCTGCCCAGGAGCACACATGGCACAATCAGCCTCCTTTTCTGCAAGAAGGGTACCTGCCGGTCAATCTTTCTTTTGTCTCTTAAAAGTTTGTCCTAATCCTAAAGCCATACCCTCCTGTTTTTGATGTTTTCTGAATGCTGGTGGTCATTTTGCTAAAAGGGGTTGGGTTGACTTGGATTTTTGTTTGCCTTTGAAATAGGTACTTAGATCTTCCAGGAGGATCCTAGCATAAGTATCTGAGTAACCGTGGCGTGTGAGTCTGTAGTTACTTCCTGAGTGTGATAGACGTGAACTGCAGGCCCCTCCTGACTGCAGGAGCACGTCCCCATCTGCCTCCTCGGCTCTCAGAAGGGGCATTTTACTTCCAACTCAACTATTTCATCCCACCTTGACCATACCTACTATCCCCTGCAGTCTCCTAGGAAGCATCTAGGAAAATAGCCTCTTTGCTGCTGCTTTTCTTATCCTGGGGAAGGGCAGGGATCTCCCTTGTCCCAGAAGCTCACTTATTTCCACAAGCAGCAAGTTCTGAGTCCTATTGGAATGGACTTGTCCAGCCCTTTAAAGCCCCATGATCAGCTTGCACAAGGCCCAGTGTTGTTTCGGTGTCGATGACCTGCCGTCTCTGGTACTGGGGGTGAGCCAGGACCTGATGTTCTTGACATGGAAGTGAAAGAACATCACACTGAGAAAAGAATTCATATTCCAGAGAGCTGGAGGACATTTCAGATTACAGCATTCAGTTACACTCTCTCTCCTCTCTCACACAAAGATAAAATTTAAAAGCTTACGCTATCTCTATTTGGTCTTTAAAGAATATATTTATCCCTTTTGGCCTTTGAAGAATCACTGTCATAAATATTCCTTCTAGTAACTTCACACACATACACACACGTATATGGACTACATTCAGTGAGGCTTACGTTGCACTCTTCACCATTCCATCTGGCTTTTGTATTTAAGCATAAATTGTCACAGACCAAGTGTTACCCATGTAACTAATGAACCAAAGATGAAAACTCTTGGTTGAGAGGCCTAAATCGTCTCTTCTACATACACTTTCAATTTATTTTATTGTTCTTGCTTTTGCCCTGTCTCGGTCTCTTCGTGGACTCGTATCTACACACACGCTGAATTTGATTCATTGCTTTTATTAGTGCATTTGCCATTGATTGATTAGTTCTTCGTATTAGTACTTTTTCTATTGATTGATTGCAGATGAAGTGACTATTTGACCTTTAATTATGAGGCTTCCTATTGAAAATGACATTGAGCTATGGCTTCACATAATCCATCTGGAAAGCCTGACGTGATACCATTCCCTGGAGTTCGTTCAGGAAGAGAGAGGAGGCCTGGAGGAAGCGTAGCTATCGTGCGCTTCATCTAAAACAATACTGCCAGGCTTGTTGCCGCTGTCCTAGAGTTTCAGCTCAGGGCGGGAGGTAATTTTATATTTTGTCAAGACAATATCCCTGCCTGTGGGTTACCATAAAAGGCATGAACTCTCCCAAGTTATTCTCCAGTTCGATGCTGATATTCGTATAATAACGAGAAGGTGTTTCACGGCGCAGGGCTTGAAGGCAGCTTGGCCCCTAGTTAACAGTGGCTCAGTGCACCTTCAGAAGAGCTCGTCAAGGAGGAAATTCAATCCCAGACCCTGTGCAGTTAGCATTCTCCTTTTCTGTTCTTTATCTTTTTCTCTTGGGTATCTAGAGTTCTAGTAGCGGTAGAAAACTTTTTCACTGTTCCTAGAAAGCAAATGCTTCAGAATGTCTGGGATCCTTGAGTGTATATTTGTATTAGTTTTCACTGTTTTAAAGGGGCAAAATGAAAGCAAATACTCTGAGAGCATGTCAACAGGCTGCTGGCAGTCAATCGTGAGATTTCCAGTTATTCTTTGCAAAAGCACTTCTGAGCTGTAAGATCGCTGTGTCAGTGCTAAACAGTGTCACGATCAACACGTACTGAAAACCCCCTGTGCGTCTTTCCGTGTTGCCATCCAGACGCTTGAGTATGAAGACGCGTGAGGCAGCTCTCTCTGTGGGTCTGTGGCTGCAGTTACACAGCTGAGCTGTGATGAGGAACAGCACTGACCACACGCACATATAGCTTTTAGGTAGGCCTAGGAGTCTAGAAAGAACACATACCTGTAACCAATCTGGATTCATGCTCCAGAGCTGGAACAATCACTTGCTGAAGGGCCTCAATTTCCTCAATTATGAAATGAGAAGATGGATAAGATGGTACTTGAAAGTTCTTTTAGTTTTAAATTTCTGGGAGTCTGTGCTCATTGTTCTAGAAGATAACAAGTTTCCCTGCCATATGAGAAAGGAAAAGCGTTCTTGAAAAGAATGGTTATGTCAATAATATTTCAATGCCACAGTAAAGGAAAGACAGCCATTTGCCGCCTCCTAAAGAGGTTAAAAGATCTTCATACTCTCCAGAGGATCTCATAGGAGAAACAAAATCAGAAAAGGGATCTTGTTTTCAATTTTACTTGGGAGCGTTTCAAGAATGTTGAAGGATCACCTGTAACTTGGGCAGAAAAGATCATTTAATAACATCTCGGCTGTTTCCTCAAGAGGAAAGAGAATTGAAATATAAATGTTTGTATTTCTGTTTTTCTTCTCTCCTTAAGCTTATCTGTGATTCTATTTGGCACATAAAAAGTAGTATCTTAATAAAACTACCCTACAACTGCGAAGCAATTGGGAATTAAGTGCTTTTTTAAAGCTCTCAACCCATTAAGTCATATTACCTGAGCAACCTTGAATATTAACAAGTCAGCAACTATTATTTTAATAGAAAGAAGAGCATAGGAGAAAAAATTAAAACATGTCCCAGATCATATAACTGAGGTTCAACTCCAGGCCTCCTAACTTCCAGAACTGCGTTAGTAATAGGACGAGAAAGCACCTCAAAGTTGGGGCCTCCATAGTGGGGCAAGGGGTTAAGCAGCGCACTATGAAGGAATCCACAGCCTCTGCAGCATGAGTTTCGATACCTGGCCGGCCAGGGAGCAACCCACATGGCGCGCAGACCTCTCCTGCCGCCCGCTGCTCCCCTCAGCACTGTACTTCAGTCCTTCTGCCTGCTCTGCTCCCCGCTCTGGCTCTGGTGAATTCTCTCACCCTCCTGCACTTCTGACTGTACCCAGTGCTCATATAAATAAATAAATAAATCTTTAAAAAAAAAAAAGATAATCAGATCTCTCTGGGGGAATCCACAGCCTGGCCCCCGGATTCCATTCATCTTAATGATATGCCAGGAACTGTTCACCTGGACCCCAGAGCCCTAACACCTGCTCTTCTCAGGGACTGGCAAATACTTTTAACCCCAGCTACAGTAAGAAACATATTTACAATGTGGTCTGGTACACACTTGCAGGTGTGTAAAAGTTTCACAAAACAACAGTCACTCTCACTTTATGTGGTACGTTTCATGTTCCACCCAAGGCTAGAGAAGGCCCAAGAGGTTGATTTTGCAACTCAGCAGTGAGTCATAATCCAAGATCTGAAAAATACCACTTTATACTTTACTTGGTGAGATTTTATCCTCTTCCTCAAATAGATACCGTGGTGGCTTTGACAATCACTGTTGCTTTTTTCTATACATTTTTGCTGATATAATATTTTAGTTCTCCATTTGACATGTTTTTAATGATAGTAGTAATAATACTATTAATAACAACAGATAACATGAACTGACTGCTTAATAGGCAAACACTATGCTAAGTGCCTGTTACATGAATTAATTTACTTGCAAATACTTTGTGCTGACAGGGTGGGGTTCTGTGTGTACTGGGGAGACTCGACCGGCACCAGCGACAGCCAGTTGCTCTTGTGGAAAATTCTCCAGGAGAATTGAGCTGCTCTTTTATCAGAGAGGAAATGCTCCTGAGGCAGCGACAACAAATGCTTATGTTTTCTCTGTCTCTATCCACCAGAGATTTTACTAATTTGCATAAGGAATGCAGAAATAGGTTTTAACTGATGAAATTACTGACTTGTCACTTAGCACGATAAATGTAATAAATGGACTCTCATGGAAATGTAGACTGTCCAGAAACTTTAGAGACTCTTCCCACTTGCTTCAAGAATCTAGCAAAACCCATAGCCTGAAGATGAAATCCTTGGGGCCGAGCTGGAGGTGCCATTCCTACCGGTTTAGAGCCGCTCCTGTTAGGACAAGCTGGGGTGTCCTGCCTCGAGGGACAGGGTGCTGGACACCGGTTCTGGAAGGCAACTGTGTGCTCAGAGAGACCCTCCCATGCAAGGAGCTGGTGAGCACACAAAAGGGCAGACTCTGGGTCTGCGGGGCAGTTGCTACTTTGCAGCTAGACTATTACTACACATTGAGTTAGAAATTCTTGTATGTGTGGCTACTTACTCTCATTCAAACCTGCTAACCAGGCTCGGGAGGGAGTGATCCTCACCTGCCTTAAACTTCTTTGGCCAACACACTTTATCTGTTGAAAAGAATCTAGAACCTAGGGTTAACCAGCCTGATCTTGGTCCCTTCCTAATAGCCTTACACACCCAGGCTCACAACACTCCCATTCTGTTCTACAACCACGTAGGAGGGAAAGCGAGGTTCTAACATGATAAACAATTTACTGTGGTCACATAATGCCAGTCACGGAGCTGGAACTCAGTCCAGCCTGACTCTCAGCAATGGTGCTGAGCCCTGCAGAAGGTCCTCAGGAGCAAGTGGAGCTCTGGGGTGAGTCCTGGGGTGCACTAGCTACAGAAAGTTTTGGCTAGATGCTTCTTTGGGCCCTTCTAATTCTAGTATTTGATCATCCTCCAGTTTTGTTTTTTTTTTTTAATTTATTTATTTTTATACAAGAACCAGGGTACAGGCCAGATGCGTGGGAGGGTGAGAGGATTCACTGGAGACAGGCCGGGAAACAGAACAGGCAGACAGACGAAATACACTGCTGAGGGGAGCAGCGGGCTAGACAGAAGAGGTCTGCTTCGCTATGTGGGATTCTCGCCAGCCGGCTGGGATCGAACCCACACTGCAGAGGCTGCAGACAGCTTCACAGCGCTGCGCTTAACCACCTGCGCCACCAGGGAGGCCTCGTCCTCCAGTTTTGAAAGTATTTTTCAGCCGTAGAATCTTGAGCCCTTCAGAGGGACATCATAAGATCAGTATTTCTCAAAGGGTGGCCTTAAAGTGATGGCAAAAGATTACTAGGCTTTATCTCAGGCCTACTGATTCAGAATTTTTAAGAAGACCCTGGAGTCTGCTTTTAGAACATACTCAAAAAACAAAAAAAATATTATTTGAGAGTCCCCTAACTGTACTCTTCCAGAATCGCCTCTCGGCTCCCAGAGACACTGGCTCACACACCAGGTCCCTTAGCGAAGCTTTTGACCAAGTAGAGAATTCAGTCGGGCTTTGAGTATGTGCTTTCTGATAAGCGTGGAAGCCAGTTTGGGTCCACCTGAGTCATTGTTCGTTTGTTTTAACTTTAGCCTGGCCCTGGGGTTCCCTGCTGGTGCGCCCCACTTTTAGATTTTTTTTTAACTTCTAAAGGAGATACTTAGGACTTTGATGCTCCTAGCATGCTACCAGTACTATAAAGAGATAAATAAGCCATTAAATTTTACAAAACAACCCAGTGGGCCTGGCGCCCGCTTTCTGGAATCATCCACTTCCTCATTCCCCGGCTCTGTGGTTGTGTCTAGGAAGGATAAACATCTGCTCCCACTTTTCCAATCTGTTCCTCAAGTTCCCACAGTCTCTGCCCAGTCTGGTTAAACCACAGCGTCGATGTGGAGCTCGGTGGGCATCTCACAAAATGAAGCCTGATCAAAAGAAGCCATCCATTTAGCACCTGTCACACCTGGCGCTGATTCCAGAAGTGGACTTGGCCTTCTTTAGACCATGTTGTCCTGCCTGAAGACGAGGGCAAAGCCTCAATACATTAAAAGCACTTCAGAACACCCACAATTTGAAAGTTTATCTTCTATGAATCCCTTTATAATAGAAAATACAATTTTTCAAAAAGTGTCACAGTATAATTGATACTGTGGAACGATTTCAGAAAGAAACACAAGATGGAGTCACGGCTTTCTAGAAGCCAGCGTCTGAAGGGGACAGCAGACCAGAGAGATTCAGATGTGCTGCTGGGTTGACAACACTGTTCTAATAATAAAGCTGCTAAGAGAGTAGATCTTAAAAGCTCTCTTCATGAGAAATAATGTTAACTGTGTGGTGACATGTTAACTAGACTTATCTTGGAAATCCTTTCATCGTGTGGATAGATAAATGGGATCTTCAGAATATACACCTGAAACTCATGTTCCATGTCAAAATAATGTCAATTACCTTTTAAAAGGAGTTATTTGCACTTGTCAAGAACTTATAAACAGATGGGGGCCAGGGGAGCTTGGGGCGCCCTTGAGGGGGACGCTATAACCATCCTCAGCAGCTGCCATCATCACAGCATCATGAACAGCACTGAGGGGCTCGGGCTTTGTTCTCCCCAGGGCTGAACAGGGAAGAAGGTGGTCACAGAGGATGAGGCTGGATGCTCTCTGGACAGTTTCGGTCACTGTCAGGGCACCATGAGGTGCAGGTGCCACGCCAGGCACTGTCCTGGGGGCTTTATAACCCTGTCTCACTGCAAACCCCAACTCCCTGAGAGAGGGTGTGTTCACCTCCTCTTGAGCAGATATGGAAGCCGATAACAGTAGGATAAGATGGCCCGATCATCTAGATGTCAGGATTCAAACCCCCTTCTGCCATCAATCCTGGGTCCTCTCATGCCTGGGGGGTGGTTTGCTGTCCCTGCACTGCCTCAGTGATGGAGCAGGAGCAAGAGGGGGCCGGTCTGCACTCGCCAGCTTCACTGGGCTGAGCTGACTCGCCGACAGTGGAGTCCCCCACACGCAAGGGCTCCTCAGGTGAGCTCCACACCTTCATCCTCTGCTTCTTAACGTCAACTCCAGTGGAGGGAGCTTTGAATTCTTGTTCCATGGTTATTTCAAAGTAAAACCACCTTATCATAGAAGTAGCTCTAAAGAGATCAGTGTCATATAATAATCAGCTCACATACCCAGAGTCACAGACACCACATGCTGCCGAGTGGAAAATTCCACTGAAGTGAGGGGAGCAGCCTGTGGTTCAGGAGCTTGTGCTTGGTCCCATCCAGGGGTGCTGACAAGGGCCCACCTCCCACTGCTTCTATTCTCTCTGCTTTTGCTATCGGGAGCGAGGGCTTCACCTATTATTATTAGTATTAATATTTACAAAGCTGGCCTCCAGCAGTACTGGTGGGCCTCACAGAGCAGCGGCTGTTGACTGGGTTTGCAGAGAAGCATCTCGCCCCACTCCATGTTCTGTCTCTCGATCTCAACTTGCCAGCGAAGATGGATGAGTAGCCAGTGTGCTTCAGAGTTGGGTGTCTCCAATTATTTATTCGGTCATGTCTCTCCCCAGAAGCCTCCTGATTGAACCAGACACTATAAACCGTGTGAGGCTGTGATGATAGCCAGCACCGTGCTTCTTTGTGGTAAAGAATAAGTGAACCAGCGGCAGCAAGACAAGGGGCCACCCATTGCCTCCTTGTCACCGCTACAGCCCCAGCAACTCCAGCAAGAAGCTACAGCTTGCTACCCCATTTTTTAAAGCCATGTGTACTCAGTAGGTTTTTGACAAGTAAGTCACCCAGGAGGCAGGGGGAGATGTGATGTTGGATATAATTAAAAAAATTCCCGGGCCCCAGGAAGCCAGCTCATTTGGATTGGCATCTCTCCTGAAACTGAGCGCCGTAACCATGCTGACGTGGTGACGCTGCCCAAGCCCGCCTCTGCTGCACGTTCCCTCCTTGCACTCGTGCCTTACTCCAGTACTAGTCCCGCTTACTCTAGTGCTGGTACTCAGTACTGCCGGAGCACGTCTGCGAACTGATATAATAATAATATTACTACTGATGAACAAGCCAGTGAGTGCAGAAGTGAACAGGAAGCACTGGCACGGAGTGGACCATCTGTCTACCTCCAGAACCCTCCAGAATGCTCCGAAGTCCTCCTGTTCCTGCTTCTTACGAGCCCTGGCTTCTCAGCCCAGCAAGGCTCACACTAGATCACCTGGGTTGTCCAACTACAGTGGTGCTGTGTCTGCTTCCCACACCCATGAAACCCAAATCTCTCAGTATAGAGCAGGCGTCACATCTTTCAAAGATCACCCAGGTAATTCCAACGCACAGCTGGGCTCAAGAGCCACCGCAATGAACTCTTCCTGTGTTTGCAAGCACTTAGGCACAACCATGTTCCAAAAAGAATCCAAGATAGGTTGTATCTACTCATTTATTCATAAAATTGGATATTTGAACAAATTTGTGAAAATCACACTTCTCTTTGTTTTGCGTAGATCTGTTATGTGCTCTGAAGTTAAGGAAAACCAAGGGGATTAGCAAAACATCATTATTTCCAGAAATGGATTCCAGGGTCTTCTTAATTTCTTCTTCTCACTCCTATTCTTGTAAATGAGGCCTTAACTCCCCAATCTTATATCATTGAGAATAAATTAATGGCAGGCATAGCTTCAGAGGACTTCATTTAAGCAAGTGAAACCACAGAAACCTGAGTCAACCTACTTAAGAGTGGATTTAAGGATGAATGACTTTGATTTCTAGTCCCCAAATCAAAAATCTTCTTTGGTCTCAGAAGATCTCTCCTGAGTTTTATTTTCACCAAGAAAATTATTGCCAGAGGGTGACAAACAGCCATGTTGACAAAACAAAAATGTGTATTAAAAATAATGTGCATTTGGGTCTCATCTTACACACCCTTACCACTTAACTAAGACTCCAGAGCCTTCCAGAACTTCCTACCATTGTTGAGAGATTATGGATGCAAAACTGCAGGGAGAACTGAGGTTGAGAGAGCAGCAGCAGGAATGAAAGCACTCGCCCCACCCACCAGCTTCTCTCTGCCTTGAACTTAAAAAGGTTCAAGTGTTTCTTCATTCGTGTAAAAACCACATCTAAAAAATTCTGTAAACTCGGACAAGGCTTTCCAGAGTCAGATGGAGCCAGACCTGCGTTGTGACCGAGTTAAATATATTCTGATGACCTGGAGTTATTTATGTTCTATGAAATGCTCGTTCTATTTTTGATGTGTTTACACCCTGTAAGTGTAAATATTAGCCAGATCTCCTCATTAGACGATGAATGACTCTTCACTTACTGTCTAGAAAAGGAGAATAGTAATCTCATCCATTTCCCCGCCCATCTGGTCTCCATAAATAAGGTGACCCCTCCCAGAAGACTGCACTGGAATGCAGGCTCGTGGCTCAGTTCTTTCATTCATTCTACATTCCCCCCTTCCTAATTACCCCGACAGCACTGTCAGACAGGTGAGGCTGTGCCTAATCTTCTGAGGCAGAAACCTTCCATTGGAAGAGTTAAGTGTTTCACTGTCAGCATCTGGTGAGCGGCTCATGCCATTCATTAAACATCCTTTCCAATCACAACGTACCTGTCTCAAAACAGAAAAACACCAGCTGCTCCTATGGGTCTTTTCTTGCATCTTTATGTACATAAAACTTTCAGCAGAGTGATGGGGTTACAGCCCAGGTAGCTGAAGGTTCAAGCACCATCTTTCATTCTCCTAATGAAAATAGTCATCAGTGACTTGTATTCCGGGCGAGCAGAAGGCCCAACACAGAGCTCGGTTGTGGAAATCCCGTCTCTTCTCTTCAGACCTTTCTTGGGTCAGTATTATTTTCCTTAGGTTTTTCGCCCTCTATTATGCAATGTTAACATTATCAAGCAGCGCTTTTCTCTGGGGTTCCTAAGTCCCTTGACAAATTACCATTCCAGGCCCAGAGCCTGGAGCCAGCCTGTCTGTATTCAAATCCCAGTTACGTCCTGTCACTTGCTGTGCGTGGCCTTGGGGACATTTTTATTCATTCCTCCACTGCCTCAGTTTGCTCATCTGGAAAATGGAGATGTTAATGGAGGCTTGATTCACACTGAAGAGGTGAGGAGTGAATGAGCTGGTATCTGCATGCTGTCAGAGCCGTGACTGAGGCAGTCCTGGCAATGATCTTGGCAATTATCTCCACTCTGGAGTCTGCCTTCCACATACAAGCAACGATACAAGCTGAACACAAGCTGTGGCGCCTGACGTCCTGGGTGGGGAGGGCCTGCTGAAAGGCTGAAAACTGAATGTTGCCACCTTTTTCCCTGAAGCTCTTGATTACTGAAAAGATTGTTCCTTTCTTTAACTCACCTTACACATCGAGTGTATCATTGGCTCATTTTCTTGCCCTTCCAGGTCGACATATCCGATTTAGATAAGGAAAAATGTTGAATGTTGTTTTAAATAACGAGGAGGAAGGATAAATCTCTTAGGAAAGTGTTACCTAAACATCTTTTTAGCATAGCTAGCTAACTCCTGACCAACCCAAGAAGGAAACCACAGCCTTACCATCTTCTAATCGTGGGGGCCCGTGGGGAGAGCTGTTCAGTTGAGACAATGTCTGAGTCTTTCGTGAAGCAACTGGCGTCTCAGCCGATGTGGATGTCAGAGCCCCCTCCCCTTCCCTCTGCTGTCTAGAGAGAACCCGATGCTATTTTTCAGGCTTCAGTGGCTGGAAATTAAAATTCCATTTGTACATATCTGTTAAACTGATTTAGATTATTGAGTTTTTCTGCCAGAGGCCTAAAGGGGGTTTGCCAGAGGGGCCGGGGATTCTGTGCTCAGCAACTCAGAAATGCTCCCATCCTTGTGGGTCCATGAACCAGCAGGCAGGTTGAGCGAGGGATGGGGGAGCTCTTAACTGGCGTTTGTCATTTCAGATGACTCTTTGTATCAAAAGGACAGAAATGTTTTTGTCTGGTAAAGCAACAATCACGTTCTGATGCTGTGGTGGGGTGGTAAGAAAATACAGCAGGAATTTGCAGTACAAGAGGCAATGACAGCAAGAGAACAAGGAAGCAAGTGAAATGTAAATCATGGGCCAGGGTAAGGTGGTGCCATCTGCATATTAACATACCTTGGAGGAGTTGAGTGAAAGACCAGTCACCTAGGAGGGAGTGAATGAGACCAACTCACCTGATCCGTGACTTTCTGTCCCCCTTCCTCAGGGAATCTGCATAAAGGAAAGTTCCCAGTGGGCTGGGAGGGAAGTCCTGCACTAGCAGGATCATGACCAGAATGGAATTCTGGGGTCTGGGCACATGAATCAAGGCCTGTTCCAGGGGCCACACGTTAGGACCGCTCCTGACCCTCCTAGTGGGCCTCTGATGAACAGCACACCACGCACACATCACCTGGAAGTGAGTGACCTTTCTTTTTACCCCCTCCAGACGAGGAACAAATTAGAATAACCTGAGTGTCCACTGACAACATTTCCCTAACCCAGCAGAGCAAATTCTCTCCCTGCCGGGGCCCGGATTTTATCCCCGGTGGCAGCTGCTCTTTGCGTGGCGCTGGCGTGGTCCTAACTTCCCTACCTGTTAAGTGAGTAGAAGCGCAAGCTCCAGGAAGGCAGCAGCTCTGCCCATTTCTTCACTTGCACCCCGAAGAATGCCTGGGCCATGGCGAATGAAGACCAGCTACCTCCCGCACATTGTGTCTGATTTTGTCCACAGTCTATTAAAAAAAAAAAAACAACTACAAAGTAGGTACGTTTTACAGATGTGGAGACTGAGGTTAAATAACTTGTCCCACGAAGGTGACACAAGAAGTAAGTGGTAGTTGTGGCCAGCCGACCCGGGACGGCACCTTCTCCACTGCCACACGGCTGGATGCCGTCAGTTAGAAGTTAACACTGTGAAATGACAGCAATTACTACTGAAAATTAGCTTGCTCTAGGATAACCCTAAAGCCTGTTCTGAGCAAATCCCAAAACTACTCTTCACCTCGTCATGGTGTCATGTAACGCTCTGGAAGTGGCATGTCATTGCGCTCTTTGGTTAGCAACTGAGATAAATCCGTGTGTGATTTCAGCTTTTGTCTCTGAAGAAAGATTTTCTGTGTGGGTGTGTGAGACAGAGAGAAAGGGGCACAGAGATTGGCACTTAGTGATTAGTGATGCTAAAAGAGCTACATTTTGATTGGGGAAAATCTCTCTCCCAGTGAATTTTAACAGCAAGAGTGGGTTCTTCTGAGAGACTCGCTAAGGAGGAAGCATTGGAATCCACTAACAATGTGCAGGACATTTGGATAGTAAACTTATGGATGTTTCCAACTAAGAACAAACCAAACAAAAGTAGGAAGTCACCATGACAACTGGAGAAGCAACTGGACTCCAGATTGGCCAGTGTCTCTCTCCAGAACTCACTGAAAAGTCTGAGAAAGCATTTAAATGGAAAACAAATCGTGTGAATTCCGGCGAAGGAGGCTCTGAAGGACAGGAAGTGACCCAGGTGCTGGGAGTGTCCTGTCTCTTAGCTCAGTGGGGAGGTCAGTGTAATATTAGACTGCAGGAGACCAAAAGGGTGTTTTGTAACATATTCCCCTCCTGCGCCACACTGGAGTACTCATTTCAAATTTTGTGTTTGCAGTTGGTCCAGTTTCTTTCGTTTCTGCCATATCGAATATGGTTTTGCCGTGTGCAGTCTAGCCCTGTCCAGAGGGCCAGAGGGGTGGGTGAAAGGATTGTCTGCATAGTCAAGTGAAGCACTGGTGTTTGTTCCTATCCTGTCTCTTTCTTCAGGAAACATGACTTTAGCACCGATTCCCAGGTAATCATTTCTGTGTTGGGCACAACTCCCATGCTTGAACGCTAGGGGAGAGTAAAGGCAACGAAGAATACTTAGCCTGTGTCCAGGGAAAAACATCGTACACAGAAGAAAATAAAGGCAACACAATTGAATGCTAAGCTATCGGTGCACCGAGGCTGAGTGCTAGGAAGGGTGCACGGCGGAGGGATGGGGAAGCAGAGGCCGAGATGCCATAGGGCTTAGGCCCCTAGAGAGGAAGGACAGGATCCAGGCCTGGCTTAGCTTTTACAGAGACAAAAAAGTGAGAGGCCTGAGCTAGTGCAGCAATTGGCAACTGAAAGTTGGACTCAGTGGAATTAACAGCTTAGTAAGAGTAAGTACACTGGGGTCCCCTGCTGCCTCTGCACCAGTCAGGTGTGTGCTGTCAGCCAGATGTGTGCTGTCAGCCAACACACCCAACTGCTCTAAAGCTCAGCCTCCTCATCTTTAAGTGGGAAAATCGCCACCTACCTCACTGGGCTGCTGCCGGAAGTCCCAGCACGAGGGTGGAGTGGGAGTTGTTCTGCGCTGAAGTTGAATAGGCGGCGGACGTGATGGATGGGCACCGGAAACCACTGTCGTTCTTGAGCAGGGCACTGGCCTTAATTAATGTGGGTCTTAGGAAGATTAATCTGGCCATGGTTTGTAGGATTGATGAAGGGCAGAGTCTGAAGACGGGGTTATGTCAGGAGGTTGTAAGAGAAATCGTGGCTCAAGGTTCTGAGGAGCGCAGTTACCCAGGTGGCAGTGAAAACAGAGGGGGCCAGAGGATGGCCATGTCCACAGGAGTTGGAAACCTGGTGCAGAGGTAGAAATGGGGTTAATCATTGATGATTCCCCCAACTTTGAGTTGTAGAAACTGGGTAGCCAGGGACAGAAGGGGTTAGAGAGAAAGCAAGCTGGTGTGGTCAGGGCGAATGACTAGAAGCAGGCCCCACCAACACAAGGACTTCCTCTCTTTTTCTCCTTATATTCCCCAGTACCGCAAGCAGTAACTCACAGGTAGCAAAGACCCAAAAAGTAATTTTTTAGATAGGTGGCGGATGGATGGATGGACAGATGGAGATTAAAGAAAAATTATAATGGTGACAGCATCGTGCACCTAAAAGTAGTAAATTCTGGAAGTATGTAAAGTCATTTTAAGATTCTGTACAACAAAGCAGACTGCAGTGAGGATTAAATAAAAGTCCATATTTAATCACAGAAGAAAAATGTCTGTTTCTCAAGAGAAAGTGGAAAGCTGTTCATCCAATAGAAAGTAGTGGCTGTTGAAACTTAAACACTGATACAAAGGGAATTTTCTAATGGCGTGAACATAAAATAAACATATTGAAAACGGGACCCAAAAAGCCATATTCTTGTAGGTATCGTTTTGTCTTCTCCGTCCTGGGCAGAGGATAAAAGAAACCCCTTTCTTGCTGTTAGAAGAAGAAATTTCTTACTTGATGTTTCTACTTGGCAGCTGTCAGTTGAAAGCTCTGCTCATGGAATCTGCCGAGTGTCAAACCCTGTTGGATAATTTTCGACGGATGTGTCGGGTGTGACATGGAACTACGGCGTGCTGTACATGAGTGATTTCCCAAGTGTTTGGCTCAGGTAGTCATGTGCAGAGAAAGGGCTCTTCATCCAGCCACACGGAGTACTTGTAGGGCAGCGGGGAGATGCTTTTGGTGGAAATTACTTTCGTCAGAAAAAGAAGCCATTTACAATCTGTGCCTTCGAACATTGTTCAGACGGCACATTGTATGAAAGACGCATTTTTTGATTAATGTTTTATAAACGTTTTTCAGCATGACAGCTAAAAGTCCCTGTAAAATTGTAAATGTGTGCGTGGTGTTCACTTCCATAACGTCAGATGCCATCTCGTAGAGTCTGCTTGCATCCTGTCAGCCAGGGTGACACGGAATCCATACCTGGGAGCATTAAAATTAATTTGCTTCACTTACAGGACGGCAGAGATAGCCAGATGAAAAGAGTCCTGTATTTAAATTTTACTTTAAAAAGAAAGTTGTTTCTAGTGAGTTTGTTTTTAATGATTGCTTTTTTCCTCCCCTCGTTACAAGGCCTGTGAAAATGAAGAGGTCTGTTCAGCGGCTTTAGGACGGATCTGAGCAAACGCAGATCCATTCACCCAGCACGCTCCTGAGCACCCCCACGAGCTCAGAGATGAGGAAACAGGCCCGTGGGCTCTTGAAATGGATCTTAGAAGAGCCCGAGAAGGTTCTGTGCAGCTCAGCCAGGGATGCAGGCAGTGATGCTGTGTGTGGCGAGGCTGGGCTGGAGCATGGGGTTAGTTCGGCTTAGCCGGGTCAGGTCGGCTAGAGCAGAGGCCTTGGGGGGCAGCCAGGGGGCCTTGAGGATGGCCTCCAGGAAGCCGCTTCTGAATAGAACACAGGGCCGCCTGTGTGGCCACGTCACCTCTCACTCCACTTCTCCCAACTTCTCCTCTGACCTTCAAGAAAATGACAGTGTGCTGTGTGGAGGGGAGGTGGGGGAGATGCTGACGGAAAGAGGAAAAAGACTGAGATAAATCGACTAGGAAGAGACACGAGTCATTGAAAAGGAAAGTAGATGATGGAATGGTTGAAAAGTGAGGTAGAATTTAGTACTGAGAACAAAGGTTCTGAAAACAAATAACATGTAACATAGTAACCCAGGACTCCTCCGCGGTCCCCTCCCTCCCAAGTGCAGGTGTGCCACAAGTGCATCACGTGAGGGGGACGTGCAGGGACACGGGAAAGGGACTTGGGGTCTCTGCAAGCTCAGTTTTCTCCTCATGTGTGTGTGTTTTTATTTATTTATTTGTTTGTTTGTTTATTTATACAAGCACTGGGTACAGTCAGAAGCGCGGGAGGGTGAGAGAATTCACCAGAGCCAGAGCGGGGAGCAGAGCAGGCAGAAGGACCGAAGTACACTGCTGAGGGGAGCAGCGGGCGGCAGGAGAGGTCTGCGCGCCATGTGGGACCCTCCTCTGGTAGCCGGGGAGCAGCCAGGGATGGAACTGGCGCTGCAGAGGCTGCGGGCAGCTTCGCAACCCAGCGCTCAACCGCTGCGCCACCGGGGAGGCCCCTTTTGTGTGTTATTGTCAGTCATATTTTTAGCATTGGTTGCTCGGGGTGGTGTGATGGGAATGTAGTGAAAGATGAACAAGAAGGCATCGCAGACACATGGCATGGTGAGAAGTCCCTGTTCAATGGGACAGGTGTCTACAGAAGCTCAAAGCCTTCTTGGATCCTTCTCTTTTTCACCTATAATATAGAGGACTAGAGTGTTCGGGAACTGGAGTGGGGACAGTGAAGGGAAACAAGAGGAATCACCACAGGAAGTGGCCAGAGTTGGGGGAACAGAGGGAGGAAGTTGAAAGTGGGGCCTCAGAGCTTTAGCAACAGGCTGGAGCCACCTTCTGCCGCCCCTGGAGGGTGTTTGCTGCAAGAACCCCAAGCTCCTCTCCCTGTCCAGCCTTCCTCTAGTGCCCCCCAACCCCGCATCAGCAGAGCTGCCCAGGAGCTGCTGACGAGAAGTGATGTTCGCAGGGTCCCAACCCCATCATGAAGCAGAATGCAGAGGGTGTGTTTGAAGACAACATGTACCCCAAGGCCTATTTTTTCAGAATCCACATTCTTTCGAAAAGATCTTTGCTCTTCCTCAGCCAGCGTGGGGACGGCTCGTGGCCATTCCTGAGGACAGGTTCTTTGCAAAGCTGTGTTTGTAAACTAGGCAGTGCTTGCATCGTGTTTGCTTATCCTCTGATGTAATAGAACATGCACATAAGGTCCATCTGGAAAGTTAGTCTTTCAATTTCCAGCCGAGAGTAATAGAGGACGTCCAGTGTAATGCGGTTGTCATGAAAGAGTAGGAAAATAAAACAAATAAGTAGGATGAGGTGTAAGTGCTGAAGCACCGGCCCAGGGCCGGAAGAGGCCTGCGGGCACCTTGGTATCAGGGCCCAAAGAAGGCGGCGCCCCTCCACTGTGTGCTTAGTGTAGCCACAGCCCCCGTGACACCCTGTGGCTCCCCGCAGAGTCCTAGGAACACCTCTGTGGGGTGTTCCTAGTAGCTGCTTCACCTCTTACCATCTGAGCTCTCAGGGCCATCCTGTGTGGGCCACAGGGGGTTGACGAGGGCCACTGCCTCTGGGGGTGCTTCTGGGAGAGGCCCAGGGAAGACGCTCCCAAAGGACTTCACCAGGAACTCTTGCCAACCAGAACCCCCTCCACGTCACGCATCTAGAGCCGAAGACCTCGGCGGTCAGACCCAGCCTGACATGGAGACCCTGAAGCCAAGCTGCCGTGTCTCCACCCAGACTCCGCCACCAGGACAAGTTTCCTGACCTCGAGCTGTTTCCATTGCCTCATCAGTGCCATGTGGACAGGGTGACAGCACCCCCGGGCTACTGTGAGGTTCATTCGCTCTCCCTTGGGCTCCCCTAGACACGGCAGCCCGAGGACGCACTGTAGCCTCATCGCAGTTTCTCTCTGCCTGCCGGACCCGTCGCCGTCCAGTGACTTTCTGTCATTTACATTAAGACACCTCGCGTGTCTTGCCATAGAATTTTTTGCTCATTTAGTGTAGCCATAGCCCCCGTGATGCCCTGTGGCTCCCCGCAGAGTCCACGTAGGCCCGTGAAGACCGACAGCACCACAGCCTCAGCAGGAGAATCCCAGGGATGCAGCCCGGCACCATGGGCCTTGATTTGGGGTCTGAAACCCCTGCCCTGATCATTTTTAAGGGGCAAACATCATATTTCTGTGTTTGCTCCCTCTGGGCTCCGCTCTAGGTCCCTTCCCGTCACCCCCTAGCTCCTTCTAGTTCCTCTGGGCCAAGTACTCTCCTAGAAACACTAGGGGCAGGTCCGGGCCTGCTTATTTTCTCACGGTCACAGCTTTCCAGGACTCAGTACCAGACGCTGCTTTTCAACTCTAAATGGATTAAGCGTGGTATTTTTTTTTTTTTTTTTTTTTTTTTTTGTGGTAGGGTGCACAGGTGGGGTCCCACCTCAGCGAGGTGAGTGGGATGGGATGGGAGCACAGGCAGAAAAAGCTTTTTTTAAAAAAGATTTATTTATTTATTATTATTATTATTTTTAGTTTTCAATTCTTTTTTTATGTCATATTTCACATTTATTTCACCAATCTCAACATACAAGCTTATATGAATTTTGTTTGATTGAGTGACAAAAACTTTGATTTTTAAATGACGATTAGTTTCTCTCCCAAAAATATACTGTATTTTTTTAATTTTAATTTTTTTATTTTTATATTCCCCAAGCAATTGCAACCCCTTTATTTTGACCCCAATCCCTCCCCCCCCACCCCCCTCCCCTCATAAAGTGTCTCTGGTTCATAGTTTGTTGATTATGATTTTCACTTTCTTATAGATATTCATTTTCCTGGTCCCTTATTTAAGTTTTCTAGATTCCTGCTGAGTGAGACCATCCGGTATTTTTCTTTTTCTTTTTGGCTTATTTCGCTGAGCATGATCTCTTCCAGCGCCATCCATGTTGCTGCAAATTGCATGTGTTTATCTTTTTTGACTGCTGAGTAATATTCCATGGTGTATATGGACCACATCTTCTTGATCCAGTCATCTATTTTGGGGCATTCTGCCCATTTTTTAATTGGGCTCGGCTCTTTTTTCTTTTGTTGAGTTTTATGTGATCTTTGTAGATCTTGATTATTAGCCTCTTGTCAGATCTATGATGTATAAATATTTTTTCCCATTCAGTGGGTGTCTTTTTGTTTTAATGATAGTTTATTTCTCCATCTAGAAGCTTTTTAGTTCGATGTTACCTGTTTACTTTTGCTTTTGTTTTCCTTGTCATTGGAGTTGAGTCCCAAAAGACATCTCTGAAGTCAATGTTGTGAAATGTTTGCCTTTAAAAAATATATATTGTACAGTTTCTGGCCTTACATGCAAGTCTTTAATCCACTTTGAGTTAATTTTTGTGTGTGGTGTGAGTTGTCTATTTTAATTTTTCTGCACATAGGTGTACAGTTTTCCCAATACCATTTGTTTTTTTTTTTGTGAATTTTTATTATTATTTTATTATTTTATTCTTATTTATTTATTTATTTTTAAATAATAAATTTTATTTTTATTTTTTATTTTTTTTATAGAGGCATGGGTTTTTTTTTTTTATTTATTTGTTTGTTTGTTTTGTTTATACATGCACTGGGTACAGTCAGAAGCGCGGGAGGGTGAGAGAATTCACCAGAGCCAGAGCAGGGAGCAGAGCAGGCAGAAGGACCGAAGTACACCGCTGAGGGGAGCAGCGGGCGGCAGGAGAGGTCTGCGCGCCATGTGGGACCCTCCTCGGGTGGCCGGGGAGCAGCGGGGGATTGAACCGGCGCCGCAGCGGTCGCCGGCAGCCTCGCAACCCAGCGCTCAACCGCTGCGCCACCGGGGAGGCCCAATAAATTTTATTTTTATATTCCCCATACAATTGCAACCCCCCAATTCTGACCCCAATCCCTCCCCTCCCGCCCCCCACCCCCCAAAAAGTGTCTCTGGTTCATAGTTTTTTGTTGATTTTGATTTTCACTTTCTTATAGTTACTCATTTTCCTGGTCCCTTATTTAAGTTTTCTAGATTCCTGCTATGAGTGAGACCATCCGGTATTTTTCTTTTTCTTTTTGGCTTATTTCGCTGAGCATGATCCCTTCCAGTGCCATCCATGTTGCTGCAAATTGCATGTGTTTATCTTTACTCAGCATTCAAAAAAGCGTGGTAGTTTTTTTAAAAGCAAGCACTTTTGCTTTTTGTATTAGCAAGAAGACGGAAACTGCAAAAGTCTAAGCGTGTACTTTTGAGGCGCTGAGGGAAGCAATGTGTGGGAGGAGCCGAACGTTTTCAGTTTATGGCAATGAATCGTGAGGCTATAATGAAGAAAGCAGCCAGGACATACACTTTGGCATAAAGGTTTGGTGGAAAAACCACAGGGTTAGAATAGCGAGTTACTATGTGCCATCATCGTGCGTGTTTAGGAGACTGTTCTCCTGAATCAGACTCTGTTCTCAAAGGAACAAGAAAGCGAAGCTATGCAAGAGATTCTGTTGGGAAAAACTGACCTCTGTGCACAGCAACCCCGGCAGCTGGGCCATATTAACACAACTGGTTGTAATCATCAAACGTCAAGCATGTCTTCTATTATAGACGCTTCGTAGGGACCCACTGTAGACAGCTGCCTACAAAGCGCGTGCACTTTGCCCTTTGTGTAACAGAATGGTGGGTATTATTCAGCAGTCATTTACCTGAGTTCCTTTAAGACCTTCATTCTGGGGTTCAAACATTCAGCACTGATCTTAGAGTTCACCTGCCATACCCAGTACTGGGAAAAGCACTTGGACACCCTGGGCCAAGGGAGAACATGCAATGCCTTCATTAATGCTCACTTGGCTAAAGTACCCTCCTACGTGGAGCAGTGTGTGCTCCACATCATCTCACCCTATCCTTTCGACTCTCAAAAGCGAACTTTGGGACTGTGAAGTGGTACCTGACAGGCCTCCCTCCAGACCAGCAGACGGCTTCATCCTAAGCAAGAAAAGATCCATGTTTAACCTTTGCCTGGCTTGTCTTTGTCATCATACGTCAAGCAACTGTGTCCCACAGTCTCCTCTCCTCTCCCTAGAGGGACTGCTGCTCTGCAAGAGGTAGTGGCTTCCTCAAACCACGGACCTCCTTTTCAGTGTGAATCTGTCCTCATTAGAGTTTTGAGTGTGAGGTCATGAAAGAAAGAGGGAAGATTTGGTGACTCCCGCGAGATCCTCCATTTTCAGTGCCGTGAATACGCGTGGGGGAAACAGGCCGTGACCTAGTCGGAGTCCAGTGTCAACGGGGCGGGTCCCTGATTTGACGGCAGACCCGGTGCATGTCTCAGCATTCTGTCTTCTTGTTCCTCAGGAATCCCAATGCTGAAGATAGTGTTCGCAGGCCACGAGCACCTGTCGCTGATCTCCGTACCCCTGCTCATCTATCACCCGGTCCAGATCCTGCTGGGCAGCGTGCTGGTGCCGACAATCAAGTCCTGGATGGTGTCGAGGCAGAAGGTGAGATGCACTTTCCTCCGCTCCCCCCACGGAGAGCCGGCAGAGGAGCGAGCATCTTACTGCCTTCCTCTTTCTTTCGTTGTTCATCCTTTACTATCGTGTACGGCTGTGCAGAATTTACACGGCTGAATGTTGACAAAGAAGAAAAGGATTTGAAAATCCTACTTCTCCATCCGTGTTATATACAGTCATAGTGAGCAGCAGATTCATCAAAGTAAAATTTTCCTCTAAATGTTTAGACATGCTAAGATTTATTCTACGCACTAGCAGAAGCATTTCCAAAAGGGAGACTAAATTCCACAACGCTGTTCATCTCCCCTTTACACAGAAACCGGAGGACCACTGGCTAACTTAGAATAATCCAGAAGGCTCTGGAGTATCTATGTGTCCCATTTGACCCCCAAAATAAGTATCAGGTATCAATCCTAAGGGTATCCTCATCTCCTCTGCTTTGCAGGCACCCCCCACCTAGTATGGGGGCACTGGCTCAGTTGCCAGGCCCCCAGGGAGGTGACCAGTCGCTGGCCAGTGAGCTGGGCTGGCGGGTCCATTTGTCCCCGGTGGCCAGGATCCCTGGCTGTGTGCTGTCTGGATGGACTTCCTCCTCCGAGCAGCGCCAGGGATCTAGTTTCACTGAGCATTCATTTTGCCCCTGATATTGCCCAACTCTGAAAAGCATCTTTTCCTTCCTCACAGGGAGTGAAGCTGACGAGGCCGACGGTGTGAGGAAGGAGGCGCTCACGCCGGGTGTACATATGTACAGGCTGTACATACACACACTCTGAAGACTTGTACTTGTGAATGTTGCTTCGATGCATATTTTATTTTTTTACACAAAAATAAGATATAACTGTTTAAGTGCCTTAAAAAATGTATTTGACAAAAGCATTATTTCCAAAACCTACTTTGTTGCTTACTGCTAGGGGGCAGGACAGTATTCTGGAGTCGTGTCATTTTCTTTTTTTTGCTAAACAGTCATCCTAAGCAACAAAAGCAGACACCCTGTCTCCTCCCCTCTTCCGTGCGATGCAACTCTACAGTAGTTACTGTACCTTGGAAATGAGGCCAGACCATCAGGAAAATGCCCTCCCAGCGATAGTGAAAATTTCCAAAGTCTTACTCACAAATGCTTTGATTAACTGTGTGATTCTTTTTTTTTTTTCCTACGACTGTGACACGCCTCTTCTTCATCAACTCGGCAGGGGTCAGAGTTAGAGATGCTGAGAAGCATAAGTGGTCTGCTTTCTTGATATCATATTTTTAGACATTCCTTTCACTAATTCCACATAGAAACGCCACAATCCTATGCTAAGAGATCACGGCTTGAAATTTATTATAAACTGCTCCAAAGAAGGGCCTGATATTTGAGTTTGGAATAAATAAGTGAAGTTTGGAGACACAAACTAGAGGGTTGGATTGTCAGGATTTTTAAAATTATATTTCATAGGTTTTTCCTTTTTCTGGCCTAATTCCTTTCTTACCTGTTTGCCAACATACAAACTCATGACGACAGCCAAACGCAAGACACAAAAATGTTACAATCAGCTTAAAAGCTGCAACAGTTCAACATGGATTATATTCACATTCCAGCACTGAGACCCAGTGTGTTACCTGTTACACAGGTGTGCTGGCCACAGGTCATTCCTGCTGGCCGGAGCAGACTGTTACATCCGAGATTAGGCACACAGGGCATTTGAGAACCGTTGTTCATGAGGATTTCCTCGGCGGACTTGACCAGTGTTTGCAACTATTAAAAATATCAATCCCTTTGCTCTTATGAATAAATGAACATGGAAAATCATGAACCCAGCGATGTTACATGTACATACTCTTTCCACCCTGGAGGACAGAAGTGGACACAGGAAATATAAAACCATCCATTAAACAAAAGATCAAGTAAAATTATTTCCCAATTTGGCATCATCTGTCAAAGGTGTGTATGATGTTTGCCTCTACTGTGACTGGACAAGTGTTCCCTGGACCCAATAGAGAATAAAGCAATGTCTAGAACTAAGGGAACCCTGTTCTCTGTTTCCTGCATCCTCTCTTTCCAGGTCTGGGGGAATATTGGCTCCCCGGGTCACGCTGAAACGCACCCACTTCTCAGCAGCGGTTTTGTTGTGGTTTTGTCCACAATAACAACAAAAATCATTCCTTAGAAACGTACCAAGTTGCTCAGTACTGTACATGGACATTCCTGTTTCTACCAGGTCTCATCTGTGTCATTTCTGTTTCATTTCAATGTGACTGAGCCTCGCAAGTTCCAGAAGAGTTATCCTCCATGAGAAGGTGCGGCTTGTGCCAAACCCTGCAAATTGTTTGCTGAGAATTTCTGTTGTCAAGAATTTCACTTGTGTCGGAAACGACAGCAATTCTGCTTTGTACTTTTGATACTCTCAAATGGAACCCAAAAAGTTTCCATGTTTTGTCTTCCAGCTTTCGTTGAACTTCTTAGGAAATGGAATTGCCTGTCTGAGCTGTCCTAAACCTTTCTTCCTAGCATTAGCAACTGATTTTTTTTCCTCCCAACTTATCTACCTCTATTGTCTAACACCTACAGTAGGTGTGATTATGGGATAAAATTTAACAGAAAATGCTGTAACATTTTATATTTTGCTTTAAAAAAGGTGTTTTGTTTTCAAATAGTCTTTGCATAGTGAATTTTGGTGGCTTTAGTGATATGTTTGTGCCTATTTCTTTTTTTACACAAATGCTGTGGCATATTTTTCCATAAAGAAGAAAAAATAAAATTACAATTTATTTTTAATTCATGTTTATTGGGATTTAATTATTCATATCTTAAAATATTTTATTTTGTTTTTATACCATCAAGCCATTTGTTTTATGCATCTGTTAGGCCTAAATGTATTTATGAAAGAAATATGTTAGATTATGTTTACTCGTTTTTCCATCTGGATTTTTAAAAAAACACTTGTCATGAAATTTAATTTTTTTAAAATGGGTGACATTGTTAATCTCGTCTGTTCCCTTTTAAGTTTTACATTTTTTGAGGGTTTTTTTTTTAATTCTTCCCTCTTGTGTTTAAAACAAATACACTCTGGCTAATGTTCAGTGTTTGTTTATGCTAAATACCAAATTTTTTCAAAGGGATTGATGAAGTAATGAAGTTAATTATTTATGATGAATGGAAGATGAAAATAATTCTATGATTAAACAAAGAGATGTTTCAGAAACCACCAGTGCACCTGTGGCTGATATTTAACCTGATTTCAGGTGACCTCATAATACCTTCCACATAGCTGTAGTTTTCTTTTGAGTCACTCCTGTACCTCTGATTTGTGATGTAACATTTGTGGGTTCCAGAGTCACCCCACTTAGCCATGCCCATACCTCCACCGAGCCATCATGTCAACATCCAGAGCAGCCCTGGTGTGTTTGCTGAGATTTATTTCCTCTGCATCAGGGCTGAGGACCCAATCAAAGAGGAAGATTTAAGGGATCTGAATTTCAGGTGCCCTGGTACTTTCATTGAGGAGTAGGAAAGACGAACCCCCAGCGTGCTTTTTCCAAACCCAGTATTTCCCTAAGAGCACGTCACCTCGTGTAGAATTCCACACTCTGTGATTCATACCTTGGTGTTTCGTTGTCCTGGCTTAGAAATCCTTTCTTCCTGGAAGGCTGACTGAAATGGCAGCCTCCACAGGCTCCTGCTTCCCCCGCCAGCCTGGGCTGGCTCCTGCCGCCGCCCCCTGAGACTCCTCCGCCAGTCCTTGACACCTTTGCCTTTCTTTCTCCTCCAATATGGGCCTCATTCCTGTTTTTCTTTTGCCCGGCAGAGTACCTGGCTCAGGTTCGTGGCCAGAAAATTCTGCATGGACTTTCCCAATCATGGTCTTATTAGGTAGGACATGGAGCTTCTGAATTATGAAAGAATTCTTCCCTACGTAGACATCACTAATTTCCCAGGAAACTGACTGCTTATTGATGACAATTCCCATTCTGAGTAAAACCACGAAGCTGAGTTGTGCTACTGGGGTGGTGTGTTGCTTCATGGTTGCATAAATAACACCTCTCCATAGCGAGGCTGTACGCTGAGGCCTACAATCTGCTCCGTGTGTGTTGTCACTGAGCCGCCAACCCTAGGAAGTCAGGCTAAAGTCTGTTGGGTTGATCTGAATTAGTGAATACTTTTTATACATAAGAACTAGAGGATTTCCCTGACAGTTCTGATACCGTGAAGACTGGATGCAAACTATTGACACCATGGCCATCGCTGGTTTGCATAGAGACCACACACAACCTTCTAAGAGTTCATTCTCTTGAACAAACCAACTAATCCTATTTCGCTATTGGACAGTTTCTCGAATGTGACAAGATACTAAGCTCATTCAGGTTAGGGGAAACATGGCCAATGGGCCCCGAGACCTAACTCTGTCCCTGGCACCCCCGCGTGGAGAGCCACCATAGCCCTGGAGAGCCTGTCTCCACTGCCCCCTATCTCACTCATCCCTTTAATGTTGACGTTTCCAGGACTCCTGGCTTTGGAGCCCCTTTGTGCCCAGCATCCGCCATCTTCTGTAAACCAGAAAACTATCGTAGACCTGAGCTCTTGTTTACAATTCTTAGGAGCCTCCCACCTGGATGCTCAAGGTGTCTAACCCACTGCAAGAAGGAGAAGACGGTAACCTCTTTCCCCATACTCAGCGCGCCCCATACCAGCTTCTCATGTCATGAGAGCCGCCAGACTGGCTTCCTCCCCTGCCCCTCGCTTCACATTCACAGTCACCAAGTTCTCTTGATTCGAACTGTGAAAGCTCTCTGTTATCTTGACCTTCTTCTTCGTCCCACTGCCACTCACTTAAAATTACTTTTCTAGTGTTTTTTTCTGCTCCAGGAACACCTTTCTCTGATCCAGGAAGCATTAGCTGATGTTATAAGGCCTCAAGCCCAAAGAGTGGGTCCTTTGCCCTCTAGGGAAAGAATTCAAGAGAGAGCACTAGACGGTTTTGCCAGGCAAGGCTTTATTAGAGAGACTCACGCATGAGGAGCCAGTTTGGAAAAGGAGAATAGAACTTGGCTCTCCGGAAGGGGTTAGGGGGAGACAAAGGGCGGCTCCAGGAGGCAGGGAGGAGAGCAGGCAGGGCATCTGGGCCGGGCCATGCCAGAGCACATGAGATGGTACACTCCAGGAGACCTGAACTAATCAGTGGTCGGGACCTGGTGCTTTGTCTCATCAAGGAGACTCCTGGCCAGTGTGGCCACCCAACGGACTTGCCAGGCCAGGAGGTGGTCCAGACAGCTCATCCTGCATGCTGGCAATCTTCTACCTAGGCTGTCTCGCTGGTCACATGCTGGGCTCTCTGCTAAATAAATAAATGCTACACATGGAGTACCCCATTTGGTCCCCATGAGGATTTTTTACATGGATGTGATCATTCCCACTTCACAGAGTGGAAAGTGGAGGCTCCAGGACACTCAGTGCCAGGGGTCAGAGCTTGTATGTAGCTAAGCCTGGTCCCCTCCCAGGTCTATACTCGACCTTCCTTCCATGGCTGCAGCCCCTCCATGGCTGCAACCCTCACTCCCAATCCATTCACTGTTATACACACACACACCCATAAGACACAGTTCTTGTTTTTAATCATCCATTCAAGGTCTCCACTTGCTATACTATCACTTACCAGGCTTTGCAAAATGATCCACATGTCTCTCCCTCACCAAATGAATCATTCTTTCATCGGGGTTCCTGTTTTATCTCTGTAGCCCTGGTAACTAGCAGAACACTTGTCAGACAAGAGAAACCTCAATAAGTATTTATTGAATAATGGGATAGCCCTTCAGGCTCTCTGGGTTGCAATCCTGACCCTGAGGGACAGACATCTTCAAATTATGAAATACTATTTTTGGAGACTGGCCAGTGACTCGTGATTATCACTGGGTGAATGGGAATCATCATATTAATCAAACTTAGAATTTTTTGTAATGAAAACAATCAGTAAAAACAATGATGACAATTTTGAACCCAGAGTGGTTGCGACTCAGAGAATCTACACCTCAATACCCCTGCCTGCCCAGCAGCAGCCTTCATGTGGGAGCCAACTCCCTGACCTGTGAAAAGGTCCTGAAGTCAAGGACAGGCAGCAGGCTTGGGAGCAACACATGGCTTTG
Source organism: Talpa europaea (assembly GCF_964194135.1). NCBI lineage: Eukaryota > Metazoa > Chordata > Mammalia > Eulipotyphla > Talpidae > Talpa > Talpa europaea. The sequence goes on from NC_140077.1 coordinate 108,832,108, forward strand.
GGCCCCAGGCTAATCAAGCAGGCCCCGCCTCTGTGCCCTTCAATTGCTCCTCTCCCCCATTCTGGAAGGCCCTGACTCACTCCCCACCTGCCCTCCAGGACACTGCCCAGCCAACCCCACATGCTAAGTTAGGCTCCAATCGAAACTCAACTAGCCGTGGAGAATGCAAGGGCAGATGCAAGAGAGCACTGGGTCAGGTGTCACGGGGTGCAGGCAGGCCCTTAGTGCAGGGGGAGCCCGACATCGAGGCCTTTTACCTCTGGGTCACTGGTTCAAATCCAGCTGGGCCCCCGCCTGACAGAAAATCATTACGGGCTCTGGGTCAGGCAGCTTGACAGATGGAAAATGAATTTCTGTCTCCGTCCAGCAGGCCAGTGTCCACATCACACTTGGCGCTGAGCAGCAACCCGCTGCAGGATCCAGAGAAGCTGGCAGCCCCGGCCGGTCTCAGCAGGCCCCTGAGGTCAGGCTGTGTCTGCCTTTCAGCTTTCCCTGAGCTGGGGGTGTGATGGCCCCCTCCCTCCCTCCTTTAAAAGCACTTTATTCATCCAGTTGGCTGTGGCTTTTTCTCCGAAGGCCTTGTTAACAAGCAGTTCGAGGTGATGGGACAACTGAGGGAAGCCGGTTCTGCAGCGTCAGAAGAAGAGCCAAAGTCACAACAGAAAAACATCTAAAAGAAGGTTTTGGTCCTGGGCGGGCAGGGCAGGACTGGCAGGCAGGGCAGGGCTGGCTCTGAGTGTATCCAGCGGGGAGCTGGAGCTTCCAGGCAGGAGGGGCATGGCCCTCTCTGGATGAGGGCCTTGGGGGAAACGTCCCTCTGTGGCATTTTATTTTCACATCTCTTCTTCCCTCCAAGAACCACGGAAGCCAGCATTCCACGCTTAGAAAACCTCTTTCTTTTCCTATGCATGGACAGACCCTCCCAAGTCCCAGAAGTGTCTACCAAACACCCCCAGACTGAGCTTTTCACCATCCCAAGGAAGAGGAAACCACGCTCGTGCTGGATTGTTCCAGAAAATGCAGGAGGCCACAAAAATCTGACAGCATTGTGTGTCCACAGCCCAGCCTAGTCACAGGTATCCTCCTGCCTCTCAGGAAGAGGGGTGTCTCTGCAGAGTGCACCCCTCCTGGGTCCAACTCCCAGATTCTGGACAGACGGAGCCCAATCATCTGCTTGACTTCATTCCCCGGGGGGGTTGCTGTCTGGGGACCCCTATGGCCAGCATGCAGCACACAGCATCACCCTGTCTGTGGACCAAAGTTGCCAGATCACAGAAGACTGGACCTAAATTGAGGGGGGTGGGTGGCAACGAGGGTGGAGTTCACAGCTGAGGCAACCTGGTCAAGTGAGTGCGGTGACCTTGGGGCATCTCTAAGTGCAAGGAGCCTGGGCCTGGAGCCTGGCGCCCGGTGCCACATTTCTGTCTGGGGAAGTCCACTTTCTCCCACCAGTGTCCCTCCAGGCCTGCTGGTGAGGAGGCAGCCAGAGCCGGGAGTTCCCAGACAAGCTCACTGACTCTTGTTGGCTGGAAGCCCCCAAACTCCCAAAGCTCAGTGTTCTTTCTGTTCCCACTGCCTGCCAGGCCTGTGGTGTCCCGTGGAGGCAGCCACAGTGCGTCGCTGCAGTTTGGACCCCGACGCGATGCCATCCTGAGTGCCACGTGCCCCTGCATGCTCCCTGCACAGGCCTCGCCATCCACCAGCCGTACTTTCCAGCCTGGCCGCGGCAACCCACGCTTGCGTGTCATGATGAAGGCCGCTCTGGCTGTGGCAAGCCTCCGGGGTGAAGACTGGGATCCGCAGAGCCCTGGCCAGGCATTGCTGGATTCTCTGGGCTCTTGGCCTCTGGACGTCTGCAGCTGCTGGAGCCCCGGGCCAGCGCGTTCTCCAGGACTGGCCGGCCATACCCCTTTACTCCTTCCAGAACCCTCCGGGCTGCTTTCAAAGGCAGCCTTTGGGCTCCCCTTGCACAGAGGAAACAGGAAGCCCAAGCACAGACTCCCATGAAGGGGGGCAGGTGGGATGGTCACCACGGAGATGGCCCCCATGAAGGTGACCACCAGCTGCCTGCCAGACCGAACCTGAAGCCGGCTGGGATCTCGGGCGCCGCGGTTAGGTGCTCTCCCAGGGGGTGGGGCTGCAGGGAGGACGGGACAGATGCCCAGCCCAGTTGTTAGGGAGGAAGGATGTCCTGAGCACACTCCACACAGACTTTGTGGACGCCACCCCCACTCCATCAAGGCACTGGGGAACACAAATCCCATGATCCCCAAAGGGAAGTTGCCAGGACGTAAGGGTGGAGTTAAGCAGCCATTTTCTCTGTTTGTAAATAAAACCAGCCATCGTCCAGGTCGGCAGAACGGGTAGGACGCATTTAAGACTTTATCTCCCTCTTTTCTCGCTGAGTTGTACATTTCCTCATTTCCCTTCCCTGGCAAATGAGCCTGTGTTAACCTGCAGTGTGGGCCTGCCCTTGAAGGCCGCTTTCAGCACGCGGGTGAGGACCCGCAGTCAGGCAGCCCGTTTTATATCGGGGTTACCCTGTAACACCAGGACAGCTAAGCTCTTCCTCTCCTGAGTCAAGCTCAGAAGGAAGCCGCTCCCTCAGGGGCCTCCTGCCTCCTCCTCCAGCTGCGCCTCTGGAACGGGTTCAAGGGAAGGCCCAGGCCTCGGCTTGCCACGGGGGCAGCCATCTTGGAGGAAGCACAAACAGCAGCTGCCCAGTCCACCCAGCACCCGTCAGGCCGTGACAGGTGCGCAGTGAGACCCCGTGTGGATGACAGTGAACTGTTTCCACTGCCTCCCACCCCAACCCCTGCTGGCATCTTTCTCCAGAGCCTCCCACCCCAACCCCTGCTGGCATCTTTCTCCAGAGCAAGTGCCTCTGGCAGGGGCTTCCTCCCCAGCAGCGGGGTGGTGAGACACTCACCCGCCTCAGGCGCTGGTCAGTAGTGAAACCAAGTCGCTCCCTGGACAACTGCTGTCAGCTCCAAAGGGTGAGCGAGTTCAGGAGCGGGCGTGTCGCGTGTACCGCATAAGCTCCAGAATTAAGGGTTTTCATGGATAAAAAGCAGTTTTAATGTAGCCATTGACATGCTTCTATTCATGGAGTAGAGAAATCCAAGTTTTAAGAATCAGCTCTTCCCTCACCGCCCACCACCAGTGGAACACGTTGGAGCTGCTTTCTTTTTGGGTGGAAACATTTTTTCTTTTTCTAAATTTGGCTATGAGCAAAAAAAAAGGAAAGGAAAAAGAAAGAGGCCGCTGGGACACCCAGGCAGCCCAAGCTACACACACCGCACGCAGCAACATTCTCACCCCAAGAGCTGGTCTTATTTACACGTATTTACATATAAAGCAGATCTCCATGGCTGCCTGCCTGGAAACTCTATTTTTAATTGTGTGACAACCCCGTCACCCCTTTGGCCCTTCCTGGCACTTTTCTGAGGACTTCCGGCCTCTGCTAGCTTTTGAGGGAAGGCCAGAAGAGCAGACTCCCTGGAGGGGCTCTCAGCAAAGGCTGAAGTCCAGTCAGATGCCCCCGGATTCTGCATCCCACAGCCCTTTCCAAGGTAGCTCTCCTGGCCAGCCGGGGCTGCCCCCCTGGGAAGTGGAGGGGTTGGGGCTCTGTTGGTCGGTCAGACGCATCCCATGTGGACAAAAGGGAAGCAGCTGCCCGCAGCTTCCTTCTTTAGCTGTGCTTCTGGGAGGATCAGGAACAGCTCCAAGTGAAGGCAAAGGTCTCGCCCTGAAAGTTAGACAGGCTGGGTTTTGTTCCTTTTCAAAACAGCCTTTCCTAGACAGAGCAATAAAATATTATTTGTAAAGATTTTCCAAGAGTGCCCTCTAGTGGACATCTATAGGCAACAACACGTCCTACAAGTGAGTGATTTGGATCCGGGGCTCCTGAATAAAAATAAAGCACATTTGCCTGAAACCACCTTCCCACGTGATCTGAAAACATATCAAATTTCTTCCGCAAGTCCATAAGCTGTCAAGTGACCTTGATCAGAAATGAAGGCTGCCTGAAGCTCTCAGAGTGTTGCTTACACTCTACTTTTAGAAATGCCCCAGGTACAGTGTTTGGAAACTTTAGGTGCGAGAGAGACGGCTGGCCTGTTCCTAGGCTGTGCATGGACTGCCGGCTGAGCGCTTTTTGTTTTGGCTGCAGAGGGAGCCAAGGCTGCAATCAAGTCCAACCCCAGAGGCCACACACGCTGCTGGGCTTTTACCTTGGAGGATGTGGGACAATGAGTCATTTGTGCCTCTTCCTGGTTCTTCCTGGCCAAGGTCAGTTTTCCCACTGGAACCCAGAAGCTTGGCACAGGGCCTGAGCTGTCTGGAGCCTTTCAACAGCGCAGCCCAGGGAGAGGGTGTGGTCCCCACCCCCACCTACCACCGCTGCCGCAGTTCAGGCGTTCAGGTAGCCCTTGTCCAGTCCCAGAACCATTCACTCTGCTCCATTTGGCTCCCAGGGCCTCCTGGTGGAGGCCTGAGGAAACAGACTGCATTCGGTTCCCTAGTGGATTCTGTGAGGAAGAAATTCCAGCAGCCTCTGAGGAGCCTCGGCCATTGTGATGAGCTTCCCAAAGGCGATGTTTGGGTTTGGGTTCATTCTCACGCCTCTTGTGAACGTTGCTACCACACCTCGTCATGAAATGGCTGCGGCTCCTTTGTTCCTCCATGGAGCAGGTATATTGTGAGCACTTACTGGGCCCCAGGCGTCGTTGGAGGCTCTGACCAGCAAGGTAGACAAGGCCCTGAGCTCATGGAAATTACAGTCGGGAGCAGAGATAGATGATACACAAGGAACTATGTCATTCTGATGCTCTGAAGGGGACCAGCAGAGTGTCATGAGTAGCAAGGGCACGTATCGAGACCAAGGGCCAGGACAGGTCTCTGAGGTTACAGTTAGGCAACTACTATGCATCCAATATCTACCATGTTAGGGGGGAGGATACATAGATACAGAAAATTCTGTCTGCATCTGGGGAGGGCTCCGAGCCCAATAGTAAAATAGTAATTTCGCAAGATTTCAAACAACTCAACCCTCAGCTCTACTGCTCCCCATGGATCGGCCACGCCAACTATATCATCCCAGCTTGTAGCCATGAACAGGGGGCCCCCGGGCATGGAAGGACTGGCCAAAAGCTGTGCCTTCATCCGTAGTGCTGTCTAGGTTTGCATTAAGGTATGTCTCAGTCCTAGACAATTTTATTTATTTTTTTCCTAGGCCATATTGCTTGATGGAAAAGGGGACAAACAATGGAATGTGACGTGTTTCTCGGCTCAAAAGCTTCACCCAGGCTCATGGCCTCATGTGGGTGGACAGAATGCTGCTCCGGTCCCTCAGCATCGGGCTGGCGGTCGTGCTAGAGTAGAGAAGGACCAACGTGGCACCCTGGGTGTGCCTCCAATAATGTGTTGCTTCAGTAGCTCTTGACACCCAAGGCTACCAAGACTAGGTACCCAGACCCCTCAGGCCGTGCCTAGAGCCGCCACGGACTGCCTCAGAGCTACTTCCACTCCCAGGCCTGCCCTTCAGCTGCCCTCCAGGACGCCTCTCACCCAGCAGCCAAGCACGCAGAACCCCTCCCCTTATGCAGAACTCATAAGGGCTGACCTGGAGCAGGAGTAGGAAGGAAGAAAAGGCCACCAGGAATGACCCTTGACTGTTGCTCGGCTGCTGTGGGGAAAGACAATAGCCCCTGCGGGCTGCAGGCAGACAGCAGGAGGGCGGCTGGGCCTCCCTCTGAAAGTCCCGCCATTACACAGCTCTCCCGCGGGAACAGAGGGCGAGCGGCCCGGCAACCTGGACAAGGTTGTTGACTTGGTGTCAGCTAACCATCCTGGATCTAGACTAAACAGGTTGCTCGGAACAGGGGTGTTCAACCTGGGCCTGCGGCCCCAGGACTTCAGGGAGCACTTTGAGGAGGAGCAACAGAGGCACAACTATGGGAGGGAATAGGAGCTGGGCCTGGCTGTGCTCTGCTCTGAGGACTTTCTGGGCTTCCTTTAAGAGAGACTCTGGGGCTGGGGTGGGAGGGTGGGTGAGGGGGCCGGGCTAGGTGAACAAAGCTTCACTCTGGCTCCACTCTGGCATCAGATGACCTCGGCACCCTGCTGTGGGCCCCCTACATCCAGGAGCAGCCAAGCCTGCTTCCCTCATGACCTTCCACGGCACAAACCGATGCAGCCTGTGCACCCAGCTCTGACCTCAGCGACCTAAAGTAACTTGGTTTCAATTCAGTCTCCAGCTCAGTTTGTTTTCTTCAGTCTTTTCAGTCTAAACCCTCCGATTTTATTCCTTTATTCCCTGATGTTGCGCTCTGCATCTTCCAAACCAGTGTTGAGCATCGTCCAGAGAGGGTTGGAGATAAGGCCAAGGGGGTTTCCTCAAGCTTAGAAAAGAAGCACTGTCTGTGGCAGGAGAGCACACCCATAGAAGGGGAGCAGCACCTGTAGAGGGGGAGCACAGCCTGTGGAGAGGGAGCACGGCCTGTGGAGGGGGAGCATGGCCCATGGAGAGGGAGCACAGCCCGAGGAGGGGAAGCACAGCCCATGGAGGGGGAAGCTGTGGCCCTGGCCACATCAGCCTGCCTTCCTGGGCTGTTCTGTAGAGACAACCACTGGTGCCACAAGTAGGACTCCTGTTTCACATCAAAGAAGAACTGAGAACACACAGCATGTCTACTCTTGCTAGCACAAGGGACAAATGTGCCCCTGCCAGTGTGGTTCTTAGAGGCTTGGGAGGTTACTCCCCTCCAGACACTGTGACTAACTAAATCTATACTGACTTGCTTCTATTGCAGAAATGCCTTGTTTCACCCATTATTCTTTCAGGTAGTGAATCTGTATTCAATTTCTGCCGTATGTCAGGCACTGTGGTAGACTCTGGGGCTGCAGTAGAAAATAAGAATCTCAACAGTTAGATTTGCATTCATTCACGTCTACAGCACCCATCTAGCACCTTCAAACCTCCTGAGAAGTTTAAAATCTACAAACGTGGGGCCTCCCCTGGTGGCGCAGTGGTTGAGCGCTGGGTTGCGAAGCTGCCTGCAACCTCTGCAGCGCCAGTTCAATCCCCAGCTGCAGGGGAGAGTCCCACATGGCGCGCAGACCTCTCCCGCTGTGCCCACTGCTCCCCTCAGCAGTGTATTTCGTCGGTCTGCCTGCTCTGCTCCCCGCTCTGGCTCTGGTGAATCCTCTCACCCTCCTGCGCTTCTGACTGTACCCAGTGCTTGTATAAATAAATAAATAAATAAATAAATATTTAAATTAAAAAAAAATCTACAAACATGGACTTACTCCCAAGAAGTTAGATTTAATTGAACCAGGATCCTGATATCAGAGTTTATACCTGAAGAACCTAGGGTCAGACATGAGGGATGCTGAGGGCTTGTAAAGAAACTCCTAGTCTTTTGAGCAGTTTCATGAGCTCATCTCCCTCCTGAGCCTCATACTAAAGTTAGACTGTTCTCCTAGTACAGGCGCTGGGAGGAAAAGACGCCATCTTGTTTCCTCTGGAATGACTCGACAGCATCCTGTGTCAGTTCTCAGATCTGGAGTCTTTTCTTCTGAAAGGAGGAGCTGGCCAGTTGGGTCATGCAGTCTGCAGCTCAGAGATACCTTCTCTCACCTGAGCCCAACTCACCCGCCTTTGACTTTCCCCTTCTCATTGGCTTTCTCTGCTTTGTTGCTTCTAAGCTCTTTGTGTCTCCACCTCTCAGACCCGGGAGGCTTCTGGGCTTTCTGCAGTTCTGAAGGATGGCGATGACCAGGATCATGAGTAAGGAGCCCCCTGTCCAGCCCCTTCCTTCTCTAACCACACATAGCATGTTTCTCTTTCAATCCTTCGCATTTCCACTGCCAGACCTGTCCCTTCTCCTGCCCCAAGTCGTTCTCTAAGCTTTCTCGAAGCACCCCTGCCATGGCATAAAGGCTGAAGCAGAGAGAAAGCAGCCTGTCGTCAAGTATCCAAGGGTGGAAACCGGACATTGCGAGGCTCTCCCCACTTCGTGCATTTCTGCATCTGGAGATTGCCCAGGCCATAGACATTAAAGAGTGAGCATAGACTTGGTTATTTTCCTTCACTTTGTGCTATCAAGGAGGAGTTGATTCTCCACTCCAGAGGGTCTGGGAAAGCGTCGTCAGAGGTGGGGGCTTCCCTGTGGCCTAGAAATAACAATAATAGCATAATGGTACTAATGCTTGTGCTACATCGGGAGCTTGAAATGATCAGTGACATTTCCCCTGATGAGGTTAAACAGCCTGGCTCTCGGGCTGCCCATTTGCATAATAAAGAGCAGAAGTCACTGCCTCCTACATCTCTCCAGGGCGCCAGCCTCGTGTGTCCTTGACGCGGGACACCACAGCCTAATGTACTTCCACATGCGGTCCTGTGCAGTGATTCTAATCTTTGACTTGCATGTGAAATGTCAGTTTTTTGTTTTTTTTTTTTTTTGGTCTGAGAGAACAACAAATTATGTTCCTAAACGAGAAGGTGCCATCTGTAATGGATAATATAATCTGAAAATGTGGAGGCAACATCTGTGACCCGTGGTGCTAACCTAGCAAGCTGCAGTTTATTTTTCTAGCCTATCAGTTGATAGGAAAACATCACTTTAGATATAATAATTAATCATTCGTCAAAATGGATACCCCCATTGGTTCCATGCTGTTCAGACAACCCTGCCTAGCCGGACTATAAATCAAGAAATACATTCTTTAATGTCCAATGGAATGTATTGCTAGGCAGCCGCTTGCCTCTAAAGTAAAAAACACTTTGCAGAAGCCGTCTAGCATCAGCTGATGGGGAAGATTCTCCTAAGTGCTGTTAGAAAGAAGGAAAATGCAGAGCCCAGTGGAAGGAGGATGGTGAATTCAAGATGGTGGCCGGAAACCAAATGGAGGCTCTAGGCTGGAGGGTGGAGGTGATGACGGCCAGCACCCATCCTACCCAGGTCCTTTGGCTTCATCTCCCCTGTCATGTCTTTCTCACCTTGGGGTCCCACCCCAGCCTGCCAGCATGTCTTGTGCCAGCTTTCCATGGGTGGCCTGGTACCCAGCCCCTTCTTGTCACAAGTTTTAATGGCAGCTGTGGATTCATCACTTCAGGCCAGAGCTCTGCTGGAACCCAGGCACTCTAGCACTCAAAATGCTCCGAGAAAATAAGTGATGGTGCAAGCATGGTGGAAAGAAAAGTGGGCTGGAAGTCAGGACGGGAGGGAGGGATCTGAGGACCACCCCCTCACAGACTCAAGGCTTGTTTGACTGTGACCTTGTTCGCCATGTTGTGAGTAATTTTCAATCTGTGCTTATTGAAGCCCTAAATTCCCAGGCAGGGCTGGGATCTCACAGCGAGGTGGAGAATCGGGCTGGATGTGGGGGGGAATTCCTCAAATTTCAACCAGAGGGAAAAGCTTTTATTTTTGCACCTAATTGGCAAACATAAAAATTCAAAAGCCACTGAGTTATTTCCAATATTTATTTTTTATTTTCTTTATTTTTTCCTCACCACCATCTCTTGTATTCCCTCGTTCCCTTGCCCTTGGCCCTCCCTCTTAACCTCAGGGCCCTCACAGTGTTTAGTTTATTAATGTCCGTTAGCTTTTGTATTTTACATTATTAAATTGTCTGCTATGTAAATGTCCAGTATTTGTTGTATGTTGGACACTCGAAACTAATATAGTTATAGGTCAATTATACCTACCGCCATTAAAAAAATGTGCAGGGCCTCTCCGGTGGCACAGTGGGTTGAGCGCAGCACTGTGAAGCTGTCCGAAGCCTCTGCAGTGCAGGTTCGATTCCCGGCCGGCCAGGGAGATTCCCACATGTCGAGACAGACATCTCCTGTCTCACCCACTGCTCCCCTCAGCAGTGTATTTCGGTCATCTGCCTGTTCTGTTCCCTGCTCTGTCTCTGGTGAATCCTCTCACCCTCCCATGTCTCTGGCCTGTGCCCCAGTTCTTGTATAAAAATAAATAAATCTTAAAAAAATAAAATTAAAAAATGTGCAAATTCAGTTTGTTAGAGGAGGCAGTCCCAGGGCCAGGGGCCCAGCAGGAAGGCTGAAATGAGGGAACAGCCTCCGCAGTAAGCGACAGTTCCGACTTTGCATATATCTGGGCACTCAGCATTGCCACTCCCCGCAGGCCTTGAACTGGACTTCCTGGGTGGGGGGCTGCTGGGAAGGAGGCAGGAGCTGGGTAGCCATGTTGAACTGGGGAGAGGGCCAGAAGCCATGTGGGCAGATGCTTCTCTGGGTCTTTCCTCTCTTTTGCAACGTTAGTGCTCTGGCAGTTGGCTCCATACAGCACTCCTGTGAGACTATGGCAGCAGCCTGGGCAGTATCTTCTGAACTTTTGCTCTCTCCTAGTACTCTGCGTCCTGCCTAACCTCTTACTTGTGTTTCCTGCCAGAAGATACCTTGGATTATTCCTTCCCCTGGCAGCACTTCTCTTGAGCCTTGCTTGTTTGGCTCAACTGGTGCCCACCAGAGAATGGTTGAATTTGGTATTTGATCGGGGGTCTATATTTTGAAATTCTTCTCTCTTCTACTCCCCCGCTCTCTTACTACCTTTGAGCATCTCACCAGTTAAAGATCTTCGCGCACACTTGATTTTGATTACTTTGCTTTTATGCTTCTGGGTGGCACAAACCCTTAGAACAGGGTATATGGGTTTCTCCGTTACAGTTTGAGGTCCTGGAGCACCCCCTGTTTTCATCCAATAGCAGTTCTGGTGCCTGAGGTTTTGCCCAGTATCAGTTTTACTTGCGTAAAAGAAATTCTTTGCCACAGACTACTTGTAAAAAAGGGGGGTAGGTTGGATGAAATAAATTCAAATCACAGAGTGTGCATTCCAGAAAAGCTGGAATCACAGATTAATACTGCAAGTGCAAAACGGGGAGAGGTGAGCTATTTTATTCCCTTCCCAAATAACTTTTCAAATAAAATGTGACACTTGTTTAAATATTTACTACTTTGTTGACCCACTTTGTTGTTGTTAATTAGCCTTTTTTTTTTTAAGGAAACAAAACTAACAAAACTAATTTGTAACAGCAAATTAGTTCGGACAGCCAGACAGTGAGATAGTTCAGCCTTAAGCTGTGATTTACCAAAATGGTTGTTCCTAAGGAGGGATATTAATTAGAAATATCAGAAATAGTTTCTGAACGTAAAAAGGTTAAGACTCTCCCCCATCCTTGATCTGTGGTTATTAAATAACCAATTGCTAAGGTTTCTTGGCAATTGTTTTTCTGTTGTTTTCCCTTAAATGTGTGTTTAGCTCCAAACCTCTTTTTCCTCCAAGAAATGATTTGCTGAACAATTCTGTAACTAGCTGTTCCTACAAAACAAACAAACAAAAATGCTATTTTAAGATGTTACATTTGAGTCTTTTGCCTTTTTGTAATGTGTGATGGCTTTGTACTTTAATAAGTGCTGCAGGTTGAGTTAACAATTCCTACTCACTCCCCTCAGGGGCTTCACTGAACTGGGTTCAGAGGACCTTCGAGATCACAGTAACAGGAGCGTGTTCATTTCCTCAAGTCAAACCCATGGACTTCAGCTGCCCTTGACAAACAAAGGGTTGACTCAGATGTCTCTGCAAGTGTGTCTGACCCTGAAGATGCAGGAAGAATCGTGACAAACTGGCGGGGTGCCCCTCCCATTTTCTGGGCTGGGGAAGAAGGAGCTACGGGGGAGCAGGTGGAACGGGAATAGTAGTTTGGTTCTTTTTTTGGGGGGGGTCATAGCATTTCTCTAAATGAACTAGAATTCAAGATAAGAATTGGATAGTGGGACTAGTTGGTGGTGGCTGTGGTGAGGCATGTACATGTACGATAAACCATGACATTTTATTTTAAAAAATCAGATGCCATAGGTGAAAAATAAAAATTAAAGATAATGTTGCAGCTGCAGGATGAGGTAAGTAGCAACGGCACGTCAGCTAGCTAGTTGTGAGTTACAGCTAACTATTGAACATGCATGTGATCTTCAAAGAGCCCAAAAGAGCGAGTGCTTGCACGATTTAGGCGTCCAATAAATTAACACCTCACAATTTATAGTGGATTTTGTTTCTGCCCTAACATGGACCGTGTCTCTGAAATAGGTTCACCTCTGAAAAGGCAGCTCATTCCAGTGTTGTGTTAGGTTAACAGATACAAGAACCTGGAGTTCTGAATCAAAGGGGTGTTCCTTAAGTCACTGGAGTCTACTGGCTCGTCCATGATGCTTCTTCCTGCCACCCTCTGAAAAGTCAAGCAGGGGCTGCTCTTCCAGCTGTGGTAACATTTGTTTCTGCAGCCTGAACTTTGGCAAAAGGCAAAATGGCTGCTGGCTGCAGGGACCAGACGCCTCCTGCATGGCAAACGCCAGGCCTATTCATTCCCCATGAGGGGCTCACTCCCCCACTCTGGTGCTTGAGGTCTGGTGCTGGTGCTGTGGTCGCCACAACTGTGTTCACTGGGTCTCTAATACGCCCTTGTTCGGACCCATTTGCTGATCTGCCAGGCTTCCTACATTACCTGGTCTGCTGAACCAGCAGCACTTTTGAATTCTCGGTTTGAAAACAAAACTCCTTTTGAGGCAATGTGGAGAGAGAGAGCGGGGCTCTTTTTCTTGCAAGAGACACCACCTCAACGTGCCTTTTTTTTTCAGACTTAGAGGAGATGAGCTGACATGGTGAGGAGGGACAGAGTTTCTATTTCTGTGGGTTCCTTAAGGCAAAGGAGGAAGCTTAGCGGCCACGGGAGTCTAGTTAATGAGCAGGTTATACAATATTCATTGTGTTGGGTTTAACTCTTCAAACAGAACGTCTAATTGCTAAAAGAAAAAAAAAAAAAACAGCTACATTTCAGATGTTAAGACAACAAAGTGGGGGAAGAACTCCCTCTGTTGATAAAACCATCCTTTCCCCGCTTCCTCCTGCAGCCACTCCTAGGGAGAACACAGTGCGCCCCTGTTCTCATCAGCGATTCATCAGCCTGTGCTGCCCGAGCCTCCCCAGGGCCGCAGGTACCCCGTCCCCTCAGAGGATGGCTTTCTTGCTACCCACAGAGGGAGGGATCCAGTTGGATTCTGCTTCAACCCAAACAAACCTCTTCTCCCCAGTTTCTGGCCAGCACCCTCTGGCCCCCTGGGCCACTGGGTCAGCATCTCAGGCAGGTGGGCCTGACACTCCTCTGCACCTGTGCAGGGCTGGGTGTCAGGGAGCACAGGCCAGCGGTCAGGGCTGTGCCCAAGGTGGCCGCAAGGCAAAGCAGTACGCCCAGCTGGGGACTAGCAAGCTGGATGCCCGAAGGCGCACCTGTTGCCCTGCCTCAGGCCTGGGTTGGGGCTTTGGGGGGCGGGGATACCCTGCTCCACCCTCCCAGCTTCCCTGTCCCACTCTCAGCCCCTGTGCACTGACCGGCCTCCTGCAGTGGGTGGCCCAAAGGTGACAGAGGGGTGGAGACAGGAGCTGGGCTGGCTGCCCCTCCCCATCTCCTGGGGTGCGCTCTTCAGAGACCTGGCGCTGGGCAGGATGGGCTGCATACAGAGGAGGAATCAGCCCCGACCTCCATCTTGTTCTGGAAAAGCAAAGGGAAAAAGAGAAGTCAAAGGGGCTGTTCTCCCCCACCAAGGCGCCCCAGAACTTTGCAGCTAACCTGTGTTCTTTAAACAACTCCAGGCAGCAGCTGAAAACCCAGCCTTGTACCTGCTCTTAAAAGAGCTCACATGGGGCCTCCCCGGTGGCGCAGCGGGTTGAGCGCCGCGCTGTGAAGCTGTCCGCAGCCTCTGCAGCGCAAGTTCGATCCCAGCCGGCCAGGGAGAATCCCACATGGCACAGCAGACCCCTCCTGTCTCGTTGCTGCAAATAAAAATAGTTTAAAAAAAAAAAAACACTCACATGGATGGCCCTGGAAGGAATCATGCTCAGCGAAATAAGCCAGAAATAAGCCAGAAAGAAAAAAGAAAAATACCGGATGGTCTCACTCATAGCAGGAATCTAGAAAACTTAAATAAGGGACCAGGAAAATGAATAACTATAAGAAAGTGAAAATCAAAATCAACAAACAACTATAAGCCAGAGACACACTATGGGGTGGGGGGTTGAGGGGGGGGGAGAGGAGGGATTAGGGTTAAAATAAGGGAGGTGCAATTGTATGGGGAGTATAACCAAAATGAAAATGCGTACATTGTGCAAAAATGAAAAATGATGTAAGAATTACATAAAATAAAATATATTAAACACTAAAAAAAAAAAGAGCTCAGAGTAGGACTCTGGCAGAGGAATATGCCCTCGGGACAGGGTGGCTAATGGAAGCCCCAGAGGGCGCCCGGAGGCCCGTGCAAGAATGAACTAAGGTCCTTAGAGCTTTGCTGTCTTGTTGTGCCACACCCTTAAAGACCACTTCCTCTTGCTGTGGGTGCTGATAAATTTGAGCAAGAATAGTGTCCATGCTTTATTTTCTGCTCCTTTTAAGACTTCAGAGGAAAAGTAAGTCGTGGGGATGTATAATTTTTGTCGCCCATCGAGTTAACCTCTGGGTCTGAAAATGGTGTTCCCAGGAAGGCCGCTGCTGTGAAGGGAAGGCGCGGAGCGGGGGCAGAGAGGCGAAGTGGGAAACGAATCACTAAAGCCATCCATTTCTACAACTGCTGATAACTTGGGAGCCACTGAGCCTAGTGGAGAAGCTGGACGTGTCTGGCAGGCAGTGTGCGGCTCCTCCTCTCTCGCTCGGCTGCTCCCGCAACAGCTGGTGGGTGTCCCGGCCTGGAGTGTCTGACTCCTGGGTCCAAACACCAGCCGCCCCTTCACCCGAGCACCTTGCCGGGCTACCTGTTTGTCCCTCCCTGAGGGCAGGCAAGTTTCTGACAAATCGAAACTTGGATTATTCTGAGTCCTCAAAGGAAGAACAGAAGTGCTAGGAAAAGGTCACTAAATGTTTGGCTCTAAAAGAACTTTTCCCACGACTGCTGTGCACACTGATCAAATCAGATGTTCTTGGAATGAATCTGAGTTTGGACCTGGAGGTTGAAGTGGGAAGAGGACAAATGCCAACCAAGACTCCCCAGCGGTACTTACTATTTTTTAAAACAATATATATTATAAATGGATAAATCTAGAACATAAGCGGTCTCTTTTTATTCTATTTTATTTACAGCAGTAGGTCAGAGACCTCGCCCCACCAGAGAGAGAAGCCCCAGCTGGTATCACCCCAATCCTGACCTTCTACAATGGGGGTTTCTCGTGCACTTTAGAATAAGCCTGGTGGGGATCTTTTTTCGGCCAGAATTCTGGAAGTTAACGAGTTAACTCAGCCCCCCCTGTGTTTGGCCTACACACCCGCACAGAGTGGCCCACCCCAGCCATTACCTGTGCCCGGGCACCGGGGCTGGGAGTCAGCCCATCCCAGGAGGATCTTCTGAGGCCCAAGAGCTGCTCCGGCCCCGGAACTTCCAGAGCCAGTTCTAGGGCCGGGCTGCTGTCCCCGCTGAGTCGCTGGCTTTTGCTGACCGCAGCAGCTGCATGTGAAGATGGTTGGAGCTCTGTGTGCTCTCAGGAACCACAGTCACCCCAATCCTGGCTGGCACAGGGTCTGAGCTGCCCTTTTCTGCAGCCCCAGTGGGAATCGCTGCGGACGCCTCTGAATGCAGCCACGTCACAGGGTCCAGGGGCCTGGGAGCAAAGCAGACACCGCAAAGGGGGTGAGGGCTCTGAGGGTACAGAAAAGCGCCAACAGCGCCGATAACAGGCAGCCTCCTGGAGACGGATATGGCCGAGACAGGCCCTCAGTGTGAGCCACTCAAAAGCGCCGCCTTAAAACCAGCTGCCCCGACTGAGCACCCACGGTCTCGGTTTCTCCCATCTTTTTGAAGTGTTGGCCTCTGGTCCTGTGGACTTGTGCATTCTTAAGAGCCACAAGGCAGGATGTAACAACCATGGGGACCACTGTATTCTTTTTCTCACCTCTGCCAGAATTTGCTAGAAAAAAGTACAATCCTACAAATCAAAGATTTTTAAAAGCCTAGATCGTCTTGCCACGTAACGCTGTATGTTCCCCGGTGACGACAATGGCTCAGCCTCTGCCGTGCCGAGGATGGTCACCCTCTGCTGCACGCCACGTCTCCTCCGGACGTGACCTCCAGAGCCTGAGAGACGGCACATGCAGGCGTGGCCAAACAGGCACCGGCGCAGGGTCAGATTACTGCTGGGTTTGGTTCTCCACTCTGCTGATTCCTGGCTCGGGGCAAGTCCTCCCAGAGCAACAGTTTCATCTTTTGCAAAACAGGACACATAACGGTCCTACAGCTGAGTTGCAGGGGAAGCGAAATGAAAGCATTGATGGAGAAGCAGGAAGCACAGGGCCCGGCACAGCGCACCTGTGCTGAGGGTTTCCATGGCGACGACTGGATGATGACCAGGGTGGCACAAAGAAAGGTTGGCGGGTGTTTCTCTGGCCAGAGCTCCAGCCGGATTAGACTGAAGTGTGTGTGCGTGTGTGCGTGTGTGTGTGTGTGTGTGTGTGTGAGAGAGACTTAGTTTCAATGCCTTCATCACTCAAAAGCATCAAGACTGAAGTGAAAAAACAAGAATTCTAACACAAACCACAGAGCATGGCAAAACCTGACAATTTCCCACTCCTGCCTGAATTCTAGTGGTGGCTGGACATTTTCTGCAGACCCACAGTGTGCTGAGGAGCTGGAGGAGATGCAGGCGCACAGTATGGTCTGGGCTGGGTCTGCAGCGCTGAGCGAAGTCAGGGATTCAGGTCAGATCCTGGTGTTAACAGATTAGCCAGGAATAAAGGGAGAAAAAGGAGACGTGGGGTCGATGGACGGGAATAAGTCTTCTGTGCGTGAGCCGGTGCCTGTGGGGTGGGATCTGTTGAGAGCACTTCACTCGAAATCAATAATGAAAATGGGTTTTGTGTCACCAGGAAGTTTCAGCTGGGTCAAACATTCTCTAGCTGGGTAGTTTTTTTGGTTTTTTTTTTTTTTTTTTTAATAGAGGCATGTTTTATTTATTTATTTGTTTGTTTGTTTGTTTTGTTTATACAAGCACTGGGTACAGTCAGAAGCGCGGGAGGGTGAGAGAATTCACCAGAGCCAGAGCGGGGAGCAGAGCAGGCAGAAGGACCGAAGTACACTGCTGAGGGGAGCAGCGGGCGGCAGGAGAGGTCTGCGCGCCATGTGGGACCCTCCTCTGGTGGCCGGGGAGCAGCCGGGGATCGAACCGGCGCTGCAGAGGCCGCGGGCAGCCTCGCAACCCAGCGCTCAACCGCTGTGCCACCGGGAAGGCGCTAGCTGGGTAGTTTTATTCCTGTTTTTGTTTTTTCAGAAGTTCCTGGGCCAGGAGCAGCTCAGAATCAACACAGCCTCCCTTCTGATCCCTCTCCAGCCTGGCTGCAAAGAGCCACTTCCCTACCGTGAGAAAAGATCATTTCTTTCTTGTGCTTGCTGTGTGACTTGAGGGGCCTGAAGACAAGAGCTGAGGTCCTGGGAAGGGGGGGTATGTGGCCCTGGAGGAGGGTGTGCTGGCTTTGGTTCTTGCAGCTGAGCTAACTGTTGCAGCCAAGCTCAGGTCAACTGAAGCTAACTCCTGCAGCCCAGGGCCCAACTTAATATGTGAGGCTGAGCTGGACAAGCGTGTTCCTGCAACACACCTGCAGCAGCAGCCCCTCCTTCTCCCGGCTGTCACCGCAGCCCCCCGGGCCAGGTGGTCACTGCGGGTGTGGACCCAAGTGGAAGCTGCAGTAGCACTGAAGTGAGAACAACTATAAAAACAAAGATGCCGGGCGGCTGTGAAGACAGAGGCTATCAGTACCTGGGCCCGGGTCTTCCATGCCCTCTGGCCACAGTCCGGAGGCCGGCGCCATGGGCCCTGCTCCCCGCGGCCATCAGGACCGGCTCTGCTGTGTGTTCGCTGAGACACCAGAGATGATTCTGTCCTCCTCAGCCAGTAAACAAAATATGACTGGGCCACAGACACAGTGGGAAAAGCAAGCAGAGCGAGTGGAGGATTTGGTTTCCCTTAGATAATACCTTGGGGCATCCTAATGGGAAGGAGAGAACAGACCCAAAAAATAAATAAATAAGAAGCAAGGCCTAAATGAATGCAGGCTTAGAAGCTTGCGTTACCCTTTGAGTGACTTCTTTCTTTCTTAAAAATAAAAACTCAAGTGCAGCACAAAATGGAAATAGGCAAGGATGGTACAAATCAATCCTCTCGCTAAAAAAGAGAAATTAAAATTCTGCTGTGGATGAAAAGGGGCCTTCCTGAACCGTTTAGATGCCAGGTTTCATCTTTCACCTGATGATTAGCCATTACTAGTACATTGTTAATCGAATTCCGCTGTTAATTGACAATTTCACAGCTCCTGTACACAATGGTACAATTCTATCGCAATTACAGATTCAATGGAACATTAGAGATAAATCATTAATACTCAAAATAATATTTTGAATACTTAATGGCTCTCCTCAGTAGAAATCACCTTCACAAACCTCTCATTTACCCTCTCCAAAGTTTCATCGAGGCAGAGATTGTTGGCAAATATGATTTTATCCTGCTTTCACAGAAGGGAATCACAGAAATGGGGTTAGTTTAGCTCAGGCCACCAGAGAGTTAAGGCTAAATAAGGCTCACGGTCTAGACTCGAGCCGAGGGACCCCATGGTGGCTGAGGACCCCAAGAGGAGAGGGCGCAGGGCGGCTTGGGGAGGGCTTCCGGTCAAGGGCTCGCTCTGTTCTCTGGAACGGTGGTGAGTTTCTAAACTACTTCTGTCATCATGTCAGCTGCGCAGTAAATCTGAAAATTGACATGAAGGTGCTTTGAGAAGTAAAACGAGCCACACAATTTAAGGACGCAGAACAACACCCCTGCCTTGGAGAGAACCAATAGCCCAGGGCAGCCTCCAGCGTCACCCACACTCGGGGCACTGGCCTCTCCATACGCGCAGACTGCGAGGGCCGGGTCCTCCTCCAGCTGCCCTGGCTGCTACAGAAGGCCCCGGGGATCGTGGGGTGGGGGTCAGGGGGAGGGTGAAGAGGAACACAGCAGGCTGGGGGCTCCCCAGTGCAGGGGGGAATCCTCAGGCACAGCTCCCTCCTGTATCCACCAGGGTGGGGAGAAGAAACTGAGGACACACTCCCTTTCCAGAAAGCACAACTGAAAGTCTCCTTTTTTGGTAAACACGAGTGTCTGAAAGCATGACAGAGCAAGTGTCCCATTCTGAGTACGGATGACGCTTGTGTCCTGCTTACTATCGCCAGCAGCTGTTCCAAGCACCACCTAAGCACGTTGTTCCAAGCAATACGCGAGCACTCTGTTGGGAGCACTGTGTACACTCCGTCCTCAGCACCACACTAACACTTAGACTTCAGCACTGCGTGAGCACTATGTTCTAAGCACTATGTAAGCTGACGCACGCTGGCCCGCGGGGCCTGCACACCCTACGAGGTAGGTGCTATCTTACTGCATCCATTTGATGGACAACAGACTGCGGCATGGAGTCTTAGGTCAGTGACCTCCCTGGGCTGCAGGCAATGCCCACGTTTCTGTGTGCCTTGGGCCCTCTCTGTCTTGGCTTTCTCCCCACTCACCCACCACCAGCTCTTCGGGTGCCAGTCAGAATTTCGTGGAAAGGTAGGTCAAGGTTCACCGGGGTTCCTAGGGAGGCCAGAAATCACACACCTGCAACTGGAATCACACACCTGCAACTGCAACTGCAAAGGGGCGAGCTGGGGGCAAGTGGTTTCTTAGTTATGTCTACGTTGGGGCAACCTAGGAGCCCTGACTTTGTGATCAAGTGGCCGGAAGAAGGAAGGAGACAAAAAAACATGGAGCGGGGAGGGGAGAAGTTTGTCGCTAAGAGCAGACTTCACGCCTCCTTACAGGAACATGACATCCCCCCAGGCTGGGCGGGCGCCTTCCACACAAATGATAGGTTTCTCTTCCTGGACTTGTCCAAGTGGGTGACTGCATCAGCCTCTTCAAAATAAGCCATCAGTTTGGAATAAGGAGGAATGAAGACAAAAGCACCAGCTACGTGGTGATGGGACACTCTTCTAGCTTGAAGCAGAAATCCCATGAAATCCAGGCTGCTTCTGATGGTCACTGCAACAGAAAGCAGTGTCCAGGTGAGATGCTGGATGTACCCTGGCTGTGATTTTATAAAGGCCTAGAAACTAAACTAAGGTGAACTGACAGCTAAGACCAACCCTAAGAAGTGAACAGTTCATGGGGGTGGGGGTGAGAGTGGGGCATTTGATGTGTTATTTTCACACCCCCAAATAATTCCATTTTTATCAAAGTTATGTAAAAATGCAACAGGGCCTCCCTGGTGGCACAGGTGGTTGAGCGCAGCGCTGTGAAGCTGTCTGCAGCCTCCGCAGTGCCGGTTCGATCCCCGCCGGCCTCGGAGCAACCTATATGGAGAGTAGACTTCTCTTGTCTTGCCCGCTGCTCCCCTCAGCAGTGTATTTCGTCAGTCTCCCTGTTCTGTTCCCCACTCTGTCTCTGGTGAATCCTCTCACCAACCCCCCACCTCTGCCCTGTACCCTGGTTCTTGTATAAATAAAAAAATAAAAAAAAAATGCAATACAAAAGAAGTAGAAACAATGGTTTGGTTTTTTGGGATTTAAAACATACATACATACATACATACATACATACATACATGCATACATGCATACATATATATATATATATATATATAGCATCAGGAGTGTCTCTCTAAGGAAAACCTAATAACCACAAAGGAAAAGATGATTGTTTAAATTCTGAATACAGAAGAAATTGGAAGGTAAATGATAAACTAAAAAAAAAGTATCTGTAAGCTATAAAACAGACAAATTGAGTTATGGTAAATCAACAAAAAGTGACCAAACCCTAAATTACCAAATACATAAATAAAAATTAAGACAAATTCAGTCACAATTTAAAAAATAATTACAAACGAGATGCTATTGTATATCAGTCATAACAAATTTCGAAGTGCATAATTACAACCAGGAAATAAGTCCTCCAGCTCTGACACTTGATTGTTTCTTAGAATTAAGCCAAACTTGAACGGGGCAAGCCCAGGCACAACTTGGAGCCTGCACCTGGGGCTCTGGGGTCTCTCAAGGCCTCGCCCAGGCACCTGCAACTGTGTCACCCGGTGAGCAGGAGACCTGCTGGGGAGGATGGTGACGGGGTGGGTTCCGGGGTCCTGAGGCTGGGACCCTGCGCGCGTGGGCTCCCTGGGAAAAGGCAGAGGAGCAGGACTCCAGAGAGAGGGCGGCGCAATCCCAGACTATGAGGGGTTAAGACGCAACCTGTGAGGCTGTCCGCGGCCACTGCAGCACGAGTTCAATCCCCAGCCTGCCAGGGAGCAACCCACATGGCGCAGCAGACCTCTCCTGACTCTCCCGCTGCTCCCCTCAGCAGCGTATTTCAGTCAGTCTGCCTGTTCTGTTCCCTGCTCTGTCTTTGGTGAATCCTCTCACCCCCCACACCTCTGGCCTGTACCCTGGCTCTTGTATACATAGATCAATCTTTTTTTTTAAAAAAAAAGGGATGCTCTGTAGATTATTGACCGTTGCATGCTAGTGCCCTTTAAAAAAAAAGAAAGAAAGAAAGTTGAAGAAATAAGACCAGAAAATGTTTGTATCATCATATGACTCCTTCTAAGATACCTGATCTCCAAAGGAGACATTGATATTCCAATATGGTGGCAGAGGCACATGGGCCTCCATTGGAAATGCCAATTACAAGTTCAATGCCACAGAACTCCGGCCAACTATTAATTATTTAGAGGCGATTGCTGAATTTGCAAAGCTTTGATAGCTCCTTGTCCTGTATCCTGTTAGTTGATTTATTTACATCCCTACTTTTCCACAAGATGAACAGAAAAGTTTACACCCAAGTGATCCAATTCCATTATCTAGTTAAGAATACTCACTAAGGGCCTCCCTGGTGGCGCAGGCGGTCGAGTGCCGCACCGTGAAGCTGTTCGCAGCCTCTGTGGTGTGGGTTCGATCCCGGTCGGCAGGCAAGGGTCCCACATGGCACGGCAGACCTCTCCTGCCTCACCCACTGCTCCCCTCAGCGGTGTATTTCAGTCATTCTGCCTGTTCTGCTCCCTGCTCTGTCTCTGGTGAATCCTCTCACCCTCCCATGCATCTGGCCTGTACCCCGGGTCTTGTATAAATAAATAAATCTTTTTTAAAAAAAAGAATACTCACTAAATAAATAAATAATAGGCTCAGGAATAGCAGAAAATAATTAGTGTTAAAAAACATAACACTACCATGCAACTCCATCTTTATTGGCCAGTACTAGTGTTCATCAACAGAAAGAATGAAAAGTTGACTGTGCAAAAGAAGGTCACAGGTGAAAATAAAGTGAGAACAAGCAAGACAGGTGGAAAAGCTTCCTGAATAAATATTCAGGACACAGGGCATTTTTAAACATGGTTTTATGTGTGTTTGTTTTTATAGTTTGCTTTATTTCAAAAGTTCTGCTACTCCCCCACCCCTCACTGCTGGGTATTTGTCTGCAGATATGCAAACATGAGTCAAAGAGGTATGTGCTCCTCCCTGCTCACCCCAGCGGTGTTCACACGGCCAGGAGTTGGAAACAGCCCGTGACCGATGTGTGGACAGGAAGACGCAGGGTATATTCACAGTGCAATGCCACGCAACTATTTAAAAAAACATGAAATCCTGCCACTTGCAACAGCATGGTAAGTGAAACAAGTCAGAAAAGGACAACTACTGTATGATTTCTCTTCTATGTGGTAGATAAAGAAGCAAATGACTGGACAACACAAAAACTCGTAAACTATAAGAACAAAATGGTGGTTACCAGAGGGCGGGGGAGGGTAAACTGGGCAAAAGCCGTCCATGGCCGGTGATGGATGGAAAGCGGACTTGTGAGCGCGACACAGTCTGTGCAGACTTGGCCTGTGACGGTACACCTGGACCTAGACAGCTTTATAAATCAACGTTCTCTGTAAAAATTTAATTTCTTGTACATTATGCTAATTTTTTGATCCAAGGAGCAATGCAAGGCATTGTCTTCCTCTCGAACTAGTTGGCTTTAAGAGGTAAAACCAAATTACTAAAAGTGTAGTGAAACCAGCCAGCAAAGCAATAGACTGAGGAGATAATCCATAGAAATGGATGATCACGCGCCAGGTGGTCCCTACGCATCCTCAGCTCTCCGACCCCACCCTGGCCGGGCCCAGACACAGGAGCTGTACGTACATCAGCTCTCTTGACCCACCTCAGAGTCCTTCAGACGACACCCTCTGCCAGATTTGCTCCCCACAAGGCATGAAAATGAGAAAAGCCTACACCAAGGGCCCCTCCTGCGGCGTCCTGGTGCACTGAGATGGTGAACCCCTGAGATGGTGAACCCCGAGTGAGTGACGTTCTCAGATGAGAGGCACCCAGGACATTTCCAATTTCTTTTATAGAAGAGCCACAAAGAAGACACCCCGTGAGCCCTTGTCCAGGTGGAAGGTGGTCTCCTCACCCCCAAAGCAGCTCAAATGCAGACGCCTGTGGTGGAAGGGCTGAGCCCCACACCCCTCAGGCCATAGATGCAGCCCACCTTTCCCCTCCTCGGATCCCTCCTTCTCTGCTTCCCCACCAGCTCCTTGCTACCTGCCCCCAGGAAAACACCCACTTCCCCAGGCGCAGGCTTCCTTGAGGCGCCAGGAACGCCTCCCCCTCCGAGCTGTGCAGACGCACAGGCGGTAAACACTGCCCGCCTGGCGTCTCCTGGACTGGCAGGGACGGCAGCTGTCGCCGCTAATTCTCAGCACCCACAAGGGCTGTCCCTCCATGCCCAAAGCCAGCCGTAATCGCATCGGTTTCTCAAAGAGCACACACACACGCTCACGCCCTTTCCACACCGACCGTGTTCAAGCCTGTGTGAAGAACTCGACGGAACCGGAATTGGTTTTGCACAACTTGGCCACGGTCTCTCAGCCAGATGCCTTCATCCCGGTCTCTGCCAAGGGGGAGAATGTTTAACTGAAACAAAACCCAGCGTCCTCTGCTTCGTGGTCAGTGTGGCTGCAGTGGTTATCCCTGGGAGGTGGGGTTGCTGCAGGGCCAGCGAGCAATGTCCCCTGTGACAACCGTACTGACAAGGTGTGTCTGGGGCTGATGTAAAACTTCCTTTTCACTTAAAAACAAAACAAAACTCTAGCATTGCCATCTTGTGATTGCCAGAAACCGGTGTCAAAGCCAGCCTTGAAGCAGCTCTAAGCACCTCTATATTTTATGGCATCTTGTAAAGCACCTGCTCCCTGCCCACGTTACCCGATGGGCTCCTGGTCCCTCCCGCTGCTGCACGGCAGCCCATGGGCTTCGAGTGCTGCCTTTTCTACCCACCCGGCTCCAAAGCCCCGGAGGAAAGGATATCGCAGAATGGCTCAGCTCCTGCAAAGCACCGAGTCACGCTCATCATGAGCCATCTGTGAGATAATGTAGCGTATGCACGCGCCGAGGAGGACCCAGCCACAGAGAGCTTGATGTGTTTCGTTTATTTTAATCATCCTTCCTCCAACCATCCCAGGGAAGCAGCAATAATACTCCCGTTTACTGAGCTCTTACTATGTGCCAAGCGCACATCGAATGCCGCGCCTGCATGGACTGAGCTCATCCTCGCCAAGGTCCAATAAAATATGCACTGATACCCGCCCCTTGTTACAGAGAAGGAAACTGAGGCATAGAAAGGCTGGAATAAACTGTTGAAGTCACACTGATAATCAGTGGGGGGCTGAGTCACAGACCCCTGCGGGGTGCTCTGGACCTGTGCCCCTGACCTCTATGACTTACAGCGGCCGTTGGTGTGTCAGGAGCCAGATGCACAGCTGCGGTGGTGCGTGACGGTTCCAAAGGGCGAACTAAGGACAGTGTTCTGCTTCTCAGGCCAGGGCTCGGAGGCCACGCTCGCTAAGAAAGAAACCTAGCTAGGACCAATCCTAAGCCTGCAAACCTGCTGCGAACAGGCAAACTCACAGCTTCAGAGCATTCAGGGCAGAGTCGCTGTGGCCTGGACTCACTGTTGAGCTGCATTGCAGGTTTTTCCTTCCTTCTGGTTATGGCAGAAAATCTCAAACGAAAGAACATTTTAAAATTCTAATTCTCTCTTGAAAATAAGGCAGAGCTGTGTCTCTTCCAGTGCTCGACGCCAGCCTCCACTTTCTCACCCTCATTGCCCTTTTCTTTCCCGTTATGAAGGTCATGCCAGCAAACTGGGTTTCTTTTTTTAAAGAAATGACCCAAACCTCTTAACCTTCTCTCACCAAGAGGGAGCAAAACTTGTCTGGCTAGTCCCTGTCCCCCTGAGGTCATGGAGAGTGATAACCTCCTTGCATGAGAAAGTCTTTCGTTAAATTAAAAATTTTTTTTTCTACTTCTTAAATATTTTTCAAGGCACCTACAAAGACCAAACTCCAAAAATCATTCTCTGGTTCACTTGTATGGACCATTTCTACAGAAACAGTTCCTTCTTCTTTGGCCTCATGACCTTCAACTCCCAGGGCTGGGTCCGTAAGTTATCATGGTCTTTTTCCCACTAAACACACTCGATTTCCCTAAAACCAGCAGGTGCATTCAGTGGCCTGGTAAACAGCAGGAGAAGGCAGCCGGGTGGGCCCCTCCATAATGACCCACTGCCCAAGTCTGAGCTCAGAACAGCGACCCCTGGTGCCGGGGCTCCTCCTCAGCACGTGGCCCACAGGCTCCTGAGTTTGAGATACTTGAATGTCCTTGTTTTCTTCCGATCATACAGCCGTCTAGGAAAGCTGGAAGAAGAAATACCTCCCCATCCCCAAGTCCAAACCAACGCTTCTTTCTTCCTTCACAAGAAACTTTGCAAATGGAGCAAAAGCCACGAGGCGACAGCACCCAGGAAGTTTCGGGGAAGGTCTGCCGTGGCCCTAACAGCAACAGCATTCACTGCACCTTTCCCGAAGCCTGGGGCTGACTCACTGGCTGACCTCACAGCCAGGTTTTTGTAGCATCAGCATGAAAATCCCACCAAAGAACCTGTCATTCCCTCCCAAAGCCCAACTCACACATGTATGACCGAAGGATCTATTGAGTTAAACAGAAAATATTAATTATTTCCATAAAGTTTGAGCTCAAACACACTCATGTCCAGCGGCCCCAGCATGTTGAAGATGCCGTGTTTCTCTGTGTAATATGATCAAATATGTGTAACACAATTTGAAATGTGCAAGAATTATCCCAAGTAGAATTTGCCTGTATAGCCAGATACTTTAAAATTACATATCTCACATAGTACAGCATTTTAAAACTCTCTTACCATGGGTGTTATTATTTTATTTCAATGGATTACTGAGTGGGTTAGACCCCTGCAACCTGGATGATTGGTCCAAGCTCTGAGCTTCCTGTCAGCTCAGTAAATAAGGTAACTACAATCAGCTGCTTGCTTCTCATTATCTTATGGACCATAGGGGGAAAATTGGGCTAAAATAACACAAGAACAACTGGGAGGACCTGAAAGTAGCTGCAGGACCTCTCCTAAAGGGCTGTCAGCGCTGCCAAGTCACCTGGACAACAGCTTCCTGGGCACCCTTCCTCCAGGGCTGTGGTGGAAGGTGCCGCAGGCCTGTGGCGCTGACCTGCGGGCCCAGTGCTGGGAGGAGCAGGCAGGCAACTGCATGACAAAATAATGATGAAAAATGATCTTGACAGGCCAGAGCAATGAGCTGAATCTAACAAGATGAAATTAAACAAGGACAAATGTTAAGTGCTTTTCTTAGGTCAGGAAAAAAAAACAACAACCCAAAACCAATGGCATCAGCCCAAGATGGCAGGGCTGAGGCTCAGCAGCAGGCCTTACAACAAATTTTCAGGCAACAAACAAACAACCCTTTAGAGTTTTCAAATGAAAATATGCCAGTGAAAAACAAAACAAAACATAAATGCAATTCTGTCTCCTGAAAAGGGATATGGTTGTCCCATTGTACTTTGAGGTCACTAGATTCCCCCTGAAATCAGATGCTGGGTACCCCGCTCTCTGCTATGGGAGGGAGGGTGTGGCAACATTAATGATCATTTTGACAGTGGCAAAGTGTTCACTACGAAGCTCCTCTGCCCAACATGCTATTTTCATAGCTTGCATGTCATGTTTCTTGTTGCATAAAATACTTGACAATAAATCTACATGAGAAAATAAATAAACAGGAGAACGATACAAATAGACGTGCCCGTGGAAGAGAGAGGCCAGAGTGACTTGTGGACTTTACATTTCTAAGAGTAGGTGAGCACATCCGGGGCTTCAACTTGAGAGGAGAGAGTTGACGGCAGCTGTCCTCACCAAGCTGGAGGCTGACAAGGAAAGGCCAGGTTCGACTGTAGTAAACTGAAGGGTTATAAATAAGAAGAGTGTGTGTGAAATCTTCAGTATTTTTTAAGCTTCAGAGCTTTTAAAGTATCTTCTTTTCCCAAAAAATCAATTTTTTTTTCCAAAAAATCAATTTTACCCTCACCATAGGGTTGGAGAGTAGTGCTGCTTTTTATTATTAATATTTCCAGCTTTACGGATTAGGGTATTTTAGATTAAAGATGTAAAATGACTTGAGCAAGACCACGTGACGGGATGTGGCAGGGCTGAACGCTGTGGGTGTGTGCAAGCGGCAGTGACACAAACTTGAGTATGAGAAGAAATTGTCTTCCTATGAGTCGGGTCTCTGCAAAGTCTAAATCCCTAGACTTCCCGTAGATAGTGGCTATTAATGAAGCCATGAAAGGAAGATTTTTAAGAATTGGCCACAGCAGTGGCTTTCAAGTTTCTCAACCACAATCTGGAGCAGAAACTATACCTCATGCCCCTCTCAAGTGCCTGCACAACCGAGAATAAAAATGAAACAAAAAACTAGCACGATAATTCCAGTGAGTACTAAAAATGGCACACTTTGATTTTTCTATTTATTTATTTATATATATTTTTAAACAATATTTTCTTGCCCCCACCCTGTTTTACTTTTTTAAAAATGCTGACCTTTATCCAGTAAATTGAGTTTGTCTCTTACACCTACTTGAAGAACACTGGGCTAGAGAATTATTTACTGGCACTGCTTGCGCGAGCTAAGAGACCAAAATCCCTTCCAACAAAGAGTCCATCATTCTGCATCTTTCCAGTGTTTGAAGGCTTCTTTAAAAAAATTAAAATTCCGCCCTTAAATTGAAGTACTTTTTGCTTCCAGTTTGTTGTTTTCATTCTCAATAACTTTAACTTATTGAGCTTTTTCACTTGATTCTCTCTCTCTTTCTTTTTGATTCTATTTCTAATATTATCTGCCCCTATCTGTGCCACACCAAGTAAAAAATCTTTGATTCCTGTATCTGAGTAATTGGTGCAAATTATGTAGAGACAACTAGGACACATTTTAAGTAAAGTTGTCCCCACCGCCATGCATTTCTTTTCTTTTCCAAGTGTTGTTTACAAATCCTCCAGTCATATTAAATCGCTTGCGTTCTGCATCCACCTGTTGAGCGACACGTGGCTGACACAGAGGGTGGCTGTTCTGACCTGTATTTGCCAAATGCTTTCTAGACATGACTGACACCCAGAACCGCCCAGTGGTCACCAGTTGGGATGACCTTTGCTGGCGACAACACTGGTGATGTGTTGATTATACCCGCAGCAGGCTAGAAACTACTGAAGACAGGACGCGGTCCTGCCACGCCATCTTTGAGAACCCATGCTGGCTCCTGAGAATCACCCCTTTTCTCTGAGTCTTTTCCTAATTCTTTGGGGTATGTCAAGGTTTAACATCAAATGTCCTGGTCTGTCTCTCCCTTAACCTTTTCTTCCTTTTCAAATTTTAAACCAGGGTCCTTGCACATCTCTCATTTTCTTGAATCTCTCACGGGCTCCTGAGGGTGTTTCCTTCCCAAGTGCTGCCTGCGAGCTGTGTGGTGCCGTGGGGTGCTGTGGAGGGCCCTGGAGATTTGAGCTACTGAAAGGGGCTGCAGTCTCTGTTTCTCTCCCAGAAATGTTTTCAGCTTGGAGATTATTCCTTTTGAGGAATAAAGAAACAAATGAGGCCTAGAGAGCCTGGGCTTCTGGCCACCTGCGAGCCTTGCTGGCCGCGGCAGGCAGCCAGGGGGCCCCGTCCCTTTGTTATTGGCTCTATGATAAAAAGCCAAAAAGTTCAGTTGAGGGTTTGGGCTGCTTGACCTAGTCAGGTGACCTGTTCAGGTGCCATTCAGGTGATGGTTTCAAGTCTCTGGAGCCAGACAACTGGCTTCAAATCCCACCTCCAGCGCCGCAGCACCACCAGCAAGTTCCTCTTTAGGCTTCCATCTCCTCATCTGTAAAAGGATGTTGTCACCTCATGGGGCTCCGTGAAGACCAATGAGTCCTAAGCGTTAAGAACAGCAGCCAGCACGGAGGCAGCCTCGGGCCACCTTAGCTGCCATCGTCACCACTGCTTGGATGCTCTGCAGGCCAGCCCTTCCCTCTCTCTTTGGAGTTCCGTGACAGGAAGAAACTTTACAAAGGTTTCTAAACTTCTTAGAGTCTCTTCCCGCAAGGTGCTGTTTTCTCTGCACTTTTCAACATCCGACTTCATAAAAGCCAGGGTGCGAGTCTGCCCACACTTAATGTTTATTTGATTCCCTGCTATGCCGGCCAAGAAGCAAAGTCACTTTCTTCCCCAAATTCCCATCACTTCCCTGTTGGCGAGCACTCCCTCCTACGGGTCCAGTGTCATCTCTCGCTGCTCTTTCTTCTGATTTCTAAGCGATGAAATTGTCAGCCAGGCGAGCCAAAAATGTGTCAGATGGTCTCCTTGTGCAGACGAACTTCCAGCAGATGGTCGAGACGGAACGTCCCGGATGCACTGGCGACGGCCTCTCTGCCAGTGTTTTCAGACTCCAGGACAACCGTGGGCTGATGCTGAGGAGGGGGCAGCTCGGTCTGGGAGCGACACGCTTGCGCAAGAGCCAGGACAATCACTTGCGGCCGCAGGGACCGTGTTTCCATGCAGGTTCCCATCACGCCCCCTGGTCAGCCACTGGCGACAAAAAGCTGAACCAGGCAGAGGGCTTCCCTCTAGGAGCTCCCGGCCTACCGGGCCCTCACCTCCCAATCCAGAGTCAGGGAGTCACCCGACCGTGCTCGAGTCAGCCTTGGCTCGAGGGCATCCCCCGCCCCGCACAGAACGCTGGTGGAGAGTCAGTTTGCTAAGATCATAAGGAAATGGAATTGAAATGCAGAACACGGGCACCTTGGAGAGAAACACGCCTGTTGCATTTGGGGGGGATGGCGGGCGTGGAGGAGCAGCTCGGGTGGAGAGCTGGTCTCTCCACCGCACAGAGCAGGGAAGGTGGAGGGAGGAAGACAGTGGGTTAGTGTGGCGCAAGTGTCACTTCATTAAAGGGAAATCAACAGCAACAACAGGGATAGTAATCATGCAAAGTCTGCACTGGTTTTTAATGAAAAGAACGGTTTTTAAATTCACTGCCTGATTTTTTGATCTGGTTTTTCTTTTCACTAAAACAACACTTTATCTGAACATGCAAAACTCCATTCAAACCAGGGTTGGGGAGAAAGTCTATTCTCTCTCAATCTATTTTAAATCTTTTTTTCTCCCCCCAAATGCCAGCAAAATTTTGTCAAGGTCTACGAAATCCCTCGGCACCTAGGACTTGCTCCCCCCAGTTTTCAAAGTGATCAGTTTCAAAAGTTTTTAATTAAATCTTTAAAAAGTTTTATAATAAACTGATATTATATAAATATTGTGTAATATTATTACAATGTATATTTTATAAATATAAAGTGATAAGAAAACAAGTCACAAGAAAACTTAGTCAAAAATTGTATTTAGAATTAAAGAGCATAACCATGAGCAGGGGTGGGGTACAGGGGTCTCGAGGTGGGGAATGTGCTCTAAGTCCCCACGGCAAGAGCGTGGACAGGTGGCAAATCTCCTAGTGAACAAGTCTGGGGCAAACGACAGTGGCCCCCGTCAGTCTTGGTCAGGGGTAGGGGTCAAGCACCCACGCAGTCTGTCCCTGGCCTCTCACATGTGCTGGGGGACCTCACAACCCTTCCAAGGCGAGGGCGCAGCCAGCGGCCTCGGGGAAGCAGCCTGGGGTGTAATTAGGATCAGGGAGACTGCGGGGAGCGGGACCAAGGCTAAGAGACAGTCATCTTCAAAACTACAGGTCTGCACACAGCACCCACAGACACAAGTGGAGCAGGAACCCCCGCGCCCCAGGAAAGGGCTGCTGGCCACCTGTCATCACACACATCGCAGCTAAGCAGTGACGGCAAAATCACCATCAGCGGCATCATCCCCGAATGGACAGGACAGTGCTCTGTGCACAGACCTTCCTATGCAACGACTGGGAGGATGAATAGAAGAGAAAACTCATCTATTGACTCAGTGCAGCTGGAAGAATCCCTGGAGCTCAGCCCCCAACAGCCTGATCAAAGAGCAGTGAGAACTCAGGGGTCCTGGGTGAGTCACTTCACTCTTTGCCTTCAGCTCCCACATTTGGAAAAGGGTGACTACTGTTCAGTGATCACAAAGGATAGGCCCAACCACAACTATTTTTTTAAAAATCGAATGAAGAGGTGAACGAGGAACAGAGGTCTTTCAACTCCACCCAGTCTGAACAGAGAAAGAATTCTTTCTTCACTGCAATAAAAATCTGACACTTGGCAGTCTGGGATTTGGTATACTTCTCACTGTAAGAAAAATGCCTAAAGCAAAAGATCTGGTCAACATACTGTGGTTAATTTTATGTGTCAACTTGGCTAGGCCACAGTATCTAGACATTTGGCCAAACATTCTAGATGTTTCTCTGAAGGTATGTGTTTAGATGAGATTAACATTTAATCAGCAGCCTTGAAGTAGACTAGCTTCCCTAGTGTGGGTGGCCTTCATCCATCCAGGTAAAGACTTTACAGGCTTGGCCTTCCCAGAAAGGGAAATCCTGCCAGCCAGTTGCCTTTGGACTCAAACTGCAGCTCTTCCTGGGTCTCCAGGCCACCAGCTGACCCTGTGAGTTCTGGGCATGCCCACCTTCGTGATCATGAGCCAGTTCTTTAACACAAATCTCTCTCCGGGCCTTGATAACACAATAGGGTATATTTCTTCGCCCGCTCTATTTCTCCCGCGAACCCTAATATATGTGCTGTGACAGATATAAGCATGTTCAGTATTTTTAACTCATGCTGCCCGGCCCCAGCCCATTCTGGGCCCCCAGGTGACTGTAACGGGCAGTTTCCCTCCCACCTACTGGCCCAGTGGACACAGAGTACAGGTGAGGATCATTTGTTGTTTCAAACCAATGAGATTTAGGGTTGTGACTGGTACATTACTGGGGTGCAGGGGAGAGGTGAGGATTTGTCCTGTCCTAGGAACAGCCACTCAACTAACTGTACATGTACCTATTACAGTTTTTAACTTTTTCTTCATTATTACAAGTTTGATATTTGATATAAACACTGAAAAGTGATCTGGAATACTGCATGCACATGATGGTAGTAAAAATTTCTCTAAAATTATTTAATGTAAACTTTCCACTGGCCTCTCTTTTAATCCAAGTTATTGGCACAATATTCTATCCAGCCCACCAGCCTCCATCCCATTTCAAGACTTGGAATAAATGCAGTCCATATGGATTCAAACATTTCTGTAAACAAGACCTCAAAAGTTCCAGTGTTTTATGATTTTATGGAGTTCCTAGACTCTGTCCACCTTTCTCTATATATAGCTTCCCAATCTTTTAATAAGAAAATCTGACTTTTGCTAGATGTGGGGGAGTGGGGGAGAATACAGGTGGAGACTGACCACTGGAAGCTGACTAGGTTTGGTGGAGATAATCAGGTTTTGAAATTATTAGTCCTGAAGTTACCTGGAATTTCAACATATGAGCATATAGTTGAGATGATCAGATCCAACAAGCATTCAGATTTTTAAAAGGATTCTCAGAATTTTGATCCAATGGGAAAAAAGCATGACTAGCCCCATTTTCTCCCCTAAGTAGGCAGACAAACTCAGAAAGCACAGCTGGGTCATACTTACTTTTCAATTCCCCACCAAGTGACGGCCTACAGTTATCATCCAGTACATGCTAGATGACTTCTCTACACTCTCTCACTCTCCTTCCACCTGGCCCCGACCCCTCCGAACCGAGGGGAGCAGGCGAAGAGAGAAGCAGAGTGGGCAGCAATGAGAGTGCTCCCGTGGCCCCTCAGGCTATGGACACACACGTCTGTCCGCTTCTGTGGCCTCAGCCCACTTTGGCTGACGGGACTCCACTGGAGAGTCAGAGATGGCCAGTCCACCTCACTCAGCGCCGCACTGCCCAGACAGGCGGAAGCTACCGGAGTGCAAGGAGCTGCTGGAGACCCAGGCTCCAGAAGTCAGGAAGGGCCTGTGGCTGGGGTGGAGTTTGGCTCCACAGTGATGGAGCCATCTTAGTAAAGGCGGGCAGAGCTATGCTGTTGAGCACAGGGACTCCAGAAACGTCACAGGAGACAAAAACTGTAGTTTGTCTTCCTTTCACCAACAGCTACTGCGTATGGAGAGAAAAATAATGGTTGATGCAATTTGGCTACTGAGAAGAGCCCTGGTCAGAATGGACTGGGATTTGCCTCTGAATAGAAGAGTTAGCCAATACTGCAGGATCATTTGCTCAGAGGACAGAGGTCAGCCAGTGCCCAGTAAGGGGACAGGGTGGCCCCTCGGCCTGGAATGTGGTACTGAGGTCACTTTTGAGCCAGTGTGATTATCAGACAATTGCCCGCCAGAGGTCACTTCTGTTCTTACAAAGCGGATTATTACAGCCTCCAGGGTGATACACCACATACCCCAAGTCAAGGCTGCTGAGTCTTTAGACCTTAAGGAAATCCCCTAACAGTTGTTGCTGTTTGCCACACAATTAAGCACTTGTAGCCTGCACTCCCTACTGCCCCAAATAACAAAGTTGAAGATGTAAACCATCTCTCAGTAACACTCCCTTACTGAGCGTGGAGATGAGAACATGAAAACCGTGCCACATGTCTGCCATCTGTATTTGTACTTGTCAACAGCTCTGTTTTGGGATAAACAGTTTTGAAGTAAGAATCAATTCAACTTGTTGGAAGATTAGCCAGCAAGAGCTCAGAAGACCAAAACAGAACATGAAGTCAGATAGTCTAAAATAACAAGCACAATTTTCTGTTTCTCGCTCAACATTCTGTTTTGCCACAGCCCCAGAGAAAGCACATGGCAGCCAGGGTTTGAGGACAGAGACAGAAAATGCATTTACTCAAGTGAGAAATTCCAGAACTCGAACAATGCCTCGGCCACAATGCGATTGGAAATCACTCCCTGACCTCTAGGAGACTAAGAAAAAAGCCATTTTAGCATGTACACCTTGTTTCACGGCCCTGCTGCGTGAAGGCCTACCTCGGGGACAAGCTGCGTGGGCACAGTGCATAATGCAGGCCTTTATTACCATAAAAATGATGGCGGTTCCCAAAGTCGATCTTGATTAAAAGTAGTTCCATGCTTGAAAACACGACTCCACCGGAGAGCTATTAAAATAGAAAGATGGCAAGGGGAAAATAAAGACTTATATACTGAAAGGGAGGTCAGGGAAGAATCTAGCAAAAATAGGATGCTCCAGATTGGCGGCAGATAACAATGAAATTGCTTTCAGCAGCGGCTGATGTGTGTGAATGAGGGACGGGCTCCCCTGGCGGCCCCACATATTCTACAAAACAAATGAGAACGTGTGTGCTCCACTTGGAGGGACATCCATTTTCTCCTTAAAAGAAGTCATTTATAAAAGAGCAAATTGGTGATTTGTACTTACAGACTGGGCCCTTTTCGAGCCCCTGTCAAGAAGTGATAAATTATTGAAGCATAGCATAAAGTGTTTTATTTTTGGTGTGCCTATAGTAAAACCTTGTGAAATGTTTCTGCTCACCTTTTCCAAGTTATTAATTAAAAAATAATTGTTTCCAATTACTCTGTGATCTTTAAAATAAAACAAGACAAAATGCCACCTCTCTAGGCACCACCCAGCTCCCCGCTTCCCTGTCCTGCCCCCACGCCCTTCTGGCAGGCGGTAGTTTCCAGTGCACGGGGCTGGGGGGCAGGAATGCTGCTGGAGGGGGCGGGCGGGAAGGGAAGGCCAAGGCAGAGTTCACACAATTGTCTGGTGTTCACTCAACCACAGGCCCCGAATATATTTGTTGTTCCTGGAGACAGCGTAAGCCAGAGAATAAAGCAGGGGTGTGGAAATCTCATTAATAAATCGTGAAAACCCTCTCAGCGGGAGTCAAATAACGCCGAGGGGCCGCCCTGTGTCCCGAGACGTGGCTGCTCGGTGCAGGACTCCGGCTGAAAGGCCCTCGAGGAGCAAGAGCGAGGAGTTCTTCTGTACTCAGTCTAGCCACCGGAATCTCAGCAAATCTAAAAACTTGAGGCGCTGCTTTCAGCTCAATGACAGCCAGACTGTGGTGGGGGGCAGCCCGCCCCTAATGGGTTCATAAACCTCAAGAAGTACCTCGCCACCCAGGCCTGGGAAGGAGACAGACAAGGCTACAGAGGACCAAGCGCACGGTCAGCTGTGGGCGCCCGGGGAAGGGCTGCCTCACCGGGCATGTTGCTGACCGTCCCCCAACAACTAGGTGACTTGGATTCCCACCCCTTGAGGACAAGCTGCCGCCAGGTCCCTAATTCTATTTTCTACCCAGGTGATGGGATCAGAGCTGAACTGGCCTCAAGGACCCTTTGTAGCTGAAACTGTTCTACAAAGGAAGCCTTTGTAGAAATTTCACTCAAGTGTTTTGATTGCAATAGAAGAAGACAGGCCAAAAAAGGACATCCCCGAGATGGTTTAATTATCACACGCCAAGCTCCGTCGGCCAAATAAACACAGCAAAGCAAATGACACTGCTTGAAACTGAGGTTAAAAATTGTGTAGCGAGAAATAGTCTTTATTCTTCTTGCTTTCTGCACACTGACATATGACAATGCCTGAAACTTAAATATGAAAAGACACTTTACAAATCAAATCAACAATTTTATACATTTATCTTACTCACATGTCAGTCACAAATCACCAACCATTAAAAAAATAGGGTAAATCATATCACAAAAGAACCCCAAAAAATTTCATAAAAAATATATTCCTGTGTGAAAAGTATTGTGTGCTTTGTTCTCACGGCATCTTCACATTCTCCTCTTCTGTGTACTTATGTACAACACTGAAAAGAAAAAAATACATTAAGTTGAAAAAGACTGCTCTGAAGTATTATAGTAGCAAGTTTTATTTTATTTTTTTAAAAAAAGATTTATTTACTTTTGCATAGAAGAGCTGGGGTGTAGGCCAGTGGTGCGAGGGGTGAGAGGATTCACCAGAGACAGAGTGGGGAGCAGAACAGGTGGATCTACTGACATCCACTGCTGAGGGGAGCGGCGAGTGAGACAGGAGAGGTCTGCTGTGCTCTCTGGGTTGCTCCCTGGCCAGGACTAGACTTATGCTGCAGTGGCCGCAGATAGCTTCATAGTGCTGAGACTTAACTCAAAGCAGCAAAATTTAAAAGTAGATTTTGGCCTGCCACCTCTGAAAATTTCAAAGGAATCATCATACCGCACAATGTATTCTAGAACTACTCTTTGAGCCCAATTTTATGAATCTAGGTATGGGTTTGATGTCTTATAGGAACGTCATTCTGACATCTAGCTGTCCATCTGATGGAGTCCGCAAGTCATAACCAGGAGAATAAAATAATGTATGTAAAAGTCCCCCAAAGCTAAAAATGTTTTATAATTGTGGGGCCTCCCTGGTGGCACAAGGGTTTAAGACGCAGCCTATGAGGCTTTCCGCAGCTGCTGCAGCACGAGTTTGATCCCCGACCAGAGAGATACCCACATGGTGCAGCAGACCTCTCCTGCCACACCCGCTGCTTCCCTCAGCAGTGTATTTCGTCAGTCTGCCTGTTCTGTTCCCCAATCTGTCTCTGGTGAATCCTCTCACCCCCCTGCACCTCTGGCCTGTATCCCAGTTCTTGTATGCATAAATAAATCTTTAAAAAAATCTTTTATAATTGTAATTATGCTTATAGTCCAGTTTAAGAATAAAGTATGTCATCATCTACCACCCCAATAAAAACCCTAAAACTCCTTTTAATTTTAACAGAATAAGACAAGAGCTGAGAAGCAATTTTTTTGAAACAGACCAACATCCTTACTCTGAGTCCTCTGTTAAGAATCTCAGCCTTCGCTACTATCCAAAGTTCCGCCTAGCCGGCCATCGTGACCCCCCAACTGAACTCTTTGGACATGTCAGCACAGACCCAGCAGAAATCTGACGACTGGTCAAACTGTGCCAAGAGGTGGACCCTCTTACTGAGATCCTGACAGGCTCGTTCAAGGTGAGCCCAGAAAGACGTCTTTATCAAAGGACACGGTACAGGTTAATCAAGTAAATCAGAATTCTCTTTAAAGGCAAGGATGCAAATTTTGAAGTCTAAAGAAAACTGCCACTTATTATATCACAGAATGTTCCATGACGGGGAGCATCAGCACGACAGGGAGCCCTGGAATGTGGGCGAGGCCCAGGGGCCAGCCACGTGTGAGCAATCTGCCCCGACGCCACTCAGAACCTGCCGCTGACTAGGGCGACCAGCCGCCTCGAGACAGGGCAAGAGCAGGACAACTCTCAGTAAAAGCAGAGAGTCAAGTAACAATTTGAAAAACAGAAGATTTTTCTACATTTCAGAGGGACAAAAAAAGTAAATCACAGATGTAATGTGAAGAAATAATGGTAATGACAACAGGCGACAGAATAGAGATCACAGAAGCCAGGATGTTTAACTCACAGTAAAGTCAGACAGACAAAGTTATCCAGAAGTAAAGAACACACATAGATAAAAAATTCCAAACTCCAGAATCCAAAACTCCAGAATCCAGACTCCATTGGAGGGATGGAACCAAACAGTGGTGATGGAACAAGAATAAATCCCACCATTTCGATGTTTTCCTCTTCCCCAGAAAAAAATTCAAGAATGACTTTATTGTATTGAAATTGTGTTTTTTTTTTTTTTTTTAGAAAGACACCAAAGAAAACATAGTTAGTCACAGCAATACATCAGCTAAGTTAACTTCAGAGTCATATTTCCTATTTTGTCATTTTTTGGCCAAATGAAAGGCTACAAATCTCCACAAAAAGCATGTGAACGCTAAAGAGACGCAGGCCAAACAGGACAAGCTAACTGCCAAACGATGCAAACCAAAGAGGGCAGCAAACAGTGGCCGCTCCTCCAGCTCCACCTCCGGCCTGAGAGACAGTGTTGGGGGGAATATAATAAACGTATTCAAGAGAGCGGGTGAGAGGGCTGTGGGTCAGTATGCCAGTGTCTCTCAGGGCCTAGGAGGGAAGGAGAGTTTCTAACCCCAAAACCCCTGGAAGCATCTGAAAAAGAACTGATCACACCCAAGATCTGAAATGCAAGCACTTCAAAACAGACAAAGCAAAACTGAAACTGAACTTTTAAATTCTTGCGTAAACCCTGCAGGGACCCAGGGAAAGCACACATCTGGCAGAGTCCGCCAAGCCAGTGCAGGGACATTACCGTTGTTTCCTCGGATGAAGGCATCCCCGTACTTGTTCTTCAGCTGTCCGTTCACATATTCCTCCGTCTGCTCCAAGGCGATGTTCATGTACCCGTCCAGGCAGGCTAGGACCCCTGGAGACAAAGGAGAGGCGCAAAGCGCGCCAGGGTCAAAAGTTACAGTCTCTCCGCTCATCACTTCTTCCACGCGCAATGTAAAATTCCTACTGTAAACGAAACCCA
Source organism: Talpa europaea (assembly GCF_964194135.1). Taxonomy (NCBI): domain Eukaryota; kingdom Metazoa; phylum Chordata; class Mammalia; order Eulipotyphla; family Talpidae; genus Talpa; species Talpa europaea. The sequence goes on from NC_140077.1 coordinate 108,870,936, forward strand.
GCAGACGGAAACAAAGCCTTCGCTCCATGCCAACGCCGGCAAAGACAAGGACGCACACAGCAGCGCCTGGCCACGCACCGACCCCTAGCAGGAAAGAGACCGACTGTCGCTTCCCTTACAGGACATGTGACAACAGCAGCAACTCATAAAGAACTGACAAAAGTAACATAATTAGGATAGTGCCCGTAAAATACCATTCTCAGAAAGCTCCCACAGCAGCGGGCAGTCAGGCAGGGCAGGGGACCACTGGCTGAGGCCCTCACCCCTGGTGGCAGTTCTTAGCCACGGAGGGGTGTGCAGGGCTGGCAGATTCTCTCTCTCTCTCTCTCTCTCTCTCTCTCTCTCTCTCTCTCTCTCTCTCTCTCACAACATCTATTGCAGCAGATGAATGTTCTCGAGGGTTAAGAGGAAGCTTCCACAATCTGTTAAAATAATAGACGAGGAGACAGCAGGTGCTCCTGAGAGAACATCTTGGAGCTGTGACTCACAGGGAAGAGCAGCTTGAGAATACGGGCGACACACGCGTGGTGACGGCCCCTTTCTGTTCTGTTCCAGGCAGGAGAGTTTCTAACCCAAACTAATGGAGAAAAATGGCCCAAACATTCGAGGGAGCTTTCAAGGAAACTGTTCAAGCAAATCTTTTTTAATTGTGTTGAGATAAACATTTTGCAAAATTTGACCTTTCTTTAGAAGATGAAAACACACATACGCCTCCAACTGAATCTCTAATTTAAAACGGTGTCTTCTAGGAGAAAAAAGTAATTCAGTAAAAACAATACAAGAAATTTGATTCGATTAACCAAGTCAATAGTTCATTTTAAGTCTCAGCTTCATTAATATGCTCCTCACTCCATCCTTCTGCCCCATTATCCTCCACACAAAAAAGTTTCTTTTCAAAACATGTAATGAGAGCACAAGACATTAATCCAACAGAATTCCGCGAGAAGTTGTAAACTTTCAAAGAATCAGAATGGAGTGCGAACAATTAATAACAGTCAATTCCTATCAAAAGAAAAGTCTGACAGACTTTACAGTTTGTTTATTGCTGCCTTATTTTACTTCAAATATACTTCAAATATAAACGAGTAAGGAACTTTGGAGACGTGGCACGCAAATCTGCTCGAAAATCACTCGAAACCATTTCCAAATGCAATGCCCATTTCTAATCAAGATGGAATTGTAGCTCTTCTCTTCCCCAAAGGGTAAATGACTATAAATAATGGTAAATAAGACATTTTCTTCAACGGCCCAGAGAAACTGCTACAGAGAGTTGGTGTGTGAATTATCCACCCACAAACTAAGAATTCTTTATAATCAGGCTCTCCACAGTGTGCAAGATTCTGCTTTGATAGTACAGAGGCCATGAACAGACATCCATACACACAGAGAAGTTACAGCCACTACCCATGTGAAAGGCTGTTCAATCGCCCTCGTAAACAAAAGTGTCAGGAAAATGAGATAATACTTGTTGCCAATTAGGATGGGAAAAGTAAAAGCAAAGGCTAAAACCGGGGCTGATGAGAACGCACAGAAGAATGAAGCCATGTGCCCAGTGGATGGCCAGTTGGCCTGCTCTGGGGCTTAGAAATCCCAGTCCAGGGAATTTAAGAACTATTAGGACAAGTGCTCAAGTGTCAGAGCTGCTTACAGTGGCAAGAACCCAGCAAACACCTTAAATGTCCATTAATGGGAAACTGATTAAAAACAAAACCAAAATTTTGATCCCCCACACCTGCTCCTATGCGGCCACGGTATTGCAGGGAACTGAAGGCAAGTATTAAATATTTTGAAAGGGCGCATGCAGAGCTGATCTGATCCCATTTATATAAAATCACACTTATATGGAGACAGGTCCAAATTAATAAGGCAGATTGTCTCTGGATGGGAAAATTTGAGAGGACTTTGTTTTCTTCCTTATACTTTTTTTCATTATTTGTTTTGAAATTTCTAAAAAGAAAAACACATATATTACAGAAAAAAGGTCAGACTAGCTGATCTCTTCAGTCAAGTGGGTTCGGAGAAAATATAGAAAATAATATCCCCACCCAAATCAATTGTCAAGAATGCTCAAAATGTCTAGCCTAGAAGGCTTCCTCCTTTGGCTCATTGGTTCTTTCAGGCAAGAAGCAGCATAGAGACTTGAGAATACCTCAATATTCTATATGAATCTGCCTGTTCCATGATAAAAATCAAATGACTGCTGAGAAAACTAAAGCAGCACAGTAAAGACAGGCTTCTTAACAAGACTTCTGAGTCACACTTGAGTTTGAATCCCAGCTCCTCCCTTACTCCCAGCAGAGCTCTCAAAGGGGCAGTGAGCTGAAAAAGTAAAAGTCCAAGTGATTAGCACACTCTGGTCACAGAGCAAGCTCCCGAAGCGCTAAGTTTACAAGTGGGGAAAGAGGAAAACGCTCAAGAGGTCATGATGATTACTCAGAAAAGACAGCAGGAAAGGCTACAAAGCACTGTTGGCGAGCCTGTGCCTGCGAAATCTTACTCCTGCTGTAACACATTAATTTTGGAAAACTGGGAGTTGGTAACTTTTAAAAATGTAATCTGATACCATACCTCTCACTACGTTCGTTTCAGGGGTGTCACAGTCTCTTAAAGAGCATCCTCCACAGAACAGAAAGGGGCCCGGGTACCCCACATATTATGCGAGCGGGCAGTTCCAGGGCCTTGCCCATCTCGACTACTGCAAGAGCCAGTGCTGCTGGGCTGAGGAGGTGGCTGTATCCACTTATCACCAGGTATCTATGGATCCCAGCCCAGGGCCTGGGAACTCGGGCACACACCATCTCAGAGATGGGAGCCACACGGTTCTCACCGGAAGTCAGGGGCGCACAGGCTGCAGTCAGAGCTGTCTCTGAAAGGAATCAGCTCAAAGGGAGAAAAAGAAATGCGCATAAAAACTATCGACAACCAATGCATGTCGGTCTACTGCGTATGTTTAAGGGGTTAATAAAAACAAGTGAGTTCACATTCACTTATTTAGTTAGCACTGAGGAGGAAACATGAAAATATTACCTCGATAATCCACTCCAGAATTTAATTTTACCACGACTGGTCGGCCGATGATTTGCTTTAAGAAGTCACTGGGGGTTTGCTTCCGCAGACTCATTTTACCTGTCCTGATCAGGAATCTAAAAAGGAGCAATAAAAGGTAAAGACAAAAGTTAACTGTTCAACAGAAAAGCCTTGGAGTCCTTAACATATTTATAGGAAGTCAAGTATCAAAAGACCCACGTATGAAGCTTCAATATTACTCCATCATTATTACTACAACTTGACAGTAGCTTATTCTCAGTACTTACTCAGGCAGACACCAAGCGATGAGTTTTACACACCTCCTCTTCTCTCAGTCCCACAACCACCCCCAGCAGAGCTACCTCACAGCAGAGGCCTGTGTTTCTAGAGTCCTGTTTCACCCCCTTGTCATGCCCGCCTTGCATGTAGTGGGTGCGCTGGGGACAGCGCCATCCACCTCCACTGTTTACTGAAGGCCTATTTTACACCAAGCACTGCTAAAATCCTTATCAACACTATCAAATTTAATCTATGCAAGAACCCGGGAAAGAAGGTTTTAATGTCCCCATTTTGCTGATAAAAATAAAGGCATAGAAAGAGTACATAATTTACCCCAGAATGTGGTAGAACATTCAGAGTAGACACATTTTACAAACATCTGCTCTAAAAGGTACCTCTGAAGATAATCGTAACTAAGAGCTAATATTTGAGTGCACTTAGCTAAGCACTCCACACATGCCAATCCGTTTAAACCTTGCTACCCAATGAGACAGGTATTGTTTTCACCCTCATTTTACAGATGAATAAATCAGACACTGAAAGGGTCAAACATCCGGCTCAAGTGACAGAGCGACTGTGGTGGTCAGCCACGCTCACAACCGCAACCTCACACACAACCTTCGTCTGAACGCCGACGACCATGCAGCCAAAGATAAAGATTTAACTCTATTGCAATTTTAGTAGATATACACTCTAAGTAAGAAAAAGTCTTCAAATTCAAGTATAATAGGAGTCTAACACAGAGAGGTAGCATTAAACACCCAGATCTATCGAATCAGACCTGTTGATGCCGTCAATCTTTTTCACCCTATTATGTAAGTTGTCTCTCTCAAGCTATCTTGGCAAACAAAAATCACAGAATGGTAGTTACTCAAGCAAAAACTGACAGTAAAAAGACTTTGGAAATGAAGTTTTCTGTTTCAGTCGAATGCAGTATTGCTACTATGTAGCAGTCATAAAGCATTGTCACTTAAAAATTAGCATGGACTCTCCTGTCTGCCTGTGACTATGCAGGTGCGGTTCTTTTCCTTTCTCTTTTTCCTAAAACGTAAAAAAAAAATTAGGATGGATACAAGATTTTAAGGACTTTTGTCAAGAACTTGAGTGTTTGGGTCCCAATTAAAATGTTCATTAAAATAAGTAACACTGCCTATTGTACCCCAGTGAGGCCAGCCAGTGCTCTGAATTCAGGCTGGGGTCATTGTTTGGAGACTCTCAAGAGTGGATCAACCTGCACTCAGCAGTTTGACGAAGATAGATGCAGGGTTATTGGTTTTCCATTTATTCAACAAATATGTGTGTGTACACAACGTGCAAGTAAATTCAGAACCATGTCACACACAGAGTCTGACCCTGAAGAGCTTGGAGAATCCGGAAGAATTTAAACTCATGTTTAAAGGGTCCGAGTAAACAAAAGCGATCATAACTTAAGTGAAAAATTTTCTTTAACCAAGAAAAGTCAACTTCCTAAGTTAAATAAAAGTAAATACAAATTTTAAAAACTCTTCTTGAATTTGGGGCTGTTATTTGAACCATTCAAACCTCCCAACTCTCCCTAGCATAGAAAGACTTTTAATGAGATCAACTGTTTTGCTCAGCAAATTTTAATTTAACTTTTCCAGTGAACTGAGAGCTTATTTTTTTAGCTCTACAGTCTCAACAGATAACAGAAATTACAACTACTACTCAGAATAACACTACTCATTCAAGGCTCAGACCACACAGCAATTTTATTTATGCTATTTTGAGCCCAAGGGAAAAAAATTACAAAGTAAATACTGTAACAGATTCAGCACCTTTAATGAGTTTAATAAAAACAAACAAATCTTCCCATTCATCTATAAACTGCTTTATTTATGTCTTGAACATGTGCTGTTTTGTGGTTAAACAGGCCTCCAGAGACTATTAACTCCAAAGGCCTGATAGAGACTTGATTTTTGAGTCTTAGGCTGATGATATCCTTAGGTTGAAGTGCCCTCACGCCAGCCTCCAGTACAAAATTCTGATAAGACTAGCCATTTTGTGTTTAGAAAAAACAAACCTAAGATGCACGGTGGTGTGAAAATCTGGTTCTCATGGGTATTAACTATCTTGTCCGAAGTCAAATTAATGATAGTCAGAAGAAAGTATACAGACCCAGACAATCGGCTGTTGGACTGACAGTTATTTTAAAGGTTCTACTTACACTTTCCCCACTTTAAAAAAAAAAAAAGCAGCTCTAGGCTTCTAAGTTCATCAAAGATCACAAGTCCTCATTAAGCCTCATCTTTCTTCCAGGAAAGAATGTTCATCTCTTCCTGAAGGTGCCGAACACTCCAGACTGTCCCACAGGGGGAGGTGACACCAGTGAGGCAAAGCCTCGAGTCCTCAGAGCTCAAGCTCCAAAGGGGCCAAAATCACTTCAAAGGAAAATTCCTTGAAAGTTGTATGCCTCTGGAGAGAACTATGAAAGAGCAGCACGCCCTCACCTAACCGGGGCTGGCAGGGCCAACGATGGTTTCTGGAGGGGACAGCTGACCTGAGGGTGGAGGACAAGGAGTCCCCGGGCCGGAAGCAGAGCATCTCGGCGGGGGCCCTGGCAGAAGCGTAGGTGTGAGGGGGTGCTCCGCAGGCAAGGGCCAGGAGCCACAGCTGGAGCAGGTGGGGCAGCAAGCAAAACTCACAGAACTTGGACTTGAGCCTCTAGGGCAGGTCCCCAAACATGGGTCACTCGGAGACAGATTCAGTAGCTCCGGGCTGGGGGCCAGGAATCTGCTTGCACAAGCCTAGGAGATTCTTAAAGACTGGCAAGTCTGGGACAGAATGTGTCGGGGGCCGGGGGAAGGTTTAAGCTGGGACTTACTGGGGTTCCCATTTGAGGTGGAAGAGCAGAGGGGGCACCTCACTGGGCTCTGGCATCCTGAAGCGTCAAGCTTCTTTTCTCCCTCACGACCATGAAGGGAGGCACTGACGCCAGCATTCTCATTTACTCTCTTAGAAGATCTACAGTCTGTTAAATCTTTTGGATTTGGGAAGGGGTGGCTGCTCCCAACCCATCTTGTCCATCACCTTAGAGACCGAATCCTTCCTGTTGGTCTTCATCAGGCTCTCTGGTTCTTCCTGTTACTTAATAACTTGCCCGTAGTCCATTTTCTATGAGTAAACTGCTCTACACAACCCAATTTTCCCCGTCACTTGGCTCACACAATTTTGAGTCTTCATCTTTTAAACTGGATAAAGCAAAAGGAACAGTTCTGACCATTTCTGAAGCAAGAGAAAAGCCTCTTGAACCATAAACACATTTAAGAGGAAAGAAGTTTCCTTACCACAGGATCACCTTGATGAAACTTCTCTTCAAAATTAAAGCCACAATCATCTGTGCCTCTGTTCTATCCCTAACTGCTACTCAGGCTTGGATTAAATGACCCATTTTCATAAATGGCTATTTAGTCAAAGGCAGTATGTCTTCTGTCAGAAGCTACTGAAAGCACTAGTGAGAGACCATCTATGGACGGTCCTGCAGAGATTTTTTAGTAAAAGAATGGGGGGAAACCCAAATTTTATCTATTCAACAATGTGCAGGGCCCTGCTGATTCATGAGCAATTCACACAGTAATTCCCTGGCTTGCTGAGCAGAACTTGACCCCAAAGCGCAAGACCTGTCAAAGGCCCAGCTGCTCTTCTGAATATGCCAAGCTTCTCCTGTTCAAGTTGGGAACAGCCAGAGACCACGAGATACCCGGCCAGTGGGCAGCAGCACTGGAGGGCACACCTGGGGTGCAAATCCCTGTGAACAAGCCTGTGAAGAAACACGGCGCTCACACGAGAAGCTGTCTAATGGGACTCTGCTGTGCCACTGAGCAAAAGACCTCAAATCTTGTTTCTGTAAAAGCAGGTTTTTTCAGTTTTATAGTTTTTACAGTTTTTCCCCCTAAACTATCAAGAGTACTTATGATTTAGAGTGAAAAAAATTTAAAAAGCAAAAAACTGCTATGAAATGTACATTACAACCACGTGCGGCTCTGGACAGTCAGTGTTGAGGCAGCAGCCAAGTCTCTCCCTCTCCCGCTGAGCAGTGGGCTAGCTGGTCTGCTTCCCAAGGCTGCCAGTCCCTCACCCTCCCGCTGCAGGGGCTACTTTCCTCCCAGCTCTCCTGCAGGGCACCCCTGCTCCCCCAACCAGTCAGGCTGGTGTCTAGTTTTCTGTTTGTTGTCAGTGATCCTCAGGGACAGGGGATCGCTGCATCCCTTCACTGTCCCTGGCCCGAGCACACTGTCCAAACCTATGGAGACCCCTCGGTGGGCAGTGCCAGGGAAAACCACTGTCCCTTGCCCTCCCCCAGACAATGGACACAGTGGCAAGCACAGTATAATCCCAGCACTTCAGCAGCTACGTCCGCTACCTCCATTACTGTCACCAGATGGAAGAGAGATGCAGAAGAGAAAGCACGGGTGTCCAAGCGGCTGCATCTGAACCAAGAGATGCTTGTTAAAATGCAGACTCCTGAATCCTAAGCAGACTCTCTAGCCAAGGATACTGTGATTTAAATTTTATAAAGTCCTCCAAATAATTCCACCACCTTGAGGACATCCGGAAATGTCTGGAGACATTCTGTGTATCTTGACTGACGGTGGTGCCACTGGTCTCTGGCAGGCAGAGGCCAGGGATGTTGCTTAACATTTTACAAAGCAAGGACAGCTCACCACAACTAAGGTGCAAATGTCAACTGAGGGTGAGAAACTCTCCTTATAAGCCTGAAATCAAAAAACCAATGTTCTCTGGTCTCAAAGCAACAAGAAGTTTTAAAAAGTCTTCGAGGGTACAACAAATGAGAACTTAACAGCTGAATTCTAACCAGATGGTTGGCTATAAATGATAACTTATTAGATATTTAATAAACAACTGTCACAAAATCTTGAAGGAGTTGTCCTTCTAAATAACAAATTCTAATGCCGGCTGAAAATGAAAATGGTCACTTCCTCATTTTTCTGTAGAACCCTCAGGGGATGAAAATCCCAATTACTTGGTACAAATCTAAAAGGATAGAATAATCCCAGGGATGTAAACTTTTTAAGTTGCAGAGTGGAGTACCTCACAGTTGAGGTAAGAGACTGCCCCATGCCTCACGTGGGGGGCAGTAACCTGAGTTCTAATCCCAGCTCTGCTTCTTAATTATCCATGTGCCTTGGGGACCTCCTCATTTCAGCTCTTAAGGTCCCAGGTTCCTCATCTGCAAAATAAGCGGGTTATGTGGAGATGACCTCATCAACTCCCTTTAATTTTCAGTCAGCCGCGGGAGGTCCAATACACACACGCACGCGCACACACACTCCTCTGCAGAGTCCATCTCCAAATTCAAGCAAATGGAATTGCCAGAACATATCATAGAAATAAAAAAAATTTACCATAAGAAAGGCTCAGGCCTACTTACTGATGTCTAGGCATGTATTATGAGCCATAGTTTTGGTGAAACAGGAAAGTCATCCAACTACAACTTTTTTGCAAAACTATTTGGCAAGGTATATGAAGCCCGAAAAGAACCGTCCCAGATCACAGCATTTATTCTCATCATTTCCCTTCTTGGAGTCCAATTCAAGTAAATAATCTGAAATACAGCTTTTTAAGAAAAAGGTTTATCAAAGCATTACCTGGGATGCCAAAACGAAGCAAAAACTCATCAACACCCTAAATGTCTCAAGGTTGGGGAGATGGTTGACCAGCTTATAGAATCAGCACAACCACAGGCAGCCAATCACTACAAGATACAACGGCAAGAAAAGACATAAATGACACAGAAACATTAATTCCAAAGGGCACCTGCACCCCTATGTTTATAGCAGCACTATTTACAATAGCTGAGCTATGGAAACAACCCAAATGCCGGAAAATAGATGACTGGATCAAGAAAATGTGATGCATATATAAAATGGAATATTACTCAGCAATCAAAAAAGATTAACACATGCAATTTGCAGCAACATGGATGGCGCTGGAAGTGATCATGCTCAGCGAAAGAAGCCAGAAAGAAAAAGGAAAAAAAAAAAAAATACCGGATGGTCTCACTCATAGCAGGAGTTTAGAAAATCCAAATAAGAGACCAGGAAAAACACTAATTATAATAAAGAAAAAAAATCAACCAGCAACTGTAAACCAGAGACACACTGGGGAGGGGGAGGGGTGGAGGGATTAGGGTCAAAATAAGGGGGGTGCAACTGTGTGGGGAATACAACCAAGATGAAAATGCATACATCGTGCAAAAATGAAAAATGATGTAAGAATTCTATGCAATAAAATATTAAAAAAAGTCATTAGGAAGAATTTTTAAGCGAGAGAGAGAGAGAAACTAAACGCACGGCTGAGTGATGACCCGGCCCCGGGGGGGAACCAGCAGGGTCCAGGGTCACCCACAGCAGCGCGCGGGGCGCAGGGCCCGGGGCACCTCCTCTTCGCCAGCCCACCCTGCACCTCACCCCACCTACCGCAGCTCAGCGAGCGGGGGCCACACTGCCCCGCCACAGAGCTCATCTGCAACACCCCGATTCCAGACACCCTAAACAAAGGGCCCCGCTCGGGGCGCCCCCGCACCGCCAACGCGGGCACCCCCAACCCGACCGCTGTCAGCCGGGCTGCCCAGCTCTAGCTTCCTGGGGGGCAGGCGCGCCCCCCACGTCATGAAAGCCCAGCAATCCCCGCAGCTGTAGAGCCGGGGAAGTCTGGCCCGTATTCGGGGGCCGCTTCCCGGCCGCACCCCCGGGCTAAAGTTGGGGTTCCCCGCAGAACCCCGACAACCAGAAGCGGCCTCGAAAGTCCACGGGGGGTGCCCAGGCCGGTGCCGTTCCCCACCGCGCGGCCAGGGCGCCCCTCGGGGATGGTTCCAGGGGCGCGCCCCCTAATCCGGGGCCCAGGGGGACCCCAGGGCTCAGCGCCCCGAGAGCGCGCGCGGCTCGGCGGGGACCCGCCACCCACCCGCGCCGCCTCCGCGCTCCCCCGGGGCCTGCGCGCGGCCGCCCCACACCCCGCCCGCGGGGGCCCCGCCTCACCTCGCCCCGGGGCTCCAGGTCCCCCGCCGCCGGCGCCCCGCGAACGCGGCCTCCGCGACACCCGGGAAACCGAAACCGAAAGCGCCGGGGGCGGGGCCTCCCGTCCCAGCCAATCCCCGCCGACCTGGCTACGGCGGCCGCGGGGGCCAAAACTGCGCGGCCTCGCCGGAACGCGCCCGCCTGGCTGCAGGTTTGCCTGGAGGCGATGTGGGTGCAGGGAGCGGGGTGGTGAGGGGGGTTTAAAGTGCAAAGCGCCGGAGTTCTGGCTTTTAACGGAAACTGAACAGTCCCCCCACTCCCACCCAGCCCCAAACCTGGACGTTACGCGGGATTTCTTTCGGTCAGAAGTAGAAGACACAGCTTGAAGCCAAGGAAACTGGAATTCACTGCTGCAGGAAACCCTGTGCGGACCCTGGCCGGCCCTTGAATAATTTAATGCAAATAAATGAATAAAGTGAGCAGGCTCAAATCCTCAAACCCACCTTTGGATTTTGATTAAAAACGTGAAGGCGAAGTCGTTGTTCGCAAGAGTGTTTCCATGGCAACGTTAATTGACACAAAAAGAATTAAAATCATCACTAAAGTAACTTGGTATTATGAAATGGCATAAATTGCGTTGCGTTGCAAACTCGAACCAACTAGTTCTAATTGGAAATGGTTGCAGACATTATTGTAAGTGCTGCTATGGGAACTTGCTTTGGAATTTTGCACGAATTCTCAATATTCTGGCTATTAATGGAAAGGGAGAGGAAAAAGAAGCAAACTGGCATATCAAGACTTGATTCCTTCTTCTCCCTGCACACATACTTTCCTCAATTTAAAACTTATTGTTTTATTCTATTTGTGATATTTAATTCAGTAAATAAAGCGATAGATAGTATCTCTCAAGGGATCCTCAACCCTGTTAAGTATTACAGAATCTAAAATTCACAGAATCCTTAAACAAAAAAGTTACCACCCTTTTAAAAAATATATGTATTATTATTTTTTAATGAAGTGCCATTGTTTTATCTCCTCATTAATTTTTTGACAGTATTCCCCCCCCCCAGATGTGGTCACCTAGCTCTCCCAGCACCAAACCTCTCCACCAGTGTCCTGCATTGTGTCCTCCCCCTATAACCTCTCTTCTCTCTAAACCTCACTTAAAGAAAGAACAGTGGATTGGAATGGTGGAAAGAACAACTGGGTGTGATTTGGTAGAAAAGAGAGCCCTCCTCACAACCTTCCGTAAAAACTCATGTTGGTTAAAAACAAAAAAAGCATTATAGAGTTATTGAAAAGACTGTACTTGAAGTTTTTGCAGTGTAAAATACGATGTAAACAAGAAAAATTTAAGCAAGCATCATTTAAACAAAATAATTAGCTTCAAAGAGCAAATATAATGAGTTACAAAACCTGGTCCCTAAAAACCTTCTTCATAAAATACATCAAATTGTACCACATTCCTCATTCGTTGATTCAATGATTTTAAACAATTACTTATATTAGTTTTTACTCATAGCCTCTTCCCTGTACCTCAGAGTCCTGATGGTGTGGCAGCCAGAGGGCACTGAGGAATGTTAAGGGCTTGGTTCGTCTGCCCGGCAGTTGCGATTATTTTCTAAGAAGCATACATCTCTGCAAGGGCCCACCAAGACAAATGGTGTAGGCACCGTGAATTACTTCATAAGCCAACAATTTTATCAAAATGTGGTTGTGCCCTGAACTGCCTCAGCAGCTTAAAATTAACTTGTACCAACTCACAAAACAATTTTCTATTTCACAGGGTTTTTAAAAGCATCTTTTGTTATAGAGATAAAACATGTGCAAGACTTTCCAAACACTGGTCCCCGAAGAACTAGTCTTCAAAACTCTGAACACAAACAATAATTTATTAATTTATTAAAGAAGCCCTAAAGTCATAAAAATAATTAGACAGAATTTAATTGAACATACACACATTGGCTTAGTTTTTCCCTCAATGAAACCACATGAACATATCCTTATCACCCAGTGTCCACAGTTTGTGTTAGGGTTCACCCCGGGTGCTATACATTCTACGGATTTTAGCAGACATAATGACAGGATCCACCATTACAGTGTCATACAGAGTATTTCCACTGCTGTAAAAATCTTCTGTGCTCTGCCTACTCATTCTTCTCTCTCCACTAACCCTTGACAACTACTGCTCTTTTTACTGTCTCCATCATTTTGCTTTTCCAGAATATCATAAAGTTGGAATCATACAGTGTAGAGCCTTTTCAAATTGGCTTATTTCACTTAGTAATGTGCAATTAAGTTCCTTCCATGGCTTCATAACTCATTTCTTTTTAGCATGGATGATGTTCCATTGTCAGGATATTCCACAATTTTGTTTACTAAAGGACTTTTTGGTTGCTTCCAATTTAGGGCAATTATGAACAAAACTGCTATAAACATCTGTGTGTAGATTTTTGTGTGGACATATTTTTTACCTCACTTAGTTAAATACCAAGGAGTGCAGTTGCTGAATTATATGATGAGAATATATTTAGTTTTATAAGAATTTTCAAGCTTCCAAAATGACTACATCATCCTGCATCTCCTCCAGGAGGGTCTGTCACTGCACATCCTCACCAGTATTTGGTGTTTCCAGTATTTTGAATTTTGACTATTCTAGTAAGTGTGTAGTGGAATCACATCACTGTTTTAATTTGCAATTCTCTGGTGACGTATGATGTGGAGCGTGTTTTCATATACTTATTTGTTATCCATCTGTCTTCTTCAGTGAGGGTTTTTTCTGATCTTTTGCTCATTTTTAAATCAGATTGCTCAGGTTTTCTTATTGTTGAGTCTTAAGGATCTTTTGCATATTTTGGATAATAGTCCTTTATCAGGTATGCATATTTTTCCTCCCTGTCAGTGGCTTATCTTCTCATACTGTTGAACCTGACTCTTAAAACAGGCAAATGCTGGTATAAGAATACTAATGTGCGGGGTGGGAGGGTGGGAGGGTGGGGGGTTGGGGGGTGGGGGAACCTCCCTGGTGGGTGGCGCAAGGGGTTAAGCCGCACTATGAAGCAATCTGCAGCCTCCATAGCAGGAGTTTCATGCCCAGCTCAGCAGGGAGCAAGCCACATGGCACAGCAGACCTCTCCTGTCTCACCTGCTGCTCTACTCAGCAGTATATTTCAGTGGATCTGCCTGTTCTGTTCCCCACTCTGTCTCTGGTGAATCCTCTCACCCTTGCTTCTCTGCCTGTACCCCAGCTCTTGTATGCATAAATAAATAAATCTTAAAAAAAAAAAGAATACTAATGTGAACTCTTGCATTTCATGATTTGCTCCAAACTTTTTCAGTTCTCTGTACTTACATCTTTTAAAAACTATGTCCTTCAGTAGTTCCTGTTCCTAAGAGAAGGTATCATGTCCAGCTTCTTTTATAAAATACCCAACAACCCTGTGAACACATGGGTGACTGTATTATGTTGATGCTGCTGGTGGATGCAAGCATGGAGCTGGACAGGCCAATGGTGTCCAAAGCAGATTTTATTTTTTTTGAAGATTTATTTATTTATGCATACAAAAACTGGGGTACAGGCCAGAGGTAGGGGGGTTAAGAATTCACCAGAGACAAAGTGGGGAGCAGAACAGGCGGGCTGACTGAAATACACTGCTGAAGGGAGCAGCCAGGAAGACAAGAGAGGTCTACTGTGCCATGTGGGTCAGCTCTTTGGCTGGGGTTCTAACTCATGCTGCAATAGTTGCAGATAGTTTCATAATGCTGACACTTAACCCCTTGTGCCACCAGTGAGGCCCCCAAAACAGATTTTAATACCAAAACCAGTGTTGTGCTTCTCAGAACTGGTCTTATTCCAGCAATGCATTCACTGACGCTGGACCTTCCTGGGCTTACAGACTAGACAATAAAAATACCAAATCCTTCACATCTTAGTTTTAGGTATCTACTCTCTACCTTTTCTGATGGGATGTGAAAATATTTCATTAAAGAAAATGAGAAGAAAGGCTCTGTAGTGGCTGAATATCTTCTGAGAAGTAAGATAAGCTGACTGACCAGTGGACACAGTTCTCAAGAAAGGCAGATGGCTTTCCTTTTTTTTTTTTTTAGCAAAAAATAATGTTTTTACCCAGAAGGACAAAATTTAAAACCAAATTCTGCATCTTGGCCCTGGGCTGCAAATACAATGTTTGAGATATTGAGGTAGATATTCAGATTCTGTTGGCCATCATTTTGGTATTACTTGACTTTTGACAGAGACGGGTTCAGGGTTTGCACCCCAGTGAGGAGGGTCTTTCAAATGCTGTGATGCTTAATGTTCCACTGTGAACTCGAGAAAACCTGCCTCTGCTGTAAAATTCCGTGAAGTCCATGCCGCTGCCCTTGTATTTTAATCAAGATGAACTTGAAAGGTGAACATTATAAGTGGGAGAAATTATTTATAATTTGGCAATAAAAGTTTATGTCTAACACTCCAAATTTCATACATCTGCTATGTGCTGGCCCTGAGATATAAAACAACTGAAGTTGCCTTTACATTTGGCCTCATCTGAAAGGTCATAAATTAGAATGATAGCGTTCATCTTCTTTCCTAGCTCACAAAATTTCCATATTAACATCTTCACCTCAAACATAAATGGTTACCCAGCTCCAAAGAAAAGAGTTGTGTTGGCCTCTATGAATTATAGTTGATGTTGAAAATTTGTAGGCTATAAGGCTGTACTGTTCATTGAGAGCACAGGCTTCAATGAAGTTAATTTTACCACAGTGAGATGAATTAAAATTGTATAGCCAGTCCAAATCAATAAAGTACAGTATGGAAAAAATTTAGGAATTGTTTCAATATCAACCAATGATTTCCCTGGTCTCTTAACTCTTAAAAATGCATTGCTACAAGTTTGAGGTATTTTCTCTGTTAGAATACCTGCTACCAAATTAATTTAAATGAATTCAACCTTCAAAATGTTTATTTCTGGTGTGGCTTTAATGAATAATGTGAAATTTTTGATTTTTTTAAACTACAAAAGACTCACAATCCATTTCTCTTATGACATATCATGACTAAATTCATTCCAAAATATTTTATTGAATTGGACCAGTGTTTTACATTTAAACTTAGGAAAAATGTTTAGAGCAAAAAAAAAGAAGAAACAAAACCAACAGATGTCTTTGATTTTCCAGGGTGGTTATCAAACCCACATGCTTTTTTGGTGTAAAGGTTTCTTTCGCCAGATCTGTGGTGTAGTTAAAATGTAGTATTTTTTAAACTAGCAGGGTCAGGTTCATGAGCAGCTCCAGAATCTCAGGCCTTTTTTCAAAAAGAATGCAAAAATTTAAGACCAAATACTACTTCTCTTTAACAGGAGAGGGATTTTCCCCAATTTGGGATGGGGAATATAAGGTATCTGGAAATTACCAGTATGTAAGTATCAGCTCCTCCATCTCAATTTTATTTTTCTGAAGCATTTGTCTACTTCTCTTTCTAATGTCAGGAGACGTGGCTCTCTCTGCCTCACGGAAGTCATTGCAATAAGAAACACATCTGCTGTTTCCTGAAGTCCTCAGAAGCAAAGGCTGGAGCAGTTTCTGTTGTGACAAAACCTGCAACAAAGTCTGGACACATTTTGGGACAGTCACCCACACAGGGAGGATGATCGGCTATCTCAAAAATATAGGACTGTTTTCTTTTTGGCATCCATCCCAAAAAGAATCTGGGAAACTGACAGCTGTCTTTATTTATTTAATGTATCAATTATTTGTTTGTTCGTTGTATTATTTTTCATTGACGTAACAGTCTTGTATGGGATTTAGGTATACAAGTTCACACCTCTTCAGATGTATGTTATTATTCCACACCCAGCACCAAGGCACCCATAATCCTCCACCATAGTCCACTGAGCCCCCTTCCACCTCAGCTCCCTACTCCCCCACACCATCTTCTAGTATCCTCAGTTCTATAGTCAGATTTTTAGGGTTTGTACCGACCAGCCTTCCTACCACATGGCACTGAGTGGGCTCCATGTCATTTAAATCAAGAAATAAAACAGCAACCATCTGCTAAAAGGAGGGGAGAGGAAGCCGACATGAGGAGGCCGTGCATAGATTTTGGTCAACCTGAACACTCTGAAAGTGTGCAAGCCCCAAGATGCAAGCCTCTTACTCCCATCCCTGAAAAATACAGGGTCTCCATCCCCAACAGTGGCAGGTGTCACCAAAGCCAGGGTACCAGAAATGGGCCGGGTGAATGTGCCTGATTGTTTCCAGGAAAACTGATCCAATTAAGGCGCAGAGATGACGTGCTGTTTTCTATCAATACCGTGAGGGTTCTCAAGGCAGGTCAGAGCAGAGTGATGCTGCGCCCGTGGGCTGGGTCTGGAGGGTGGCAGGTCTCTCAGGAAGGGTGTGTGTCCTCTGAGCTCATGTCCTGTCCTGGCTGACCAACCGGCGTTTCGCCTCCTACTCCAGCACGTCTAAATCCAAGCCAGAGCCTTATTCCAAGTCTGGAAAAAATGATGGTTTATTAAACGTGTTTTTATTGAAGATGGACCAAGATTTGCCCAATAGGGCAAATATGGACATTTAATGAGACAGGTTCCATTCCTCTTAAAGAAAAACACAAGCACTGAGTGATATGTAGTCATTTTAAACATTTTTTACCATAATAATATGATATTTTCTGTAGATAAATTGCAGATAAAAGAAGGGGGAACCCTCAAATATATCTAGCTCACCACTCAAAGCAAAATAGCATGTGAGTACAGAACTTTCCAGATCATTTCCATTGCAGTCACTCTCTCCTGCTCAGTGTGATACTCACTATTGTATTATCCTTTTTTCTCACTTATACTAAGTGAAGATCTTTACATGTCATTGAATATAAAATCATTTTAATAGCTGCATGATACTCAGCCATTATCTAGTCAATCCCCTTATATCAGATCAGTATTTATTTTGAATTCTTTGCCACGGCCAAAATGTATATTTGTGTGTGTGTGTGTGTGTGTTTTAGGGGGTTGGGTGGATGCTTATCTGAGTATTCCCTTAGATAAATCTTCCAATGGAGAAGCACATTTCCAGTGATTTCCACATGTTCAGGATATTGTGCTATATTTATTGCCATGTTTCTCCCCAGGCAGACCAATGTATACCCCTTTCAGGGTGAATGAGAGTGTCCTGCTGTTTTAAAAAATAATGGCACTGATTTGTAAATATCTGCTTATTTTTTTTGTCACTTGTGGAGATAATGAGCTCCTGGAAGACAGGGGTTACTATGTGTCTCTAACCTTTAGCACACACCTAACCCCAAGTAGTCCTAGTACTTCCAATTTTACATACTTGTGTTTGAGACACCAACTCGTGTATTCTTCCAGTCTACATCACAAGCCATTCTCCTGCTAACACTTTCTATTTGCCACATACTATGCCATGCATTTTACAAATATGGATTAATTTAATCCTCATTCAATACTACAAAGTTACTGCTGTTGTCATCTCCAATCTGTAAATGAGTTGGTGGGGCTCAGAAGAAGAATTTGCCTGAGGTCATGTGATTAGTATGTTGTGTACTTGGACTTGAATGAAATCAGCTGGTCTTTACCACTTTGATTACTTTTTTTTTTTAAGATTTATTTCATTTATTTATGCATACAAGAACTGGATTGTAAGCCAGAGGCGGGGGGGTGAGAGGATTCACCAGATACAGAATGGGGAGCAGAATAGGCAGATCTACTGAAATACACTGCTGAGGGGAGCAGCGGGTGAGTCAGGAGAGATCTGCTGCGCCATGTGGGTCATCTCCCTGGCTGGGATCAAACTCATGCTGCAGTGGCTGGCGATAGCTTGATAGTGCTGAGACTTAACCCTGCACCATCAGGAAGACCCCACTTTGATTTCCTTTAAATTGCACAGACACCAATGTACATTGCAGTAGTCCCAGGCAAAAGACCTAATGTTTACCCAGTTATTTATTGCTTAAAAACAATCATTGTAAACTTAGTTATTGAAATAACAACCCTCTTACCTCTCATGGTGTGTGTGGGTGAGAATTTGGTCTTTCTCCCAAGGATGCAGTCAGAGGACGGGCAGAGTCACAATTGCAGTGGCAAAGCAGCTCTCTGTTTCTGTGGCCGTGGGCCCACTACTCCTGGCCTCCGTGTGAGCTGGTTGTTCTTTCCCCAAGCATGGCAGCCTTAGCAGTCAGACAATTCACAGCATGGTTGAAGATATTCTGAGTGAATGTACCAACAAACAAGGCAGAAGATTATTAAGACCCAGCCTCAGAAGTCACATAAGTTACTTATACCATATTCTGTGGTCAAAACTATCAAAAACACCTCCACTTTGCAGGGGACCATAAAACCCCCTTTATCAACAGGTGGAGTGTTGACATCACACAGTAAGAAGAGGTGGGATGGGGCACCTTGTTGCTGCCCTCTTTGGAAAATATAGTCTCTCACATAACTAAAGTATTTTTCGGCCCATTGTCAGTGCAATAACATTGAGGCAAGCAAAACTAGGTGAATTTATTGAAGACTCAAGACTGAGAACTTGAGCCCAGGAATAGCCTCCAGAGAGCTCTGGGAAAGCGTCCCAATTTCTGAGCTTCTGAAGGAGCCCATGCACACCTGACAAGGAGGTTACATAAGACAGTACAACGATTTCTGCAAAGAACACCTGGAGAAGGGTCCTACTACTATACTATCTGATGTTGTCCAGCATTGAAGAAAACAAGGAGAGTTATTAAAATTTACTCTATTTCCATCTTTTGAGAGTCTACAGGGAACTGAGCCATCTCAGGGAACTGAGAATCTTAAAGTTGACATTCTTTGAAGCCACTAATTTATCTGGAGGCAGCAGCTTCCAAATGCTGTTTGCTTTTTCACGGAGACAGCATTTTTCTTGGGGGCAGCCTTTTCACAGGACCAGCTGCTTCCTGGCTTTTGACTTGCACCCCTTCATTGGGAGCCCAGGAAGGGGTACCCACTTGTTAACTTTGGCTAACACCATAAAACATGTTTTAAAACTTATATTTCATAGAGAGGCAATAATGTGTGGGTTGATTCATTCTTGTTTGTCAGCCACGGAGTCTTCTGATTGATAAAAGATGCTTATAAAATGGCACATCGGCAGAGGATATTTGTAGGTTGGAGGTTCAGTTTATGGCTCCAGAACAAAGTGAACTGAAGAGCCTTGATATAAATTGAGCCTGGGATCTGGGTCTTGATAGCCAGGATTTTAGAACTCTGCAGAATTTTAATTAAATGAGAGAGATATACCTTTCCTGCTTCTGAAAAAAAAATCATCTTTTTTGCAAAAT
Organism: Talpa europaea; assembly: GCF_964194135.1. Classification (NCBI taxonomy): domain Eukaryota; kingdom Metazoa; phylum Chordata; class Mammalia; order Eulipotyphla; family Talpidae; genus Talpa; species Talpa europaea. The sequence goes on from NC_140077.1 coordinate 108,890,553, forward strand.
AGTTTTAATTTTATACATCGGTTAGATCCAATGTTGCTATACCAGTAAGGGGAATATGTGTGGGGGCACTGACACCCAGTGGGGTTTGTGTCTGGCAGGAGGCCAGCAACAAAGGACCAGGGCAGAGGGGCAAAGGCGAGCTGACTCCTTCCCTGCAGGAATGTCCACTGCAGTGGCCTGTACCCTCTCAGCTATGATTCCACTTGCTAATCTTGGCTGATTTGGGAAGATGTTTGTGGGGCCAGGCAGTGACTGTGGGAGGTTTTAATCCTATTTACATCTTGGTTGTGGGTAAAGAAGATCCCCAGAGTGCATCCCTGGCGGCACAAGGGGTTAAGTCTCAGCATTACAAAGCTATCAGCGGGTACTGCAGCTTGAGTTCTATCCCAGGCAGGGAGTTAATCCACATCGTAAAGGGGTGGTCTCCAGGAAAGGGGGAGGTTCCAGGTTTCCTGCCCCACCCAAGGGAGGGTGGAGCTGAGCAGGGAGAGAAGCTGCAGAGGAGACTGAGGAAGGAAGGAAGCAGGATGGAGAGCCAGAAGGAGACCTGGAGGAGACTAGAGCATGGAGCCTAGAGACATGGGCAGAAACTGCGCTTGCCTTTTGGTCGTGGACTGGGTGACACAGATGTGGGTGAGACCCGTGGGGAGGTGACAGTGGCAGCCTTTATCTTGATGTTGATTTTGCTCTTTTCCTTCCGGGCTTGTCTGGTTGTTTCTGACCCTTTGCTGTGGGTCCCCACTGGAAGATGCTTTAGACTTGTGTCAGGCTTTGGGGCCTTGCTCTGGGCCAATCCCATTTGGATGGACTTTTACCCACGAGGGGATGGGTGACTTTGGGTGCTTGATTTAGAAACTAGACTCTTTGCCTTTCCTGTATTGTTTCCTAATTGTATTAAAGTTCCTTCCCATTAAAGTCTCATATGTTTTGTGTTAATGCGGCGGATGGCAGACCCCTATATAGAATAGGCAGGTTTGCGGGGTTTGGGCTGCTCCTCTCCCTGCCCTGTAACAACATGATGCAGCAGACCCCTCCTGTCTCTCCTGCTGCTCCCCTCAGCAGTGTATTTCAGTAAATACCCATCCTGTTCTGCTCCCCACTCTGTCTTTGGTGAATGCTCTCAACCCCCTCACCCCCACACCTCTGGCCTACACTTCAGCTCTTGTATGCATAAATAAAATAAATCTTTAAAAAAAAAAATCATCTATTTAAAAAAAAAAAAAAGAAGGTCCCCAGAACGGAAACCACCACAGAGTGATTAAGTCACTCCTTCATGGCCTCGGGCATGCTAGGATTCTTCCTGTTTGTTTTATAGAACTGGTCATTGGTTTCGAGCTCCAGCAGGCTGAGAACACGGAGTTTCAGGACAAATTAGTGACTCTGACTGAGAAGTCGCCACGGCCTTGTGAGCTCCCAGGGGCCCTGGGACTGGAGGATGCCAGGGCCCGACTATGGCCAGAAGAGCAGGCCTGCCTCATTTCACAGGGGGTGACTGGCAACCGCTTGGGCTCCCTTGGGTGGTACAGTGCCCAGCAGGAGGGTGTCCTGACCCTCTAAGAGTCCTTCCCTCCTTCTTCAACGCGTGGATCTTTAAGTTGGGGATTCCCTTAAATGCCCTTGGGGTTTGGTTCTTAGCATGAAAAGCCTGGTTTCTTTGTAACTGCCATTCCCCAGAGCCCAGACCCCCCCTTGGGTGATGTTTTCTGAGCAGCTGGTTTGTTCCTGCGGCCCTCACCGGAGCTTGGACACAGTGCCACTAGTTTTAAGTTGTTAGCTTTTGTAACATGGTCGACATTGTCTTGGGGTGGGGATAGGAGAGGGCCCTAGAGCCCCTTGAGAATTCTCTTGAAAACTTAAAATATGGCTTCATCTCCCCAGAAAATGAAGTGCCCCAAATTCCTTCCCTTACAACATGGCCCAAGTGGATTCACAGCCACAAAGGACAATAGAGCCTGTCCTTGGGCTTAATTTATTCCCAGGCATTTACAGAGTGCTGACTAACCTCAGAGCCTCCCCCCGACTGACAGAGCCAGAGAGCAGGCCCCAGCAAGCCAGGCTGGAGTTGGGACGTCAGGCACAAAAAACATCAAGTAGGGTCACGGCCGGATGTCTGGGCTCCAGCCGCCTCCCTAGAGGCTTGCCTTCTTTGCTCCTAATAATTGGAGCGTTCGTCACGCAGCCAAGTCTTCCCTGGTCTTTTGTGAGTGGAGCTTTCTCATTTGAATTGATCCATAGAAAGCCACAAGCCACATAGCCTAGACTTAGTGAATCACAGCTAAACCCCACACATAAAATTATCCCCCGGCTTACCTTGGAAAGTTTTGATGTGTCCAAACTCATCAGTGGGAGGAGTACAGAGGAATACAGAAATGCTTCTATTTTAGTGTATATCGGTAAAGAGGGAGTTGGTTCCAGCCTATGAGAAGTTCTTGGTTTGTCAGCCTGCAGAAGCTGACTTCTCTGGAGACTCGGTGAATCCACAAAGCAAGCAGACTACAAAGGCAGCTGGGCTGCTCTTTTCACTTAATGGGGTGTCCTGAACAGCCCCACACTGATCTTGGTGGTCACCTCTGCAGAGAGCAGAGTATCAGTGTCTGAAATCTAAGCTCCTCTTCACAAACCACCAAATAAGAATAAAGTTGCAAGGTGAGCCAAAGACTGAATTGAGAATCACCAGTTTGCTTCACAGTTGTCCACTGGCTCACACGCGTGGCCCTGAATCCAGCGGTGTTTGAGCATTTAATGCAGATCTCTTTGCTCATAAGACCTGCCAGAAAATCTGCATGTCCCTGTGCCCAGAAAGGGTTCATTTGAAAGACTGAAGACTCACAAAGGCAATTGGTTTTGGAAAAAGTTAAAGGGTCCTCAATAATTTTCCTATATTTTTATGTGATTCAATAGAAAGGAGCCCTTACCTTCCACAAACAGGGCTCCTTAAATTCACCTCAGTGGTGCCCATGAACTAGACAGGCCGGTCAGACGAGTTCTACCAGCAAGTGATGATTTGGTGATAGTAGTCTTTTAAAACGTTAAGAAAAGGCTTAAACCCAACACAAAGGCGACTTCATTCGGGAATTAAAGGTGAATCGTGGGTTAAGTATTCTCCTGCTCCTTCCTAGACTGGACAACTAAATTCGAAGGGCTAAAATCACTGAAAATGTCTCATGATTTACAAGAAGAGCAGGCAGGAAACACACATATTAATAAATCTCACTGCAACTCTATTTCCTCTCTGAGCTATGCCAGCCTGTTTTTTAAGCCTGAATTTAAAAAAAAAAAAATTTTAAGGGTGGGGGCAGCTATCTCTTCAAATTTTGCTTATATAACACTCGGCTAAGAAAAATGTATATTTATTTTGTAAAGTAATGTCATTACTAGAAGCCTACCTCTTTCCCTTTGACAGTAAAACAGAGTGCTTATCTTCATATTTTCATAATGAAAACTCCCCAAGCTCAGGCTACCCTGGCAGATTTACGACCTTTGAGCAGGAGAGCTGACAGGCATTTTAATATGAAAGGAGATATGATGTCTTTAATGTACAGTGATGTCACTTCTAACAAGGGAGAAGCCGCCTGCCGCAATGCAATCACCGTAGCCAGGCGACCTGGCGGCTGCAGAGGGACCTTCTAACCCAGGGAAAGGTCACCAGGAAGACAGACGAGAAGGGCCTCTCCCGACGCAGGTGGAAGGCCACCGTGTGCGGTCACGGGCACAGGCTGTGGTGGGTGTGCATTAGTGGCAGGAAGTTGAAACCAGGAGCTGTCTAGACAGAGCTGACCTTGAGGAGGGAACACGTAAGGCTGGGTACTGAAAAGGTAATGAAAATCCTCCCGGGAGTGTTAAAAGTGAAAGCTGGATTGCCAGGTGACCATCTCTCCCCTTTATCCTACCCTGAATAGGTCTCAGCACTTGAAAGTGATATGGAGGGGTCTGCGTGAGTGGGTGCAGTGATTGTTCCCGAGAAATGACAGGAGGCAAATGCCAGCGACTTGCAGGCTTTAATTTGCAAATGAGGCCTTCAAGTTTAGCATTTTGTGTAGAAAATATTGGTTCTGGTTTTGAAAAGAGCTTTAAATTCTCAGAGGTTGATATTCAAATGTCCTTGTGCTGAGCCCCTAATTAAAACTGCTACCCAGTCTTTAGCAAGCAGGAAGGAATTTTATCAGACAATCTGGGAACTGATCATTGCTAAAGCCCCTGTACCTGGGAAGGTGAGAAAGCACTTTCTGGATGACATAGCCTGTGAAATGCCCAAAGCACCCTCTGCTCCATCGGGGAAGGAGGCTGGTGAAGGGAACCCTAATACTGAAAAACTAGGAGGCCTCGCTGTTTAAATGCTCACGCCTTAATCAAAATTTCTGGAAGTAGGAGGGTTAACTGAAGAACTTGGGGAGGTTTTGCCAGCTCAGAACATAGCCAAGCATTTAAAATTTGCCAGTGCAATTAAATGTACTTCTCTTTAATCAAAGGTAAGCACATTCAGCCATCTAGACACTCAAAATTATCAAAGATTTATCATGCAAAGGAGCCAAACAGCAAAGGGAGGGGGCAGAATTGACCAATATCACAAAGGACTATGATTTTTTAAAATATGTTATTATCTAATTAATTTTACTGCAGTGAAACAGCAGTTATGAGCTTGGGTAGACCATCCTGGGCTGTGTTCTCTCTCTGCCACTTGCAAGTTACACAATTTAGAAAAGCTGCCTAATTTCCTTAGCTCTCGGTTTCATCATAGGGGAACACAAATATTCATTTTACCAAACTCACAGGTTTTCTGGAAGAACTATTTAAGTGAATTAATGACAACCACTTAACACCATGTCTACAGCATGGCTAAGCACTCAATACCTGTTAGCCTTTTCACCACTACCATTGTTATTAAAAATGGATAAATACCACATTAGCCTTATGTCATGCATTCAAATCTCATTTGCAATACTTTGAAATATATCAAATTACTTTATGTGTACAGTTTTAATGGAGATTATTTTTCTTTGTGGTTGCTTTTAGGGTTAGAGCCTCAGAGGGTCCTTCCAGCTTCCCAAACACAGATGGCTCCCCTGTATTAGCTCTGGAAGATCCAGGGATTCAAAGTTATGAACAAGCTTCTCCTTTGCCAGTGAAATAAGTTTGTTAGACATCAGCCTCCTTCAGTTTATTGAAAATGTTAGAAATTAAATTGGTATCTCATTTGTTAAGGAGAAAAAAAACTATTATGTGTTCTTTCTGTGCACCCACCTGTATAAACAGAGGCCAGAACTCTGAGGGCAGGGACCAGTCGCTTACATTGGACTCCTGGGCCTGCGTCCTCGGTTTGCCTCTGAGTAACCTCTTTAATAAATTTCATTTTCACTAAACTTTGAATTCACTTCACAGCAGTGATTATTTCAATCAAGAAACATGGCAGGCAGCCTTATTAGTGACATATTGAGTCAAAACTTTCATTAAACTCTATTAACATATTAATTTTCATTGATAAATGACAAGCAAAGGAAAGTCTCAACCTTCGATTTTGAACCCAGCAAGCCAGGAGCTCGAAGTCATCACTCTGGCACTAAAACACAAGAAAAACGCTGAACAAACTGAAAATCAACAAGTCATAGAGCCACATTCTGCACACTGCAGCTCCCTGGCCGGGAGGCCCCTTAGCATTTCCTCCTTACCTTCTGGGCCTCCACTTGCCCCTGCGGGCAGATGATAGGGAAGCAGATTCCATCCCTGGGTCCTTGGTGGGGCCCATCAGTTTGGCTCCAGGCATGAACACCGTGGTGACTTCCGCTGTGACACGGATGGAGGTCATGTTGGGGCATATGGCGCTGGGCAGGGGAGATGTGGGGAAGACAGATGAAGAGTAGCCACGTTTGCCCCTAAGACAGGCAGCCGCGGGCCTATGTCAGACATGTGGGAGGATGCTTCCAGGTGCAGCAGCAGCCCCAGATTCTCACACACTCAAGGTGGAGTCTATCGTCAACTCAGAGTTGCCCTGCTCCTCCTCCCTCCTTTTCCTCCTCTTTTGCCTGTTGCTCCCCTGGCATGAGCAGCTCAACATGACCAGAGGCAGTCGCAGCTCAGGGTTTAGTGGAGGCCTCACTGTTTTCTGTGAGCCAGGACCCAACTTCCCTGCACCCCGCACCTCTCATCCAATAAAATGTAAATCTGAAGAGTATGGGGGTCAATCTTGTTATTTCTGCCTCCTCTCACCCTGCTGCAGAGAATGGATTCCCACTGTAGGGTATGGCTGAACCCATGATACCTGGCGCAGGATGGGACTCCCCGAGGACCGCACAGAGATGGTGCCCTGGAGCAGAGGGAAGGCCCAGGTGCTCCCGGAGACGCGGTCTTGTCCAGCCCAGTTCCCTGCTTCCTTCATCGGCTGCTGTGTCTCCCTCCCAGCAGGTCATAAATGAGAGTTCAGGAGAGTATCTTGTGAAACACAGGTGAGGGCATACGTTCTGGGCCACCTATTGGCACTTTTTTGTTGCCTGGTCCTATATGACCATTTCCATCCAAGAATGATTCTGCTCAATTTTATGACTCATGAATCTGGTCAAACTGAACTTATCAGAGTTACTGTCTAGAGCAACAGCTGTCTCCAGAACGCAAAGAGGCGGAGAGCATGGCACCTCCTTCAATGCAGCAAGAGGTGCACGGAGCAACGGTTTTTCCTTTACTTTGGAGGGGTTGTTCTGCTTGCTTTAAGCCACTTGACCCCCAAAACCCAATGTGGAGACCCCGAATTTCTGCAGAATTAATCTCCCAGCCCCCTCACGCATGTGACATACCGGGTACCTCTATGTTCGCCATCTATTGATGATGTCTAATTAGCATGGCCTGGCTGGCACTGGACGCGCTCCCTGTTCTATGTAATGTAACGCGCTCGTGATTATGTCAGAGCAGACAAGAGCCGGCAGGGGTCTTAGCCCAGAGTGTGGAACTGTACCTGCCACTGTTGGGAGAGGTAACCCACGGTGGTCCCCAGTGTCTCTGCTCCTTGTTGTTGACCAGAACACCGGACACAAACCACCGCCCCCAAGCCACTTCTCAGGGTTATGCTTACCATGAGCAGCCTTGAGGGATGAGGCAACATCTCCTCCCAGGTGAAGAGGAACCTGCAATAGAAGCAGAGATCCTCTCCTGGATGGCAGCCCCCGAGAGAACAGGCATCCTTCTCAACACTCTCTGCTATCACCCTCCCTCCCGGTGGGACTTGGGGGTCATGGGGTATGGATGCAAATGAATATGAAATTCCCCTTACCGCTTTTCCACGATAAAGCCCTCTGTGTCTGACCCAGGAATCTCAAGTCCTTTGCCAACATCCGAGAAACTGTGGCAGGTCAATCTGTTCACTTGCAAATAGGGCAAAACCTCAGACCTACATAGTGCTTGACGGCTGCATAAAGTCAAGCTGCGCCCCTCCTCCTGCCCGCAGCCATAGCAACTGAAAAGAAAGTCATGGCCAAACCAACGGTCCCATCCTCACTGTTAAAGCCTGGGTGGTGAGAGCAGACCCACATCTGGCACAGTAACTGTGCGACCAACATCTGGCACAGTAACCGTGCTTGGGTCTCTCCCGCACTTGTTAAGTTTGCAGTGATTCGGTCTTGCTCTAGGATCCCTCTGATTTTTTACAGAAGCTGGAAAGTTGAATCCAAAGGGAGTGTGATGGGAAGCCCTCCATCACTGATGATGTTGCTAATTTCTGTAATTCATCCAGGATTGTGATGTGACTCCGGAAGTTGGCAAGGCATAGACTGCTCACCTCAGGGCCAGAGCTTCTTGATTAGCAGACATCTGACAAGTGGTGGAAATGTTTGGGTTGTGATAACGCCAAGGTACAATCTGAAGGCACCCAGCTGGGGGAGGGCCAGGGATCCTATTAAACATCCTACAATCCTCAGGACCCCCACACAGCAAAGACTCGTCTGGCTCAAAATGTCAATAGTGCTGAGGCTGAGAAACCCTGCTCTTAACCCTCCCACCACAACGGCGCTGCTCCCCGGGACACATAATCGATCAGTAGGTGCTGCCAAAAGCTAAGTATATCTGTCTCGCTCTTATATTCAGGGACCAGGGAAATAATGGCAAAGGTATCCAAAGTCACTGAGCTGACCAGCAGATGGACCAGGTCTCCATATGCCTCTAGCCAGAGGACTCTGCTGGTATTTCTGGCCTCCTGATACCACCAATCACCATCATCCCATGTGCTCTAGGTAATAGTTGCTGCGAACACTGGGTTTTATGCTTTCTCATGTTCCCACTCACCCTGGGAAAGGATTAGAAGAATATTTAGCGTATTGACTTGTGGTGGCATTGATCAAATTTGTGACCAGAGTCACAACCCCCCCATTTCTGGGTTATTTCTCATAGCCCCCCTTTTCCTGCACAGCTGCTGGGAAGCTAGAGTCCATGACACATGGCATGGCCCCTCCTCTGCGTCAAGAAGCAGGTGAGGGGGTCCAGAGCCTCCGGGCCTGGGTGGTAAAGCCCAAGGACTCTTGCACTGGTAGGCCTGCTGAATCATTCTCGAGCCAGCCCCGAACCTGGAGAAGATCAAAGTAGCTGGTGGTGTTAAAAACTGAAGCTGGTGAGCTTAGGGGACAGGGTCAGTGGGCAGTCAACCTGAGGAGAGGCATCAGTTCAGTCCAAGGTGTGCATCTGACAGTTGCAATTCAGCCCAGCTTTGATGAGCAGTAAAGCAGCTGCTTTTATATTCATCTGTGATCTCTCACGGTTTATTTAGAGCCATCTGTGCTGAGATGGTTCCCAGCTTGGGAGAGAAGTCCCGATCTGCTGTCTGAGCTCTGGAAGGCTGCTTTTATGGCCTGAATCCATACAGGCTTGCTATTTTCTAGCTACCAGTTGACTCAGCCAATGAGATACACCCAGAGCTCAGAGAACAAGGTCAGGGCCTGGTTGCCAGGGTCGTCTGTGTCCCCTTAACAGAGTCCTCAGCTCCCCCCCAGCAGGTCTCTACAACTCTCAAACGGTTCCAGAAGCTGCCTCCATCCCTTGCTGATCTGGTCTAGAAGGGTCCAGACTGCTCCCCCGTGTCGCTAACCCTGGGTACTACACCAGCTCTCAGAGGTTTCCTTTAACACAGTCCACGCTTTTGTAAAGTCTCCTTTCTTAAAGACGCTTTAATTACGAGTGTGCCTCTGTTTGCTGCGGTCCTCACTAATAGAGTTGGGGACAGGACCGTAATTAGCGATCACTTCTAGATCCACAAAAACAAGCCTTAATAGTTGTTAATAGATGACTAGTAAATACTCTTCAGTCATATGTAAAAATAAAAGTTGTATTATTGGCTCATTGTTCTCCTATAAGTAGAAAATAAAGGACTTCATTTTTTAATCAATCTGATGCTCATCAGGAGAGTCTCCAGGGCTCAAGTAGACAATTACTGGGATGGAGTGAAATGCCAATGTGTTCTCTGGGGAAATAGATGGAGTTCTCATTTCCTACCATCTGCCATGGAAGAATTGGAAGTAAAGAGGTAATGAAAATGGCTAATTTACTCTTTCTGGGAAAGTAGGCAAGTTTCAATATTGATTTTATTAGGCAAAAGGAACATTACCAAGTGGTAAATATCTATGAATGCTTTTATCTGAATATGATTCCACCAAGTATTTTACAGTAGCGACTTAGCCATATGTGGCTATTTAAACTTGAATTAATTAGAATTAAATAAAATTAAAATTTCAGCTTCTTGCTAGCCACACTGGAAGAGCTCAGTAGTCATGGGAGACTAGTGGCTACAGCACTGGACAACACAGATACAGAAGTTTCCATCATTATTGAAGAGCCTTGTATTGGACCACACTGCTCCTAAGAACCAACCCCACCATTTTTTATTGCATTTTGCCAAACTACCAAGTTTATGAGACTTTGGAACTTTAAATTATCACATGCCAGAGAACTATATTAAGTGTGAGTATGTTATGTTATGTAGAGAAGTGAAAAGAGGTCTATATTGTGATCCTTCCGAAAAGATTTTATGATATATTTTAGAAATTTTTCTGATAGGCATTTAAAATTCGTTAAATTTATTAAACAAAATAAGAAGATAATCACCCTCAGTTCTCAAGTGAAGACATACCGATGGCAGCAGCAGGTACGTGGGAAAATACTCAACATCATTTATTGTTAAGGAAATGCAAATCAAAACCACGATGAGTTATCGCTCCACACCTGCAAGACTGGCTTATATAAAAAAGAATAAAAACAAGTGTTGACAAGGGTGTGGAGAAAAGGGAACCCCAGTGTACTGTTGATGGGAATGTAAATTGGTACAGCTTTTATAGAAATTGGTATGGAGGTTCCTTAAGTAACTAAAAATGGGAATGCCATATGATCCAGCAATTTTACCCCTAAGTACTTATTTAAAGAGTAGGAAAACACTAATGTGAAAAGATATATGCACCCCTATGTTCATTACAGCATTACTCATTTTGATGGGAACACAAGTCAAAAGATGGCTGGATAAAGAACTTGCGGTCTGTATACTCAACAGAATATCACACAGTTATTAAAAAAGATGAAATCTAGTTTTTTTGCAACATTATGGGTGGAACTAGAGGGATTATGCTAAGTAAAATAAGTCGACAGTAAAAGACAATGACTGGATGTTTTCATTGAGATGTGGAATATAAACAAACAGAGCAAATGAAACAGCAAAATAACTGTGGACTCTGAGAAATATATTAACCATCATATTAACCAGAAGGGAAGGGGTCGGGGGCTGGGAGGATTGGGTACAGGGGGCCCATTTTATAGTTTGGTGGCACTGGAAATTCGGTGATGGGTGCAGGGTGGTAAATGACACATCAAGAGGTGAAGCTGTGCTCCCAAAGCTTACGTAATATTGTAAACCAATGAAAAAAAATCAATGAAATTTTATTTTTTTTTAAAAAAGAACATAGTAACCTTAGTTGAATTAAATATGCATGTTTTCCCCGTAGATACTAGAATTAACATTAAAGCAATTGAATTCATTTTGAAATTAATTCTGGGGTGAATGTAAACTCTTACAAGCCTTGTGTAAAATATTCAGAATCCCTTTAGTTTTAACATCTTCAAAGGAAAAGTACTTCTTAACTAAAGGCATGGACATAAATAACTAAAAGCACACAACCTATTTACTCCACGTAAGGTCAAGCAAAACTAACATATTAGATATTTAAACTTGACATCTAGTTGAATACAATAGGGAAGTGAATCATTAAGCCCTCCAGCCATGAGAACGTTTATTGAAAAAAAAAATAAGGGGGGAGTGAGGAATCCATGCAGAATTGATAAAACACCTAAGCCATTAGAATGGGTTGGTATAGGAATAAAAATCCAAATAAGTAGTAAGCTTAGCTTAAATAAGAGATCCTTAAATTACTTTTACACATCTCACGATGCATCTCACGCATTTTGAGATTAAACCAGCTTGCAATTTTGTACTTTTAAACTGTCAGAGGAGCGAGGGTTTTCTTAGACGGGCTGACCTGGCTGGGCGGCACGGCCATCTCCCGGAAAATATGCTAAATGCCAGACCACATGGGTGGGCACCAGGGCACACTGTGGGCTCTTGTGCATGGACATGCTGTTTTTCTAGAGGAAAAATGAAACTGAGGGACATGGAAAAGAGGTAAATCAAGGTCATCCTGGACATAAGTAAACTGAGAGTGGTCAGTCTAAAAGCTGCCCAAATTTTTTAAAAACCTCATTTTTTTTTTCTTTTTGCAAAAATGTTTCATATTCATTGCAGACATGTTAGAAAACACAATGAAGCAGATAGAAGGATATAAAAATGACCAATTTTCGCTACCTAGAGACACTCTATTAATAGTTTGGGGTGGATCGAGAATATTTGTTCACTTACATAGAAAAATATATTTGTTACACCAATTAAGGGTGAAACTTTTACGTTGAAACCTGCTTTTTTTGCATATGGCAGCATCTTGACGTTAAAATTTTTTTAAAAAGCAGCCAGAATTTTTCTGAGTTGGGGGCGAGTTCATTGTAGTTACAGCATGAAGGAGTCTATCTTCTCTAGTCAATCAAGAGCTTGATTCAGGCTATGTGATCTAGCGATTCCCTGAAGACCCAGCACTCTGTTTGCTGTGGTCAGAAAGAAATAACCACAAAAACAAGACATCAGCAAGGCCCCCTACTTTTCTGCTGCCCAAATCTCACTTTCATAGTATAAATGCTTTTTCAAATCCAAAAGAGACACATTCATTACTTATAAGAACTTTTTCTTTAAATCACTCAGGGGGAAGTTAAATTCACCTCAAATTAATGCGACACATCCAAAATGAGAGTGGTGAGCTTACCTGAATGCAACAAGAAGCCAACTCGATGGGTGTTGAGCGTGAGCATAACACCATCATTCTGTGTTCTGAGGCCATTTTGGAGACAACAAAAACCCCTGGTTAAGAGAAAAATGGTGGGAGGAGCTGAGGCAGGGCCTGCAGACCTGGAGGAGGGAACACAGAGACATTTTCTGAGACTGCAGATTCGACAGACCTAGGTGGAACAATTTGGGGAGAGAGTCTATGTGGTTTCGGGGTCTTTTTCTTGGACAATTGTAGGAACAGCTATGGCAGGAGGCAGGGATTAAGGAGAGAAGGGACATAGAGCTTTAGGAGAAGCTTTGGGTCAAATGATGTCAGTTATGATGGCGCTAAGTTTGAATTACTAGGGAAGCTGAAGGAATATCCCAAAGTTAGAAACACCATCCTGAAGCATGAGGGCTGCCCTCAGAGTACATATTTAAAAAGTGTTTCCCAAAAGACTGTTCTTGCAGGCTGTCCCTGAACCTGAGGGACTGAGGGTCCTCATGGGGAAAATGTGCTGAGACAGGAGACTGGCACCTGAGCTGGGTCCGGAGACCCCCCAGGCCCAGAGGGAGGGAGTTCTTAGTATGTTTGCTGTCATTACTACCTCCAACATCACACTTGTACCCTGGTCCTTGGGAGAGAGGGAAAGACCCATAAGGCCCTTTCTCACCACCTCTAGAAATTTCCTGAGACTCTGGACCTCCAAAGTAGAGCTCACCTTTGGGAAAACACAGCAGAAAAATGTCAAAAGCAGAACAATGCAGAGGCTGCTGTCCCCTTTATTACAGAACACGGAAACTTGGCTTTTGGGCATTTCACACAGTGGTGTGCTGATGCTTCTTCACCACTGGCATTTTGGGAAAAAAGAAATAAAAGCCCAAAATTTCTAGAATGTGCTGATTTTTGTGGTGAACATTTTCATGATGGCTAATTTCAAGCTGCAACATGATGTCACTGAACACAGAGGCTTGAAGGGACAGCTGACAGCACATTCTCACCTCACGGCTTCACCAGACAGACACAGTGGAGGCAAAGAAGTCTTCAGTGAAATCATTAGGAACTAATAAGGTTTGAGTATTTATTGCTTTTGCTTTTTATATCATTTCTTGAATTGCAAGTTGATGAGCTCAGTTTTTCGATAATGCCTGTGTTTAACAACCAGGGACAAAATCCCTGCTACGTCCTCCGGCCTTGGACAGCCTGCTTGCAGGGCAGTGCCCTTGACTCAGGAGTGAGCACAGGCCATCAGGGCCCTGGGGCACCAGCCACACCCACAACTGTGGCTCTGGCAGTTCCTAGGGCACCAGGGTAGCCGTAGCTGACACTTACTGAGTTCATCCAAAAATACCATTGAGGTAGGTCAGCTCCCCCAAGTCTACAATTTTCTTTCATCTCTGAGAATGAGGCTCGTTATCTCTGCTTGACGACAGGACCGGACAGCAGGCCAAGCTCCAAAGCGTCTTCTAAAATTTCGCCAGCCATTCCTCCTTCTTGCCCCTCGTCCTTTTACTGGACTGCCTATCTTTGCTAAAACACCTAGTGAACTTGCTCACATCTCCCAGACACCTTTGGCTAGGACTTGTTTTGTTTTCATACTTTGCTATCTGATTTTTCTATAACTGAAGTTTTTATTTTTGCATTTTTTCTTATTAAAACAGAGCTATGGTGCTTTTATTAGGGAACAAATAGGAAAATAGAATTAAACTTAAAAATATCCAGAAATCAAACCTACCCATTAAAAGAAAACACTATGAATATTGTTACCCTTGTTTATCTGCATCTAGATGGACCCAGGAGGCTTCCCTGAATTGGTTTCACTGCTGAAAAAGTTCGTTTCACCTTGAGGACAGTCTGTTTTGTTTTTTTTTTTTCCCTTTAGTTTCTGGCCAGTAACATTTATTTATTAATTCAATAAACATTTATTGAGCATCAGGCACTGTGATAGGTCCTAAAGATATAGAAGAAAACAAGATACTCTTTGGTATTGAGGTAACATTGGTTTATAACACTATGATTTAGGAAAAGTGGCGCAGCCCATCAGCTGTAACCAACACAGCACACCTGCCACCAAAGAGCACCAAATAGGCAGCTTAATTTAATTTATTTTTATTTAATCCAGAGCAAAGCTTCGCAGTTTCTTTCATTTATATGGGATTTAAGCTAAGGAGAGGTCGTCTTCCTCATCCCATTCCTGTATTTTACTTCTCCCTTTGCTCCTATCATTCACACCTTCCTTCCTTAATTCACAAAAGACCTTTATCCATGAACTAAACAGGGAAGGTTCTTGGCAAAGGGTGACACTATGGTATTCTTGCAACACAGGCACACCCCCGGCTTCGTGGGAGCTCAGCTCCACATGCCACCATGAAGGGAATGAGCCACGTCAATGCTTCGATTCCCAGGGCACAGACAAGTGATGCTGTACTATGGTCCTGTACTATGGTCCATTAAGTGTACACTAAATTATATCTAGAGAAACAAGGTACATTCCTTCATAAAATGGGCCCATGAGTGAGGAAACAGAATGAGCGTGCACTGTTGGAAAATGGCGCCCAGGCTTGCTGCAGGCCCGTGGCCACACACCTTCAGCTTGTCCAGACACAGTACCTGAGAAGCAAGTCAAGCAGAGCGCAATAAAGTGAGCTTTGCCTGTCGTGAACCTCTCTTCTCTAGCACCTCCAGAGTCACCTCCCCTTGGTCCTGACACCGGCACACAGGGCGGGCTGCTCCGCAGGCCTCTTCCCTGTCTGTGGAGAAAGGACGTTTTCCATGGCTCACTGTACCCGCCGGGCCTCGTGCTCCGAATCCCCATGTTAGTGCCTTCTCTTTGTACGGGGGAATTTTTCCATGGAGAAGAAGAATCCTGATTCCACAGACTGCTGTAACGCTAATTTCTTTCCTACAAGAAAAGCAGAGTGAAAATGATGGCTGGTGATTAAAGATTGCCACGGCGACAGTCCCCTGGGGTGAAACAAGAGGCTCGACTTTGGCAGCACTGTGCACCAGGAAGGCTCTTCGTGGGCACGCTGCTTCAGCCCCTGTCTGAGCGGGATTGGGCTGGCACGTTGCCTTGTTGAAATTGGCTCTGCACCTTGTTGAAGTGGGCATCCCGCCACACTAATTGGTGGGTATAAGTACAGACATGCTAGAGAACCAGGGTGCACATCAGATCTGGGTAGGAGAAGGATTTCAGCCCAGAAATATCAAAATAGTCCTTGTGCTGAGTTCCTGTGCCAGGGAGAAGGAGCAGAGGATGTCAGTGTCACCGTTGCAGTGCAGAGTGGGATTTATTTTTAAATGTCCCAAAGAACTGAAAAAAAGCAAGGAAGGTGTGGGTCTGAGAAGGAGCAGGAAGGGGCAAGTTTATTGACTTTCAAATGAAATAGCAAGTATCTGCCAACTGGGGTACAAGAAGTTTGTTCATCCAAGCAGTTCCTTGATTAGAGCAATTTCTACTTGAGGACTTTAGGGAGATGCAGAAATCAGAGCCACTGCGTGGTAGGGCCCCCAGGTTAATCACAGCGGAGCTGCTGAGGGTGGGAGCAGGTGACTACTCCCTGCCTGGAGGACGACTCTTCCTGCTCGTCCCCGATGTCCAGCCTCCCCGTGGGGTCAGCTAGCTGCACGGTGAGCTCGCCCCACAGGCCAGACACGGGGAGCGGAGCATCACCCCCTGGCCTTTTGTCAATTCCTTATTTGGAACAGAAGAATCCGCTCTTGAAAGGACAGCTTGCTAACAACCGATTTTAGCTCAGCAGCAAGAAGCCTGACCATATTAGAAGTCTTCAAGGAGGGAGCTGGATGCATGTCACATGCGCCAACCCAGGTGTCCCTGTGCGGTTGGCTGTGACTTTCTTCACGTGACTTGGGGAGAAACAGCCCAGGAGAAAAGGAAGAGGAAGAAATCATACACTAGTGACAGGGATGCTGGGTGCTCAAGATGCGGAATTCAGTGGAGACTCACAGACCTCCCACAGGGGAGAGGAACTCAGTACCCAATGGAGCCATCAGTCCAGCACAACATACAAAGTCAATATAAAGTACCT
This sequence comes from Talpa europaea, assembly GCF_964194135.1. Lineage (NCBI taxonomy): Eukaryota > Metazoa > Chordata > Mammalia > Eulipotyphla > Talpidae > Talpa > Talpa europaea. The sequence goes on from NC_140077.1 coordinate 108,906,928, forward strand.
TTGGTTGAACTTCAAGAAAGTACTTCTTGACAACTTCAAACACCGTTTGAATTGTTTCATCATTTGAATTGATTGACATTGTACCGGAACGTAGAAGTTTAGTCTCCCTCAGCTTTGGAACCGACTCCATTTTATTAACAATTGAACTTCTGTGCAGAGTAGACCAGAAACAGGAATAGACAGGAATAGAAGGGAAGCAGCCCGGCTCGAAGCCCAATTTTATGTCACTTCTCCCTTGCTCATTGTCAACTGCTTCATGTTTTTCTAACATTTGAGTCAGGAGGGCAAGATGAGGAGTTATATATGGTCAAAGTAAATGGGATCATGTCTCAGTCACTTTTAGCTTCTCCCTACCTCTTTTTTTGTAGAGTATTTTAAAAAAGTCAACCTAAAAGGAACAAAATCAGGATAAGATAATGAGAATCAAACCAAAAGCTTCTTAGCCTCAGCTAAGTTTAAATTATTGGAAATAATTATTTTCCTCCAACCAAAAGGCTCTGATTATTCACTTAAAACCAAACGGGAAGCATTGAATTCAGAAACAAAAACCCAAAGAAAACCCTTTGTACCCTACTTGGAGATGGTCCTGAAAGAACAGGAAGCCGTGTGTTGATTGGGCTGCATCTATTGAAAAGTAAGCAAAATCATTTGGGTTTAATGCTTCTACTTCTAGTGTTGGATGTATTCTGAGCTTCTTGCATAAAAACGTGTGTCCTTATTCCCAGTAGTGCTCATTAGAATGACTTATACCTGTGAATGGGTCCTTATCATGGATTCAAACCACATACATTTTGATCCTTCCAATCAACTTTCTAAATGGTCACTGAGGACCTCGACACACAACAGTCCTATTCACAGGAGCTTTGTAAAGTTGTGGGTGAGTGGGAGTGACACAGGGAATTTCTCAAGCATTTTCTCCTCATGGCTAATGAAAAAGGTCAGCGTTTGGGGAAGCAGGTCATTTCGCGCATCTGTTTTCCTCATGTAATCTGTTCATTGATCCTGCCTCCTAACCTTTCCATTCTAATTCACATCTTCTTCTGACATCCCAAATGTTGCTCAGACATCGGGTGCTGCCCTGCTTACCTCTTAGGCTCCCCATTTCTGCCAGGGGGTGGCCCCCCATCATGTACTCATTCAGTGGCGTTTCCTTCACAATGCTGAGTCCTCAGATATGCAACCTCCAATTCTGTGAGAATGAGAAGCTGATAAATAGAAGGAAAGAAAAAAAACAAACAATAAGGAGCCATCCCCTGAGGCTAGCAAGAGTCAAGTCCCAGGTAGGTCTGGGAGTGTGCAGACTGGCTACTAATTTTTATACCAAGGTTTAATGTGGTATCATAGGTAATATTATTGCTAATTATCATTACTTAATATAAATAGAACCCTCAGCCCTCACTACATTTAGCCTCAGCTGCTTCTGCTTTCATGCTCACACTTTTAAAGGCTAATGCCTGCAACCCACTGTTCCTGGTCCCCAAACTCTGGTGACTTGGAGCTTATCCAAGCACTTGTATACAGCTCTGGTCATCGCCAAAGAAGGAGATGACGAGGCTTGACTTTCAAGGGTTTCATGGGACATGCTAAATATCAGATGGCCCTCCTTTCTAAGAAGACACCTAGGACTGCTACCTAGACCCACATGGGGCTGAGAGGAGCCTCACAACCCTCATGGGAGGCCATGTGTATAGAGGAGCCTCCCCACACCAGCTCACAACCTCAGCATCAGCCCTGCCCTCTGCCAAGGGGAGGAGGGTCCTTGGAGGGAGGGAGATTTACAGCAGGACCTCTCAGGTATAGCTTAGATCTTGCAAACTGGTCCAGGGGTTTTGTCCTTCTGGATGCGGGGAAGTGATTTGAGGGTCCAGTTTTTAAAGCTCAATGAAGTCAAAAGGTTTTTTTTTTTTTTTTTTTGTCGATGCAGTATTAGAGAGCTGTATTGGTTCCCAGGATACATTTTCTCACCTCAGCAAGTGCATGCGTCTCACCACGCCCACCACCACATCCAGCCCCCAACTGTCCCCCTGATCACTCCCTCCTCCTTCCTTCCCCTCTGGGAACCACCATTCTGTTATCAGAATCTAAGAGTGTGGTTTGGTTTTGCTTATTCATTTCTCCTTTTTCATCTTTATATTGCACATTACGAGTGAAATCATACAGTATTTGTTTTCTTCCTCCTGGCTTATTTTGCCTAGCATAATCCCATTAAGATCCATCCACGTTATCACAAATGGCAAGATTTCATCTTTTTATGGCTGAGTAGTATTCGTGTGTGTGCGTGTGTGTGTGTGTGTGTGTGTGTGTGTGTGAGAGAGAGAGAGAGAGAGAGAGAGAGAGAGAAATCTTTATCCAATCATCCATCATCAGACACTTGGATTGTTTCTATAGCTTTGCTACCGTGAATAGTATTACAGTGAACATAAAAATCCATATATCTTTTCAAAAAAGTATCAAAAGATTTATTTCTTAAAGGATCATCTCCTTGCTAAATGATAGCCATCCAGTATGACAGTAAATGTTATAATTACAGCCTTTCCCACTTCATGACTAGGTTAGGGAAAGACAGTCCTCTTAGTCGAGCAGACACCTTACTTAAGTGAAAGAGTGATGACATGAAGCACAGACTCTCAAGCAGTGAACGCTGGCATTTATGGAACACTCCTGTGGGGGCGGTGCTTTGCGGGGCTTCTCCCAGGTCCTCACTTCTTCTTGCAAGTGCAGCGCTGTCTCTTGGCACCTCGTCCCCCTTCCCGAAGGATGTGCTGCTTCTCCGGCTTTAGTGATGTGGTTCGGAAACCCTCCAAAAGGTCTGCGATTCTAGATTTAGGGACAGAACAATTCAAGGCAGGTCTTTCTGGAAATAGCAACTCAAGGTGAGACACATCAGTGGAGGAGGCTGGATCATCACAAGAACAATGAGGCACACAAGCCCCTCCCTCGTCCTGGTCTGAGTTTATTGCCTCCTGTGAGATGTCACACAACTTTTCCTTCTCATTTGAGGGTCAATATTTTGCAATATAGTGTATTAGCTGATATTATTTAGTTGTTCTGTTTTACAGATGAGGAAACCAAGTCTTGGAGAAATTAATCATTTGCACAATCATTAATCACATTGCCACTAGGTGTTGGAGCCAAGATTTAGGTCTGAGTCTTGGAGACCCCCAAAAATTCCATTATACATGCCATAGAATTCTCATGGTGTTTAGCTCCAGCTCCATGTCAGTTCTATGAAACGTATTTACAGCAAACTGTCACTGGTTGAAAATAGAAAGCAGGAAAGATAATCAAATGTAAACTAAATGGCACATCAAAATTTTTGTCATAAATATAGATTTTAATGCCAAATCATTAGTTTGGTGTGAGATTTTTATATTGATTATTAAAATACAATACACAAAGAAGATTAAAAAAATCCAAGAATTACCCTCTACTAGACAACAGTGATCAAAATATATGTAAAGACCAAAAAGTTTAAAATGCAAGGAGAGGTGTCAAAACCACAGTCACTGTGAGGTTCACATCTCTCAACACTGGGCAAGGGGAGTAGTCAGAACCTGTAACATAGAGAGAATTTGAATCACAAACATTAACGAGTAAGTCAAGATACAAAAACTACACATTCTTTCCAATTCCCTCTGGAACATTTAAACATCTTATTATGTACCAGGCCATGAGGAAAATCTCAATAAACTCCAGATATTATATACAGCCACATTCTCTAATCATTATGCAAGAAAACTAGTTGTTAAGGACAAAATATATCCAAAATAAATCTAACTACAAAGAAAGAGGGGAAAGACTGTTTAAATAGTTCTTTTTTTTAAAAATAAAGAACTATTCACCACAAGGTACATCAACATGTGTGGCTATGAATACTTCTCCATAAAATTGTATTAAATTTAAAATAACACAAGTTTTATAAAATAATGTAATTTTATATATTTAAAAGGATATTTATGTAGATGATCTTAAATCCATATATAACCTTTCTGGAAGAATGCAGAAGAAACTGTTGACATTGGCTATCTTAAGAAAGAGGGGATATGAGTCAGAGGCAGGAAGGGTAACATTATAGAGAATTTAAATCACACACAATTAACAAGCAATCCAACATACAAAATTATGCATTCTTTCCAAATCCCTATTGAGTATTTTTAATTTATTATGTAGCAGACCGGGAAGAAAACTTTAATAAATTCCAAATACTATAAACAGACCACATTCTTTTTTTATACTATTTTATAAAATACTATTTTATAAAATAAAAGTAAGTATAAAATGCTATTTTATACTATTTTAATTTTTATTTCAACCTAAAGAAATATAAGATATAGAGTGTTTTATAGTTTTATTTATTAAGGTAACTACTAGAATAAAAATACAAGTCTTCCAAATTATTAGAACATCTAGAGAAACTCAGAGGCGAACAAAACATAGAATCCAAATAATGGGAAAATGTTTAAAGTCATAAAAATAGGAATCATAACAACCCAGACACACATATAAATATTTTAAATCCATCTGTAAAAGGAAAAATTTTGTCAAATTGGATCACAATGAAAATCTAACTCTTTTAAGACTCAAAGGCTAAAAAATAAAAAGATGGCCAAAATTATGCCATGAAAATGCAAAGGAAAAAAAGGTAAGGATCATAATCTTGTTATTAGACATGATGAATTAGGAGCACAAAGGGTTAAACAAATAAAAAGAAGGGCACTTTTGAGGCTAAGTGGTGTAATGCATTATAAAAATATGTATATGTGTTCACACACACAGTTACACAGAAAAAGCATATTTTCTGAAAGTAATTCTAGGAACGATATCTACCCAGATGAATTTATTATTAAAAATGTAGACAAAACTGTCAAAGACCAACTCATCCCCCCTTAAAACAATGTCGTCAGATAATTTCACAGAGCAATTTATGTGACCTTTTTTTTTTTAAAGATTTATTTATTCATTTACACAAGAACTGGGGTACAGGCCAGATGTGCGGGAAGGTGAGAGGATTCACCAGAGACAGAGCGGGAAACAGAACAGGCAGACTGACAAAATATGCTGCTGAGGGGAGCAGTGGGCGAGACAGGAGAGGTCTGCTCTCCATGTGGGTGGCTCGGAGGCCGCGGGATTGAACCGGCACTGCAGAGGCTGCAGACGGCTTCACAGCATGGTGCTCAACCGCCTGTGCCACCAGGGAGGCCCAATTTATGTGACTTTCTAAAGAGAGTCAATTCCTATGAGATTGAGACTGTTCACAGAATTTAGAAGAAAAGTTTCCTTTAAATGAAGGGTGTATAACAGCAAAGACTAATAATGATTCGTGTAGAAAATACAGACAAAATTCATTTATGAATATCAATAAAATATCCTAAATAAAATTTTATTGAACAGAATCCAGCAGCATGATGAAATAATAATATACAATAGGTAACTGAGGTTTGTTTCAAGAATGTGAAAAAAATTTTCATTATTTAGAAAACTTGAGTGTGATTTCCCATATTACTACAAAGAAGGCTAAAAATCATATGATTATCTCCAAAGATGCTCAAGAGTATTTGATAGATTAAATTTTTAAAAAAGCAAGCCTAGCTGGGTCATATTTATCAATGATTATTTATTTGTGTATCTACAGATATAAACATATAGATGTCTTTTATCCAAAAACAAGCACTGGACTCAATTATTTTAACTGAACTGGGAATTCTAAGGCTTACCAGACGGCTAAGAGTTCATATTAGAGGCACCATCAACCTGTCCCTCCCCATTGAGTGAAGTGCCGCTTGGGGTATCTGGCAATTGTAAGCAAAATTTTCTTTCTGGAGCACCATGTACATTCCCAAGACTGTACTGTCTGTACGGAGGCCAGGCTTTCCCCCTCTCAAAAATATAAGGGGGATAGGGAGGGAGTGATTACAAGAGATTTAGGAGTTAAACACTCCCAAATATCACGAGTAGACCATGTAGCTTTCAGATGATGGCAGAAATCTTTCCAAAGTGAGGCTACCCTTGATTACTCAAGGTTGCTTCCCGGATAGATATCTCATTATTTATGCACATTTTTGCAGGCCATTATCATTATGCTAGGACATAAGAGACATCCAATTAGAAAAGGAGATATAAAATTTGCCCTTGACCTTGACTGAAATGATCAATGATACTAGCCTGGAAGGCACTTAGGTCAACTTCAAGTGACTGGCCAGGTTTGTTAGGGATGATAGAATTACCCTAGACTTCCTTCTTGTGGGCCAAGAAGGAGTCAGTGCAATCACTAATACATCCTGCCATATCTGGAGAAATGCCATAGCTAAGTGGAAAGGCCAATATAAAAACATAAAGAGAAAGTCACCTGGCTTTTTAAGGTAGACTCTGATGGGTTATAAGATTTGTTAAGTTCATTGGCCCTAAACTCTGTGGGCAGGGCTGAAGTCATTCCTGTAGATTGACCTCATACTGATGCTTGGAATTCTGTTATTAGTAGCCTCAATTGTGGTAACTCCATAGTAGCCTCATAAATGGTATATGAGACAAATTCTGTGTATCGGTCTCAGGATCTGTCAGTCAGATTACTCAGAATAGCCAGCAGAGTAGCATACTGATGGGGAAATTCTCTAGAAGCCAAGAGAGTCTAAAACCAGAGGTTGGTATGGTTGAAAGACAATTCTCTATTGATCTGTTGCATTTCTGCCTATCTTTAGGCAATGAGAAAACAAGTATGAACTGCCTTTATTTCAGACTGTCTTTCCAAGGATGTTTCTACAACAATCGAGGAAGATAAAGATGTATCTCCTTCCAGAGCAAATGTGGGTTTTCTTACAGCCTTGCATGATACAGTATTTCTCTCCTGAGCTAAGATTGCGCATGCTTACTACTTAATATAAAAGGTTCAAGTTCCCTAAGCCCAGGGACCCCCCCCCCTCCCGTAATGCAACCTGCTGCATGTGTAGATGTCTATCTGGGCCTATTGCAATGAACGATGCAGTCCCATAAGACTTGGGAGTAAGGATAATTGGCACCAATTTGGTGATGTTCATGTTTATTGCAGTGCTGAGAGCAATAAAGTTTTTTGTCTCAGACCTAAGTATCTCATGTATTCTGCCAACATTCATGAAGTTGTGGCAGCCCCAACTCATTATCTTGCAAATAAGCTAAGATCTCAAATCCTTCATATTTCTTCACAATAATGGAAGGTAAAGATTGGCTTGTCTAGCCCAGGTTATAAGAAAATAATTTTTTAACTATAAATACTGTGACTTCAGGCTTAATAAGAACTTAAATTGTCTTAATATCTCTTAGACCTGAAGAATTTGTTCAATTCTTTCATAGGTTCCATCCAAATATGACCTACAGACCACACACTCCTATCTAGATTTTTTCTATTCTACAATTTCTAAGATTTTCTTGGGTCCTACATTTAAACGCACTTGAAGAATGTCTCTTTAGCTAATAAACAAAACTGCTCTCCAGGGATATCAGGTCATCTTGTAAAAAACAAAACAAAACAAAACATGATACCGTTATCTTCATTTTTCTTCTGGAGATATCATTAGCCTCGAGGGCCTGGAAATACAATTCTCACAGCATTCACTCACTTATTCATCAAATATCTCTAATTATTTGGATACTCAATATATAGTAAGTGTTCAAAGAATACTTATTGATTAAGTAAATCCCAATCTAGTTAGGAGAAAACTATCAATCCAATCAATATTCAGATAATATATAATTATAAACTGTAAAAAGCTCAAGGGAAAGGGAAAGTATCAGGGAAAAGGACATTACCAAAGATACAAGAAGTGACATTTAAAGTAGGAGGAGAAGGAGGAATGAACTGGACAAAGTGTTGATGATAAATGGCATAATCCAGGAAAAACATTGACTCGTTTTTCTCGGTCCTGTTCCTGAAACAGAGCAAATCCATGCAATAGGTTGACCCAGTTGGTGGGTCCTCACCTCCACACTATAGAACACAGGACATGATTCAAAAGCAGACTCATGGAGAGAAACAGTGACAGAATTTATTTACACTAGGAGTAAAAAAAAGGGAGGGGAGAAAAAGAGAGTGAACTCACAGACTGGCATGGGGCCAGATGCTATCCTTCCTGCCCCAGAGAGCATCCGCAGAGACCCAGGTCCACGCTGAAGCCGCACATGGCACATGCTTCCTTGCAGACATCCCTCCTCACCAGTGTTTTAACCACTGAAACCCAGCAGCTTAAGTGCCAAAGCCCCAGTTCTGTCCCTTTTTTCCCATTAAGCCCTGCTCAGGGGTGGAGTCTGGAAGCACCACCTTCTACCCCAGAGTTGGCTGTGAGCACCACCCACTGTCCTGGAGGTTGCTCCTCACTGATCTCCTTATATACCTTTTTTTCCTAAATCCTATTTGGTGACCAACTAGAAAGGTAGCCTTTTCTTTTCAAAGACCCCATTTTGTTATAAAATGTCTCCTTGTCTAATGACAACATCTAAATGATCTCAGTGGCAGGCATCAATTTTCTGCAGCTGTCTCTGCTTCTCAAGTCTTTCCACTGACCCCGAGCGGGTTCCCATCTCAACAGCTTTCAACTGAGCTGTTGCTCAGTTGAAGGTGTGTCTTTCTCTGTTCATTTGCCCCATCTCGTGAGTCCATCTACTCATGCAACCTTATGGTTCCTGCCTCTCTATACTTGTCTCAGTCTCATCCTAAAGTAACATCAAAGAAACAAGAGTCACATTAGGTTTATGACACAATATATTGGAAAAAGACAACAGAAAGAACTAGAAAATGAAATATCAGCTTCTTACAGGGTTATTTGTAAGTCCAACAAATTGCTGGCATTTTCCACACACAAAGTAAGGAAAGAGTCAGCTGCAAAGAAACATCTAGTGGCTAATGGTAGAACTCTTTGTTAGCGTGATTGCTGCTACCTTTAATCATGTTAAAGTAGTTTCTTCTGTCTCTTCATTCAAGAGTTAGTCTTGCAAAATAGTTCCTACTGACCACTTGATACAGAGCATAGAGATGTCTATGGGCTAAACATCTCCTTAATCATACAGACCAGAAGAGAAATGCGACCTTGAGTGGAAGAAATTAATGTGCAGCTGACATCGAGTGTGGCATCTGCCCATCCCAGTACACGTTTTTGTATGGTGCTGATCAATGCCAGTCAAATTTCCTGTCAATGAAAGATAGATCCATGACAGGGTAAATAGTAGAATTGCTGTCTACTACAGAAAACTCCTCCTTGTTAGTAACATTACTTTACTGTTCTATGACCTGCTTCCAGGGGTGATGAATAATATGACAGGTTTTTTGTGTGCTTGTCCAATAAAATATACAGTTCTTTGCAGCAAATAAAACTGGATGTTGAAGCCATATACAGTGCATAGGTGGATATTTTCTGATGTGTTCATTGAATTGGTCCTGTTATGATGCTATTTTGATATGTGTGTGTGTGTATGTGTATGTGTGTGTGTATATATATATATATATATATATATATATATATATATGACTTTTCTTTGGAGACATGATTTCTGAGTCCCTGAGGTATTCTTTACTTCACCTAGGCTTCTTTCCTTGAATTAAAAGTTTAGCACTAAATACAGTGGCTCATGATGGTTTGAGAACCTCTTGCCCGGGAGTTTGTGCTTTAAATTCCATAGATGTTTAATTTCCAAATGGCAAGCAAAATAATGTGAGTGGTGATTGTGAGAAGATTCTGTTCAATGTTCTCATAACATTAATATGAAATGGGAGCAAGAAGAGCACACCAGGTAAAGAGTGTTGGTGGGTAGGATGGGAACTCCAGCGAAAGCATTTGTTATTAAAAGGACAATCCATAAAACCACTCTCCAAAAAACAATTATTGATAGATCGGGAAAAAAAGAATATTTTCTCTTCTCACATTGAATGACTAAGGAATTTCACTGAATTCAAGCGGGATGACCCCCGAGATGGACAGCAGCCAGAGAGAAACCCCAAATGACGCATGCGGTCACTCACACCTCTCAGAGCTCTGTGGTGTGTGGCAGCAAGAGGCTGAGGGGCCAGGCAGATGGAGTGCTGGGCTCAAAAATTAAACCAACCATATCAAGAACTTCAGTGAGCAGGTTCCATAAGCAAAAACATATTTGCTGAGTTCAGGTCTTTTTTTTTTTTTTTTTTTTTTTTTTAAGAAAATGAGGGAGGGAAATAGAGTAGCACAAAGACCACCGCTCTACCAGGGCCCCAAACCCGGAGGGACCAGCTGAATTCTGTACCCCACTGAGCCTGGTTCTCCTTGCGGCAAGTTTCAGCAAGCTCCAAGGGACAACCCACAGTTTGTAGCCATTCCCTATTTGTCAGCAGTATCCTGTCCTCTGAGACACTTAAGCATTCCCTGTCCTATCAAGGTGACAAAAGCAGAATGTAATCTTTTTGGAGTTTTTGCAGGATTATTTGCAAAACAATTTTGGTTTTAAATCTAATAAAGTTAGCATTTGTAATCAAAAAAAACAAGGAGAGGGGCCATTGGACAGAAGTTAAGGGTCCAACCGGAAGTTTTTCGAGAGACTGAGTGCAGAGCATCTGGAGAGTCAGCAGACAGGACAGACCCCTGACACGGGCTCACAGAGAGGGCAGCAGGAGAAACTGGGTATTTGCAGAAGCTCTGAGTAAACAGAAATCTCAAGATAAAGAGAGGAGATGGAAAATAGTTATTCAATTGTAGCAGTAAGGGCAGTAGAAACAGAAGCCAAGAGGGAGTTCTGGGGGGCTGGGGTGGAGATAAGCAGAGGGGAAGGTGTGGCTTGTGGGCAAGGCTGACAGCTGGAGATAACAGCTAAGCCACACATAGTTTGAGCTTTGGGTGCATCCTAAATAGAAATCATGTTTTAGTTTTCTGGGGGTGCTTAGCTTGTATCTTGACTTTTTCTGAACTTTCCTCCTTTGTTGTGTAATCTTACAATAAGCTCTGTTAACTGAGATAATAGCCCTTCCTGTGTTCCTTGCATCCTAGAAGCGCCTCAGGTCATTTTGTAAATGGGTCAGAGTAACCCAAGTGCAATAAAATTCAAAGATCCCCAGGCTGTATTTATTTTATTAAGGAGTTTCCTGTTATTTTCTTTAAAGATGGTGTTCTAAGATGACGGGCACTATAAGACTCCCAGAAACTTCACTGAGATGGTAGACCCCTGCCTTTAATTTTGTGGGATATATTTCCTACCCCCTTGCAAACATACGTCTTATAAAGGCATCTAGGATACCTCTTAATCTCTGCTCTTCGACTCTGGCCAGCAATCTAACGGACCACTATGATGTGTTATGACATGATGGGATGTTCAAGGAACTTACATACGGTACTGTGGCCTAGAGCCTGCACATTGACATAACCCAAGGCATTCTAGTTCTGTTCCTATCAGGTGAAAGCAAACTTGATTTGTTAGGGGAAAAAGGCTGTCCTAAAGCTAATTCCATGCAGGCTTTGTGGACTCCACCCCCATCCCAGGCCAAAGCCAAAGACACTGGGAACTCCAAATCCCATCACCACCAAAGGGAAGGTGGCTGGGACCTGAGGGTGGGGTTAAGCAGCCAAGTTGGTATAAAGGCAGACACGTGGGCTTTGGGGGGGTCCCCCATTTTGGCTCTCCACCATCTCGCAGCGTTCGGCCAGCTCTGAGAGTGACTTTGGGTTTTCCAGGTCGGCGGATTGGGTAGGACGCATTAAAGACTTTATTTCCCTATTTTCTCCCTGAGTTCTACATTTTCCTTATTTCCTTTTCCCTTGTAAATAAACCTTTTATTAACCTTTTGTGTGTGCCTGTAGTGGAGTACTAGTAAGTCCCTTTGAAGCGCGCGGGTGAGGACCCACAGCCAGGCAACCCGTTCAATATCGGGGCTGTCCTATAACAGATTGTTTTTCCTGTTCAAATGTATAGATTAGAGTTCAGCAAAGTAGATTTGGAAGGTAAAATATGACTTGCTTCCTTTTTTAAGTGTTATTAACAGATTTTGTTTCTAAGGACAGTTTTAGATTTACAGAAAAATGGAGCTGAAATATGGAGAGGTTTCATACAACTCCTCTCTCCCCAGGCATATCCTATTATTAATATTTTACACTGCATGAACATTTTACATGTGTTACAACAAATGAGCCACTGTTGACACACTGTTACTAAATAAAGCCCACAGTTCATTGAGACTTTCTTACTATTTACTTAATGTCCTTTTTCTGTTCCAGGATGCCATCCAGAATGCTAACTTGCATTTGTTGTCATGTGTCCTTAAGTTGCCCATGGCAATGACAGTTTCATAAACTTTTTTTTCTAGTTGATGACCTTGACAGCTTTAAGTATGTTGTATATTGTACAATATATTGTATATGGTATATTCTACAGTATATTGTAGAATGTTCCTCTAATGGAAACTGCCCGATGATCTTCTCATGATTAGACTTGGGTTATGACTTTTTAGGAAGAAGATCAAGGATATAAAGTGCTGTTTTCATTATATGACTTCAAGGGTACATAGTATCAACCTAATTTATGGCTGTGATATTGACCTCAATCACCTGCTGAAATAGTTTCTCTATTGTAAAGCACTTTTTTCACCTTTCTCTACTGTGCCCTTTGGAAAGAGATCACTGTGCACAACCCACACTTAATGAGTAGGGAATTATGTTCCTCCTGTAACATGCAGTATCTACATATTTGTTTGGAATTCTTCTCCATGAAAGATTGGATTCTCCACTGTCATTAATGTATTCAATCATGTATTTGTATCATGAAAGGCTCATGTATATTTACCTTATATTTTGAGTTATAATCCAACAGTACTACTTTATTTTTGTTGCTCAAATTGTTCCACGTTTACATTTCAGGAGTTTGGCAGCATTGTATGCCACACCTTGCCCACCACCAAATGCCTAGGCACCATCCACCACTTTCCAATGACACCTGTACAAGAGAAATTTTTGATAATTGAATTCTAGTAACCAGTTGAGTTACTCAGGCTAAGATTCTGTTCCATCCAGCTCTGCTATTTCTTGCCTTCATTCTTATATTTGCACATGACTTAGGATTTCTCTGCACCCCAACCCCACCAATTCCACCATTTGGACAGCAACAGTATAGAAATTTTGCCATTTAATAAGAATAGCTGCCATTAATTGCTCATCCACCACATCCAGGCACTTTATATAAGAAAACTATAATGTAGCTAATGAAAATAGCATAGAAATAATACAATAGATAACTTTAGGGAACATTTCCTACATGCCAGGCTTCATTCTCATTTAATCCTTCCAACTGTCCTAGGATGTAGGTGTTATTACCATTTTAAAGACAAGAAAGATGAACTAAATATTATTGGTTTTACTTAGCAGATGAGGTAATGAGGCTCAGAGAGGTAAATCACAGTTATTAAGTGCCAGAGACAGGATTTGAACCAAATCTCTGCTTTTTAAAAGCTACTTAAAAAAACAAGTTTCTGCCCTCTCCAAGCAGTCAATACACCTCCTCAAGGCCGGGATGCCTCTTTCTGAGAGGCTGCCTCTGGCTCCAGGGCAGCCGTTCTTACCACACAGCACAGCCTGAAGCGGCTAAGTTCATGGTGCTCTGGGCCAGCTCATCCAGGATCAACTTCTTACCTCCACTCATCTCCTGGACTGGTCCAATTAGTCTTTCCTGTACTGGGTGGTCCTTTCTCTTTTTTTGGAAAGAAAGTTCCTGACTTACCAGGGAGTTGACCGAATTTTTACAAAGCACCGGAAGCGACGTCACAGCGGCACCAGGGAGATGAGTTTCCTGGACTCCTGGGCACCTGGGCTCGGTGACCACAGCTGGCACCAACCTTCCCTGGTCCCAGAGTGCGAGGTGCAGCAGTGTCTGGGAAAGGGCAGCCTGACCGGTCAACTCTGCTTCTAGTGGCTTCCCTGAAGGGGTGATGTGGCTTTTGTTAAGTCATTAGTTGTGCCTTGGGTTCTTGATTGTAAATGAGAACAGACCTTCTTATAAGTTGCAATGTGCATTAGAAACAGCAGACGGTGAGTGCCCGATTCATAGCAGGCCTGTGATAAATGGCAGCTGTTATTATAAACTGATTTCCAAACCCAGTTTGGCTCCATCTTTATATTAAGGTGAAATTACGGACAGTGCTAATGAAGCAGATCAATAGTGTGTGTTTAGCTTCTGTGGATGGTTGGAAAGGCGGATCCTGATTACACTTGTAAATGTTTAGCTTGCGCTGGAGTTTTGTGGCATGTCTGGAGGGTGATAGACCAGGTGAGTTGCCAAAAGTCTTCCCCTCACCTCCAAAAGGTGAATCATTAGATGGAATTGAGGCCTAATTTAGTGGTTCTGGCAAGAATTGACACGTGAGCCTAAATATTGAGTGCATCGTGCCACTTTTGGCTCTTTTGGACACTATTTCATACTCCAACATCAACACTTGGTTGTTAATTACTTTCTCTTTTATTGTATTTTAGTGTGAGTGATTTAATGCCACTGATATGCAACAAAACCTGCCATAACCCTCGTGCCACATAGGGGAATGTGAGTTCTCGCCTCTTCCTTCTAGTTCCCACTCAGCTGGCCAGCCCGTCAGAGGAAACTATGCTGAAGTTCCAAGAGTTTGAGGAATTTGCCCCAAGTCACCTTCACTAACTAATGAGCAGCAGAGCCAGGACTCAAGTCCACGTCGGCCGCTTTCAAAGTTGATGAAGGAAATGAAGACATTTCAAAAGTCTGATTTTTCTTGGGGTTTTGACTTATTGGTTTGGTTGGCTTGACTTCCTTTCTCCATCATGCCAGCAGCTGCATTGAGTCTAACCAAGCTGGAGCCTCCTCCTGGAAGTCTCTGTGGACCTCCTCTGTGGTCCTCGGGGTCCGACACAGAAGGTGAGGGGAACAAGGGGCCTCTGGGCCTGGGTGATAGGCTCACCTTTGCTTCCCAGAAGCTCACACAGGGCTTGGAGCCTCAGCAGGGCCTCAGAACAAGCCTGTGGGCTTGAGCTGCCGACGAACACCGTAAGTCAGCGCTTACTGAACACTTGTGCTCAAGTGGAAGACTTGAGGGACAGAGAGACCAGGAATTCACAAATTTGTTTGCTGAGGAGTGTGAGTGTGTGTAGGTATGAATGTGTGTTTGTGTGTGTATATGTGTATGTGTGTAAGAGTGTATGTCTATGTGTGTGAGTGTGTATATGTGTTTATATGTATGTGTAAGTGTGTATGTGTGGGTGTCTGTATAGTGTGAGCATATGTTTGTCTGTGTGTGTATGAGATGAGGATGTGTGTGTGCGCGTGTACAGTGAGAGTGTTTTTGGACGCTATTCCCAGCACCAGTATGTTTGGAGACATGGAATTTTTATCTCCCTTCCTGAACACCAGCCCTTGCTCTCTGTTCTTTACATAAAATCGCTCATGTCCGCTCTCCTTGTCCTTCCTCATTTCCTTTACTTCAGACAAGATGGGAGCTTTACCTCACCTTGATTAAACCCAGGGTTGACTGCCGTTTGTTTCATGTTGGTGACAATAGGAGGACCAGAGAAGATTGTCCGTTCTAGATGCCTGGTTATTCTTCAAAAATAATAGCGTCACTGAGATGATAGGTCTGCCCTGTGCCGGGTCCTTCCAAGCACATTTCACTCGTTTACTGCTCACAACTCTGTGAGGTGGGCCCTCTAGTCGTCCCCACTTTATATGTGGGCAGACAGCAGACATTCAGGACAGACACTGGCCCAAACACACTGCCGGGAAATGGCCTCAGAGGCACCTCCAGGCCACCGGCCCCAGAGCCACTTCTGACTCACCCCCAGGGCCTCTTGTTTCCTTATGGAATGAAGTCTGTGAGAATCTTGACCTATTTCAGTTGTTTCCATTGGAAATTATAGAATCTTCAAATCAGAAGGAACTTGTGGTCTAAGCTGACTCAATTCCCTTATCTACTGCAAAATCTTTCTAGAATTTTCCCACATCGATGAGTACTCATTCACCATGGCTTGAATGATCCCAGTGACAGGAAAGCGAGACTGGGCTACGGGTGTGAAATATAAACTGTTCCTAGATAAATTATTGCATAATAAAGACACACCTAATTGTTCTACTCCTCCCCTGGGTTCGTTTGGTAGCAATCTTTTTATATGCAAACGTGTCTTAATACAAGTTATTTCTTTAAAAATAACTTCTAGTGTAATTTGTCTTGAGACATCTAAATTTTCCTTTTATACCTCCTTATTAATGGCTTATTTTCAGAGAAGAAAGTACAGCAAAGAGAAGAGAAAAAAAATAGTTGATGTGTTGTTGTTTGGGAGTTAAAAATAAATGTTAACTGTGGGTGAGTGATCTTTTTAATATTTGCAGTTAATTTCCCACACATACTTTAAAAAGCTACTCGGTTACTATTTTCTCCCACTATTTAAAAAGTCTGTTTGAAATGAACTACTGGAAAAGTTAGGACATCATAAATCATGTTAAACAGTACCATTTCTTTGATATTTAATTCCCAATTAAATTACAAAGATCAATTGCAGCTGGTTGTGAGGTATGGTCTTCGTTTGTGTTTGTGCCACAGTAGAGGACAAAAACCCAGATTCCCATATTTTTGAAGAGATTTCTAAATGCCAGTGTGACCCAACCGTTGGGAGACAGCGCTGGCGTCACAGCTGGGCATGTGGGTTCTGGAGTCACAATTCTGCATTCAAACTCCTGCCAAACTTCCACCATGTGAAGATGTCGAGAACATTTGAGCTCTTAGCCTCGTGTCCAGTGGCGGGCAGCCCCACTGTCGGTGGGCAATAAATGCCAATGTTATTAATTTCCTACTCCAATGAGATCTTTGTAGACGTGTAGGCAGAGCTTGAGACTGAGGATAAGGTGTCAGCCTCAAAGTTTTGTGGTCCAAGCCTTTCTAAAATTTCCTCCAATTTACCCAAAAATAAAAATTGGGGGAGCACGGTCAGCTGTGCTTGACAGATCAACGCGCCAGTGAGACAGAGCAGAGCACAGCAAGTGCATGAAGGTTGCAGGGGGATCGGCCATGGCAGGGAGGGGACATCAGAGCCAGAGGTCCTCTTCTGGAGTCCCAGGGGCACAGCACAGGACTGCTCCCACACCTCAGGGGGCTGGACACCCAGCAGCCTCTGGTCCGTCCTTGTCTTGGCGCGCTGCCCTTCCGCCAGGCTTCCAGGGACCTGGATTTCAGTGCTGGGCCCACCTCTGTCAAATATCAGGAGCTCACTCACATTATCTGAGCCCTGGTTTTCTCATATCTTTTCCCACCTACCTGGGGATTTTGAGATGAAAGGCAGTGAGGGGAAGTGCATTGAAACAAAGTTTCAGAGGACTACCAATACAAATGTCACATTTTATCACTACCACTGCCTCTTAATACAAGCAAGACTTACCAGAGCCCAGCCAGCAGCACTGGGAGGCAGAACCCTCAAAGGCAACTGGCCACATGAGAGAAAATCAGGCATAAACTTTCTTTTTTCCCCTCATAAGCCCACCTCAGGGCTGGACACAGAGCAGGTGCCTCCTGCACCGACTTGAGAGGGTCCCTCTGCCTTCTCCAGAAATCACAGAGACACAGAGAGTGCTTTTCCAGCGGGTGAGGGTGCTCCGTTAAAATGATGGTGTGCGGGTGCATTGGTGAAAGAAATTCAATGGGGACTACACCTGGGGGAGGGGGGAAGCAAATGTTGCTTTAAAATGAACAATGAGGTCCTCCCAGGTGGCGCAAGGGTTGAGCGCTGGGTTGCGAAGCTGCCCGCAGCCTCTGCAGCGCCAGTTCGATCCCCGGCTGCTCCCTGGCCACCGGAGGAGGGTCCCACATGGCGCACAGACCTCTCCTGCCACCCGCTGCTCCCCTCAGCAGTGCACTTTGTCAGTCTGTTCCCCGCTCTGGCTCTGGTGAATTCTCTCACCCTCCCGCACTTCTGGCTGTACCCAGTGCTTGCATGAATGAATGAATAA
Source organism: Talpa europaea (assembly GCF_964194135.1). Classification (NCBI taxonomy): domain Eukaryota; kingdom Metazoa; phylum Chordata; class Mammalia; order Eulipotyphla; family Talpidae; genus Talpa; species Talpa europaea. Next base: position 108,924,856 of record NC_140077.1, read on the forward strand.
ATAAATAAATAAATAAATCTTTAAAAAAATAAAATGAACAATGACATAAAAATATATAAATAAGAAGAAAAAATACATAAATGAGAAGCAGACTTGTGGAGGGCCCCGTGGACTATGGAGGACAGTTACAGGTGTCTTTGTGGTGTGAGGCCTGGTCCTCTGAAATCATACAGTGTTGTAAACCAATGTTAGCATGAGACTAAATAAATAAGTAATCTTTCCAAATCAAAAGAAATAACGTCCTGGAAAAATAACTAGAACGTCAGATTCAAGACAGGGCAGTTTCCATGCCTGCTTTGGTGCAAGCAAACAGCAGCCCAGAGTGCCTCCAGCATCTGCCAGGTCAGAGTTACTAAGTAACCAGCTACGACACCTTAACAGACTCCTGCCTCTCCTCATGGGGCAGTTCTCTAACACCTCTCTATATTAAATTTTTTAATATAAATATTCCCTTAAAGTGCGTGCAGCATTATGCCATTTTTGGTGATGAAACGTGGCACTTCTCCATTTTAATAAAACAATACTTTTTGTTCAACTGGGTGATTTTATTAACTAGAAAGGACGACAGAGGTGTGGCAGCGTGGCCGCGGAGCCATGCCACACTCAGATCTTTAGCGCCAGAAAGGACCCACCAGAACCCAGGCTGGTACTTTCAGTGACGAGGCGCGTCTCCATTTGATTCACAAAGTTGGTTTCTTGTGCCATCTGGACGGTGGAATATTGTGGGACCCTGGGCAGGTCACTCCAACTTTCTTTGAGTCAAGTTTATTGGTTGCTATAAACAAGAGGCTTCCAATTACATGGTATGTTGAGTTTATTTTGCTGACATCTGTTTATATATTTGGTAAGCTAATAACATGGTGTTCCAGAGGAATATGGTTTTCTTTCTATTTCTGACAACAATGGGGGAACTGGCTATATTTTAACGGTCACTGTTACAGGGAAAAAATAGTTTATCTTAACAGGCTATAAATACTCTAAGGTGGGATCTGGGCTTCATTAGTTTGTGTCTACCGCCGAGTTTCTAAACTACTAGGCATGAGGAAGGCGTGTCAGGGATGTAGAACTTCACTGTTGCCCATGTCCATGTATTTTGGATAAAAAGCATCCTGCCCTCAAACCCCACTGGTTGAGAAATCCTCATGTTGTGTGTTCTCCCGAGGAAGTGATTTTTAATTGTGTTACCCAATACCAGTTTACGAATGCTTACTGACACAGCAGCACATGCACAGAGGGCTCCTGGAGCCTTTGAAAACAAGGTTTGAGTTTTGCACCACACCATGCTATTGGGTCTGTGCATTCCTCTGCTTGTTTTGTATCCAGAGCAAGAGTTCGCCAAGCTACTTCTCCAACAACGTGAATGTTGACATGCCAGTTAAAATAGATGATGAAAATGCAGCCATCTAAAATATTCTGGACATCTTATATCATGGTTTGGAAACTGCAGGATGTCTGAGACATGCCCAAAAGCACAATTTCTCAACAGAGTTCTAACTACAGCCCTTGTGAGCGGTCAGCCCGTGCTGAGACTCAGGGCTAAGAAAACAACGGTGCCGATATCTGGAGTTCTGTGCAGCCGGGGGCTGTTCAAAAGGCCTGGCTCGGGGGTCTCGCTCCCATTTTCTGATCTCCATCACGCAGGTTCACTCTCTCTTCCTGAGCATCTAGCTCCCTGCTCTGGTGGCAACAGGAGACCTTGACACTCAAGGTCCACGACACGTGTGATTCATTTTCCTCCCTGGAATGACTCAAGAAGAGATGTTTTATCATTCAATCCGAGTCTCAGTAATTCAATTTGCAGAAAGGAGCGGACAAAGTTTTAATTCCATGATAATTAGTTTCATGTGTGAATGCATAAACGAATTGTTTCACTGGGAAGTATATTAGGGAAATGGGGGGGGGGTATAGTAAGTAAAGACAGCAAAAGAATCTTCCCGAAGGCTGATGGCCAGCACCTCTGAGCTTTGTCGAGTGGCTGAGTATTGGCCAGGTCATCTCTGGCCTCCATGCTTGAACTTGAAAGTGAATCCACACCCAGGATTTCTATCTCCCCTTAAGCAAGCAAGAACTGGTTTCCCCGCCTTACCCGCACACATCTTCATGAAAACGTAACCTTTTTACTCACTTTCTGGACTCCACAAGGAACAGTCAGTTTTCTCCTGTTAGTAATTAAACCGGATGTTATAATACCGACTGCTTAGCGATTGCTTTTCATGTGATCGCCATGGCCGGCTCCTCTCCATTTCCAAAACTTGCCTGATGTTTGCAGCAACTGCTGGAAAGTTGGTCAAGTAGCGACACCACTTGTTCAGCTGCTGACCCTTGATCGGAGCAGCAGAAGGTTCCCTGTGGCCACCACAGGGTCGTCATACAGATTATGTAATCTCATTTTTGCAAATGCCACGTAGTTTCTACCAGTTGAAGAAACCACTACGATTTCTCTAGTTTATGAACAGTGTTGACCAATATTTCCTAAGGAAACATCAGCCAGCACCCAAGTCTTTCCTGTACTAGCTGAGGACATTCCAAGAATATCCAGTGCTGTGGTCTACCCAGAAATCTGCGTCCCTAACATTTCAGGGGATATGAAATGTTTTTAAAGAAATAAGTGATGGAGCAAACTCTTACCTGTAAGTTTTGAATTTATATTGTTTATTTCCAAATACAAAGCCATGTTTTCCTACAAACAGGTTGGACTATTTTTTTGTTTTTGCTTTGACTCGAGGGGGTGTAAAAGAAAGCAGAGTGTTTTATGATTTTGACTTCAGTAACTCTGGAACAATGGAAAATTCTAAACTCTGGTGCAAATTAAAAACACAAAAACAAAGAAACAAAACGCAGGTGGATAGAATTTGGTACATAGACCTTTACTTCCTGACATCTAGATTACATGAGGGGATTTTTTTCTATGCACATATTCATACCTGAATTTTAAGAAATTTTAAGAAAATTTTAATTTTAAGAAATGTGTTCACCTTTTAAAGTAAAACTCATTGTAAAGAGTATATATGTGTAAATAAGTATATATGTGTAAGTATGCATGTATATTTATGCATATATACAGATATGCATAGGTGTACATATATAATGTGTGTGCGTGTGTGTGTGTGTGTGTGTGTGTGACATCTGCAGCCCCGAAGAGTGCAGGTACTTTGCAAAGTCATGAGGATTATTATTATTTTTTTAAGATTTATTTTTATTTATGCATACAAGAACTGGGGTACAGGCCAGAGGTGTGGGGGGTGAGAGGATTCACCAGAGACAGAGTGGGGCACTGAACAGGCAGACTGACCAAAATACACTGCTGAGGGGAGCAGTGGGCGAGACAGGAGAGGTCTGTTGTACCATGTCCCTGGCAGGGGATCAAACTTATGTTGCAGTGGCTGGCAATAGCTTCATAGCGCTGAGACAACCCCTGCACCACCAGGGAGGCCCACATGAGGATTATTAAATCAGTCATCATTCGCACCCTCACAATTCCCCCTCCATTAAGCTCCCAACACTCATGTTACCCCCATCTCACCCTCTACTAGATCAAGGCAATCTCTTAGGGACACAAGCACTGGGGAGCATCACTGAGCTGTCCCTCAGAAACTCTCACCTCCCAAGGTGGCTCCAGGGAGAAGGCAGCCCCACACCCGGGTCCTCACAGCTGGATGGAGTGTGTCCCCCACGAAAACCTCTTCAGGGCCCATTGATGGCTGGGAGGACAGTCTAAAAACAATGGTTAAAAATCAGAAAATTTTACATTCAATTTTTTTTTTAAATAAGTCTCTGACTCCTGTTTGAACATCAGAAAATCTGGCAACGTTTACTTTACCATCCTCATGACAATTTGCTGCTACTGAGAAGCAGCTGTTCCCTTTAGGCAAGTGCGTCCCCTCTGGCACCTTGTACCCACCACTCCTTCTTGTGTGACTCAGTCCCCCCCCATGAAGGCCACCTCCCTTGACCCATAACTATTTGAGTTCAGGACCATCAGGCTTGACAACAAGGCCTTGCCTGTTCCCACAGTCTATTGGATTTCCATTACATTATAGCACTTGGTGCTAAAATTAAAACTAACATCCTTTATGTAAAGTCACTCTAAGTGTATATCTTGGTCAGTGATGTTTTCTGCTTGTGTTAAGTGGGGGGTGGGGGTGGTCAGAAGCCATTTTTCTAGGAACAAAGAAGAGTAGGAAGCTCCCCAGTCAAACAAAAACGTTTTCCTTCCGAGGAGTACCATGTGCAATTGCATAAGAATCACTAGGTTGTTCTTGCAATCTCTTTGTTCCTTCCTTACTTTAGGGAACAGGATAAGATTGTCCTTTCTGATTCTTTTGAAGTATGATATGTGTCCCTTCTGGACCTTAGCATTTTATGTGACCTGAAATCCTAGGCTCTCATATCTCTCTTGAATAGTGATGGACAAAGTTCAAAATGGTGGCTGTTCCATGGAAAATCTCACCACTTCATGATAGATACCCACTCTGAGTAATAAGTAAAGCTTGAAACTGTTGTTATAGACCTTGAGGCTTAGGGCCATTTGTTACTGCAACATAACTTGCTTTATCCTGACCATTTAAATGTCTTGGCTAAAAATACCACTTTCAAAGCCCCAGTATCTATACTCCCGACTCCATTTCACACTACCCAAATATACCTCTTGTTTCTTTGAAGTTCCTTCATTTGAATCTGAGTGTAAAGTTAGAATATGATTAAGCAGTACCCACTGTCATTTCCTCATTTCTTGGCTTTGCTCTATACTTGATCTTTACTATCCCCTCCTGTTATATAATAGATTGCAGGTCAGATGTGTTTCTTACTCTGAATAATTCATCTCCACAGACTCTCGGAATTTCAGTTAGAACATTTATTTCTTTCATTTTAATATTTTATCATTTTTGTCCTAAATGTAGGACCTTAACTGGTTGCCATGAGTTTCATTTCTTCTTGCCTTAAATATTTTAAACATTTCAAAGTACAAACATTACTCATACAGAGTGTTAACAAAAAATCTCAGTTTTAGTTCTGTATTATTTAACTGTAACTGGGTATCATTAAAATGGTTATTTCCCCCTTCTGATTTCTTTCTGCTTTGCCTCCAGACTTCATCTTTTTTGGAATATTTTAATGCTTGGCATTTGGCCACAGTGCCCACAACTAGAAAGTGGATTCTATAGCATTAAGACTTCCGGGTCTTTTCCCATGTTAGAGTATTAAGGTTTTCACCAAAATTGGTATTTCCAGACGGGGATTCAAAAATTATGGTAGAGAAGAGGCTAAGCAAAGTCCATACACAGGTCATCACCTACCCTTGACTGTCAAAGCAATACCCATGGGTTACTCATTTGCTTTTGATTGATTTTAAGAAAATACCTACAGTGAAAACTCTATCATTGAAACTGAAAGTCTAATAACCTGAAGATAATGAAGTATCAATTCTCAGTGGTGTTCAACCTTGTAAAGACTGAAAAAAACAAAAAGACTTACATCACATAAAACCACTTGGGGTTCTAAGGTCCAGATTCTTGAGGTGTCACAACTTGGGGCACCAACCAGTGCCCGAGTTACACCAGCATCAGACAGATGTTTGTCTCCACACACCACAGGCATCTCCAACTATTTAAGGCTCCAACCTACAAGGAAAGAATCAGCAGTTAATTTCCTGAAGCCAGGGAATAATTTCCTTTTAAGTCCTTTTATATTTCCTCTTCATTTCTTGACCTTGTAAATCGCTTATCTCCATGTCTTCTGTATTCCAAGGCTGTTAGATTGTTTCCTTTTCCCACCATACCTTATGTTTGAGTCAGAGCAGCTGATTTCTCTTATCTTCCAAGTCCCCATCAAAAGCCATTAATCTATAGGTTAAGTGCAATCTTTTCCTCCATGCTGTTATGACAGCGTAGGAATCTGGCTTAGCTCTGGGTGGTGCAATAAAGGAATTGCAGCAGACCATCCCATCATTCTCCCTCTCTGCTGGCTGTTTTAAAAATTGGCAAGGCTGTGCTGATTGAAGAGATTTAAGGCAATAGGCTGAATCGACTGGCTCTACAGCCGGATAGAGTGACTCCAGTGTCTAAACAGGTCCTGGCTACTCTTCTTTCTTTCTAACCTGCCCGGTATCTGTGTAGACGAGCTCTTCTTTTGCAGACTTCATGCCTCACTGCTTCACTCACTGCTACCTTAAAAATGGTCCAACTGCCTCCTGCACATACAATTTTTTTTAAAGATTTATTTATTTATGCATACAAGAGCTGGGGTACAGGCCAGAGGTGTGGGGTTGAGAGGATTCACCTGAGATAGGGTGGGGAACAGAACAGGCAGACTGACTGAGGTACACTGCTGAGGGGAGCAGCGGGTAGACAGGAGAGGTCTGCTACGCCAGGTCAACTCCTTGGGCAGGGATCGAACTTCGGCCGCAGGGGCTGTGGTTGGTTACCTTCTTAGTGCTGCGTCTTAACCCCTTGAGCCACCAAGGAGGCCCCACATTTTTTATATCATTCTCATGTCCTCTAAAACACGCCCTTATAAAGAGCAAATACTAATCCAAAGTAAGATTAGGAAAAAACGTGGCGTCATTTAGCAATGTTGAGGTGAAGTAGTTAGTCAAAGCTCAGGTATACCATCAAAAATGATTTCAAAACATACTCTTTCCATGGTCTGTTTTTTAAGTGTTTATTTAGTTCTTATTTTCATTTTGGCTACACCTGCAGCTCTGACCATTAGACCTGAAACCATAGTTGCTCTGTCATCAAGGGATCCCAGCTAACTCCTAAATTTCAAACTTCTTTTGCGTTGGGATTATCTTCCTAAATGTCTACTATTCCTCTGAATCCGGTGTTCGCAAACCCCAGCACTTCCACAACAGCTATTTGCAAGTAAGTCCTGGTGGACACATTGACACTATTTTCTGTTTACATAACTACTCGCGCCTGTGCAAAATGTTTTTGTAAAAATAATCTAATTTTGAAATAATGTTTAAAATCACGACGAACAAACACAAGACTCAATTGCTCCAGAGCGCCATCTAGTGACCTGGGTGTGGCACCAAGCAGCCCCATCCAGCACACACTTTGGAGGACGAGGCTTCAAGGTGGTTTTGTCTGTTTTAGGTCCTGAATGGCAGATCTTCTAAATTTTCCTAAGTTCCCACTTGCTTAGTGAATACAGCATGTCTTACTGTACTCAGTCAAACTTGGCTTAGTCTAGTACTAACAGGTGCAATACCTTCTTTTTTTGAAAAAAATTGTCATTCTTTATCTTTACTGATCTTTTTTTTCCATACAGAGCTAGTTACGCTCAGTCATTTTTTAATTTTCACAACAGATCATATATATGATTTTGAAAATTTGCTATGTATCAGATGTTGACCTAAGTGCTTTGGTATGTATGAATTCAACTGATTTACATGACAACCTAACAAAGTGATTGTAATTAGTATGCATTATTTTGCTTTGTAAAAAAAAAAAAGTACCTAAAGTTACACAGTAAGTGTTAGCCAGTTTCTGAGTTCCCCTCACAAACCTTATTTCTAGGGAATGAGAAAGATTATCAGAAAGTGTACTAAATTTTCTTATACTCCATGTACCGTTGGTTCAAAAGACAAAAGATGTTACTTCTTTCAGGTCAGATTGGAGAGAATCAGAGCTACGCCCACAGGCATTGAGGAGGTTACAGGGAAGACATACTTTGTCATTTGGAACAGAGATCAGCTCTGGGGGGCTCAGGGGGAAGAGTTGACCATCTGTAACTGTCACTCAAAGTTTATACTGTATGACTGAAGACATGGGGAAACACCCAAGAGAAATAAAAGTGATAAGTAGTGATAAAATTATAATATGAGATGGGTCTTGAAAGTGATAAAAATCTAAGAAAATTTAAGACAATTTGATTTATGATATCCTGCTCAAACAGCAAGCAAATGGCCATCATAAAACTTAGGAAACAGGATGAGAATTGGATTCTGTTTATCCAGAACTACCTACAAGTTACCATCTGGAGCCATAGACCACGTCCTTGACTAGACATTTCCCTTTTCTGTTTTGGGACTAGGAGAGTTTGTTGGATTTTCTTTGGCCTAATGACATGTTTTTAAAAAAGTGTCTACTTTTGTTTGGATTAATTTCATGCTGACTCACTCAACAAGTGAACCAGTTATCATTTTTATTGCCTTTTGGTTCCAAGTCAACCCTTCATTACCTACCCAATGAGAATGGAGCAGGGCCCTGTAAATAATTTTCCTTTTCCATCTGGCATGATGTTTGATGTTATTATGCATGTCACTAGAGGGTACTAGAGGGACACCAGAGGAGAAAGGGGCTGGTCTCCTGGTTCTGGTTGGCTGTCTTGTCCACATTCCTTTGCTGTGTGTGGCTTCTCCTCTGCCAGGCTCCTGCAGCACGCAGCAACCATCTGCACCCAGGAGCTAACAACTTCCTTCAACACCTCCCCCAGTAACATCACAGTAAATTCCAAGATGTGGTACATGTCCATGGGTGACTTCCCTGATATCCTGAAGGCTGGGTTTTGAGCAGGTTCCACTGGCAATGCATCTCAGTACTTGTTGGACATCCAGCGAGTCATGACTACACTACCCCAGCAAGGTCTCTTTCCTCCCTGGGTACCCTGGGGTTGGTGGATGATTCCTGTGTTGCTATTCCTATATGTCTTAAGAGTTATTTGTATTTCTCACCAGCTAACTTCTCTTATATCTCCAATTATTTGTACTAAACATAACTTTTTGAACTACTGTGTTTTTTCTCTCTCATGATTGGACTTTGGCTGATAGAGCAAGAGTCTTCATGAAATTGAACTTCCCAGAAACTGAGATGTTTTTATAAAAGTGATCTGAATATACAATAGATACTATCTGTTGATGATATAGTAATATTTACCACTATAATTAAGAAAAAAGTTGATTGGTTTTTACATCAGTCCTTTGAGAGTTTGGTTATCCGCTTTTACCCCTGGGTCCCATCAGATCTGGATGTGCAAACAGAACCTGAAAATCTGAGTACCGACTTGGGACAGTAAGGGCTTCACCATAACCAGCACTGTGTTGGCAGCTATCTGGCTTCATTCCATACACCTCTGCTTCAGCTCTCAAAATTACAATGCTCATTGCTACTTTGCTACATCAGGAAAGATATACATTTACCCAAATGGAAAAATTTAATGATCCAGGAAAGAACCTTATCTTCTGGTTCATTTGCTCTGTAGTCAGCAGGAGAGGTTAGGATAATATGATGGTTACTGACAATGAACTTGACCTACTAATGGGTCATAAGTCAGTAGCCATCAATGTACCATGAAAACAAGTGGTAGACCTTCCCGAATGCTTATCATTCCATTATGTAGACAAGTGATTTTTTTGCACAAGGTAGATATATTGATACGATCTTAACACTCAACCTCCAAATACTTGTCAGATTTGAATCTTAAACATCAAGAAATTAAATTAGATCAAATAGACATTTCTACTTTCAGCATAAATTTTACTTAATCTGTTATTGCTACTTTCAAATGAAAGAGTTCAAAATAGACATTGACCGTATTAGGTCATATTGATCTCCAAATCACATTTTTAAACAACTGCCCTGCACTGCTTACATCAAAGACAGTGTATTCAGATTCGCAGCAAAGTTTCTTTGGAATAATACATTGTTTCACCAAAATTAAAATATTTAATCACTCACAAATAGAGTAGTAAAGGAGAACAACAGTAATCCATAGGGAAGAATTTCTTTCTGCTCCTAAACCTTATGTATCGCCCATCATTATTAATAGAAATCAGAGACCATTAGAGCTAAAACAAACTCATGAATTTACCTTTATGTCACACATAAATAGTAAACCTTTGACCAACCAAAACAATGAAACTGAAGATATTTTTCAATTGTCTAGTACTTTTTTTTTTTTTTTTTACTCTACACACTTAATAGACTCATTCTTAGAGCTCCAATACCTGCATAAACTTTACTCCTTGGCTATTTTTACTGATGGGACACATCAGTAGTTGCCAGATGGAATTCTTTATTAAATACATGTTTTCATCTCAATACTGACTACTGTTGTCTGATCTAATCTTTACAAATGCAGGAAACTACCCAACATATTGTACATCAGGGTCTGTGGGATATACTTTTAAAATTAGATTTGGCTGTTTATAGCATCTATTTTCTGTTCAATTTCCATCTTTCAGGTAACTCCTGCAAATAGGTAACCCTATTCATTATGTATTGGTTCTTATTAGTTTCATTCTCTCTCTTCCCATATTCTTGGGAGGTATCCCACTGAATATAGCCTTACATGTTCGCACCTTATGGATTTTGATTTTCTACTACCTGTCACTTATTTGATTGGGAGGTAAAATTGAGCTCCACTCATAAAGTGGGATGATGGGGCAGAAACTAGAGACTCTCCTGCTCCAGTAGAGGCCTTTTCTGTCCCTGACTTTGACATCTCCTTTGGTTGCTCCAACTCTCCAGGGTCATGCAGGACATAATGTGCAGGCAGTTCTTGGTGTTCTAGCCACCACTCTGCTCTCTGCTCCTCCTCTGTGGACTAAGCTTAGTTACAAGAAGCCCTAAGAGTCAGTCTAAAGATATATAGCATGGAATTGAAGGCAACCATTATGACCAGCTTGATTATCAGTAGGTATTTTACAAGATCCCCATAGTAACAAAGACCTTCTAATTATTCAGTCATTTTTTTTTTCCTTTATTGCTGTGGATGCTTTGACCTTCACTATTTTTTTAAAAAATAAATTCTCTAGCATGAAAAAAAAAGAACAAAAAAGGAGTAGATGGTTGAATCTATGATCTTTTCTGCTGGTTCAAATAGCAGTTGAAAAAAATATTGAAACTATTGATTCAGATGAAGTTTTGGATTTTCCTGAGCTCTCTGATATTGCCATCACAAGAATAATTGAAAGCTGACCATACAAAACTGTTCTCATTATATTGCCATGAAAGTCTACATAAAAATGAATGCATACGCTATGAGAATTCAACCAGCAAGCACTTTTCTTAACATGAAAAGTTTAACTGATTCCCAGTTTCACCGCAATGGAATTCTTTGGAGCCTGTAAGTCCAGAGATATTTCATGCTTCTGTGAAATGAAACAGACAGCTTCCGCACCTTCCAAAAGCTTAGCCTCTGTTCTAAAGCATTTCGAATTATTTCTTATATGTGCACATACACTCATACACATGTAGGCACCTGAGACAGGTAGGCGCTTAAGAGGGAAGGAAGGCCAGGCTAAGGCGAATTGAAGATAATTCTGTCCCAGGGCAGCCCCTCCCCACCCATAGTCTTTTTCTAATTTACACAAAAGCATGGAGTGTGAACTGATGTAACCAAACCTCACTTTGCAAGAGAGGGAACTAGCATTTCTCGAGTAGGCTGTGTGCCAGGTGCTTTATATGAGGTCCATTAAGTTTCTCAATCTCCCCAAGAGGCACTGTGGATGGTGGGGCGAGAGGGAAGCAGCTCAGGGAAAGGAAAGAAGTTGCCCTCGGACCTGCAACCAGTAAATAATGGGGACTATTTGGGGGCCTAGCTTTCTCTAGTGCTCAGTCCTATTCTCCTCTTAAATATTTGTTTGTTTCTTGTTTCCTTACAAAAACTGTAAATCTAAAAATGGAAACAATGCACCAAGTTTTCACACACCCAATAGTCATATAGCAACATTAAAAAGTATCTAAATAGCTGCCATTATGAAATGGAGAAATAATGTAGAATAATCACGTAAGCAAATAATAAACAATTAAAAACATAAATGAAAGCTACCTGTTTTTGATCTAGCATCATGAATAAATTGTATAAACACAACTGTGAGTATAAAAAATAAGCTACAGAAGTATATCTATCTATATATGTTATAATTTTAGTTCGACTCTAAGTAGAAGAGGTATTTTGAAGGATTTGTCGTCCAACCATTTGTAAATACCAATTCTTTGGCATAGATACTAGTTTTATGTACACTTTATTGTATAAAAATAATAAGGCACCTAATTTGATAGGTATTTGGCTACCAGATATATCTCTTTAGAATTTTTATCACACATTTTTAACTGGTAATGTTATGAACTGTGGTTAACTTTGTTATCAACTTTTCATTACAAACAGATTTTTTTTCCACTCTAATCTGCAAAAGAGACTTCAACATATTTTCTCTGGAGGAAAAAGGATTTTCTCCGATCCAGGCACACCTTGTTTTATTGTGGTGTATTTTATTGTGCTTTGCAGAGACTGCATTTCTTACAAGACCCTCAAGCAGCAAAAGAGTATGACTCACTGAAGGCTCAGATGAGGGTTAACATGTTTCTGGCAATGACATATTTTAAAATTATGGTATGTACATTGCTTTTTTAGACATAATGCTATTATCACATACTTAGTAGAGAACAGTATAGTGTAAATGTAACTTATATGCACTGGGAAACCAAAAATTCATGACTCATTTTATTACAATATTTGCTTTATTGTAATGGTCTGCAACCAAACCCTCAATATCTCAAAGGTGTGCCTGTACTCACTAATCAAAACACTCCAAATGACCAGTAAGAAGGTTCCCTGAACCTAATGTTAGATTGGTAGGTAAGTGACTCTCTATTCTGAGACATATCTGCTAGAAGGAGAATTTTTACAGTTCTTCTTATCATCAGTTTAATATGATCCAGTCCACGAATCTAGCAGAATCTTCTGTGGTGTCATTTCAAACTAGCCCATGTACAATTCTCATCGCCCCTCTCTCATTGCACATTATAAGCCTTTAATCAGGGACTAAAACCCACGAAGCCTAGATTTCAGGAGAGGCTTCTGAAATCTCTGATATCTAACCCAACATAGCCACAGATCATCACAAGAGCTCAAGTAAAGATCTTTCCTGACACCCCAATCTCACTCCTTGAAATAAAATGAGATTAGTGATATTTTATGGCACAACTTCCAGTTTGAGAGATCAAAGTAGCAAAATAACCAGTCTGGTCACAAAGTACTCAGGTATTGCAACTTTTGAAATGCTACTTGACCATATACCTAGAGTGAGATAGGAGAAGATCTTGCAAGAAAGCAGAGCAGGTTACTCTATAGTTAGATAAAATGATACCAAAAGCCTATAAATCACCTTTTGCTCCCACACATGTGGCACATAAAGAAATAAAACAAACACATGAACTAAATAAAAACAGAAGTAAGTTTAGTCTATCAGCCTAAATTTGTGGAATCAGGGTGGGAGGGGGGCGGGGGTGGTAAATTGGGTATAAAGGGTCACTCATATGGTAGAGGATAGAACTGGACTCCAATGGTGAAGCTGGTGTCTTATACACAGATGCACACCTGAAACTTACATAATGTTGCAAACTGTATAACTTCAGTGCCTTCGCAGCTGCTGTGAAGCTGTTTGCAGCCTCTGCAGCGCTGGTTCAATTCCCAACTGGCCAGGGAGAAACCCACATGGTGTGGCAGACCTCTCCTGCCTCGCCCGCTGCTCCCCTCAGCAGTGTATTTCAGTCAGTCTGCCTGTTCTGTTCCCTGCTCTGTCTCTGGTGAATCCTCTCACCCTCCCATGCCTCTGACTGTATCCTAGATCTTGTATAAATAAATAAATCTTTAAAAAAAAAAAAAACTGTGTAACTTCAATAAGAAATAAATAAAAAAATGTATGTGGAAAAAAAAGCATCAACTTAGAAGACAGCTCTTATTTCATCTGTGATGACACAGGTCAAAGCCTCCCATTTGGATGAGTTGAGCACATCAGCCTGTTAGCTCTGAGGTTCTTTTAATGTGGGCTAAGGACTCCTGGGACTCTGAGAAATTTGGGGGGAGACTATGAGGTTAAAGCTATTTTTACCATACTGCTGAAGCCCTATTTGGCCTTTTCAATGTGAAGGGAAATGGACTCTTGGTAAAGAGGCAACAGGAGGGATGTTAGGGCCTTGGCACCAACCAAGGCTGCTTTCCAGGCAGTGCTGGTTGTCAGAGTGTTCTCCGCTCACACGCTTGTCAGGAGAGAGGTCAGTTTCACTTAAGTTTATTAAATTGAGTCCCTTGAGGGAGGGAGCCCAATGGACTATGGTAGAGAACTACAGGTGCTTGGGTGGTGGGTGTGATGTGGTGACTTACATCGGAAGAGGGGTGAACCTGTACCCAAGTTATACATGGTGTTATAAGCCAAAATGACCTCAGTAAAAAAAAATACAATTTTTTTTTTAAAAAGCTAGTTCCTCGAATACAAGTTTTTAAAATATTTTATGGGAAGTACATCCAAAGAATTTCTGCTTCGTTCTGAAGTGCAATGGATGCTTCAAGGAAAAATACCACGGGGATTGTTTGAACACAACTAAACTAGTCACTTTTTTTAAAGAACACTGTTTTTACTTGGAAAAAAATTATTTTCAGGCAAACTGAGAATTTTTGACTGATGTATTTGGTAGACATTTCTCTTTTTTAATGAAGTGATCCTGTCACTTGTAGGAAAACAATTGAGTTTTTGTAGCTCGTGATAAAATCTGAATAGTCAAGTGAAAATTACAATTTCAAAAAAATCTTTATTTGTCATTGCCAACCTGACACCTTTGCAATACTTGAAGATTTTTTAAGGCAGTTGGAGATAATTAAAGAACGTGGTCCTGATACCATGTAGTGAGATGTGGCCAAATTTGGAAGATCCTCATAATTCTATAAACTAGTACTTTGGTGTAACAACCCACATCACAAAATCATTTTTACATGGATTTTAGTGCAATGATTATTGGTATGGTTTCAGATTCCTCAATGTAACTAACTACCTTTAAGAAACCACCACTTGTCAATTTAGGTGTGGTCTCAAAGAAAACTATCCACATTCACCTGAAAAAGCTACCAAAATAGTCTTCTCCACCTACCTATCTGGATGAACCTCGATTTTCTTCATTTTAATTTAAGGAACATATAATAGCAGATTGAATTCAGAAGCACATCCGAGAAGACTTCTATTATCTTCTATTATGCCAGAGCTTCATGAGATTTGCAAAGTTACAAAACAATGCCATTCTTCTCAATAAATCTTTTCTTTTTTTTTTTTGGAAAAAAAGCTCTTTTTTTCCCTTAAAAAGTGTTATATGACTTACAAGCAAAGAGGACATCATTTTTAAATGGAATAAATAAATAAATAATTTTTATCTTTTCATTTAACTGCTAGTAGGGTAAATATCAACAGACATCACACACATAAGCAAAAGCTCTGTGACATCCTCAGCAATTTTTGAAGTTGTGAACAAGTGCAGAGGCCACAAATACTGAGAATGTTTTTCAAGCTAATAGGGGGCCATGCAGGAAATCTCACCTGTGGGTGCGGTTCCACAGTGCATCAAGGTTCTTGGTGATAAACAACAGCAACAACAAAACTCTGGTTACTTTAAAAGGAAAGGTGTGATGAGAAGGGTCCTTGCTTAGAGAATCAGCATGAGGAGGAGCCAGGAAGTCAAGGTTCTGCCACCACCAGGTTTTAGCCTCTCAAGCAGTCTCTGTGTGATACCATGCTGCTGCTCTCCTGACAGCTGGATAGAGGTGGTGCTGGGTAGAGGTGGTGCTGGCTCTTGGCGTCTGCATAGTCACTCCCCTTCACTGGCTTTTTGCCTTCACCAGTCACCTCCATCAACTTTCCTTCTCCAGCATTGAGCATTTAAAATGCCACTATACCACATATATCACACATCAAATGTGCAGTTAAATAAAATAGGTTATTACTATTAATTTTATTTAGTTCCCCCCCCACTTCTTGTACTATAAATACTAGAAAAATTAAAATTACGTAAGTGGCCCCCATTCTATTTATGTTGGACAGCACTGGTCTATCATAACTCCAACCACCCAATTTCAGGACTCCCCAAAGACCTCCTCAGTTTCTTCCTAAGATGCTCCAATCTGATTGCAATCTAATTATCTTGGGTGCTGACATTAAGTACATTATTGCGATGTACTTACTCTAAGAACAAGAGTGGGTATCGCTGATTGAGAAAGAGTCAGATGAAACTGTCAGGAACACAGATTGAAACCAGATGTCTGAGGACCAGCAAACATATATTAGTGACTGTCTTAACAGATGATGTGAGCCAATGTCACTCAATCTATAATCATAAACTAAAACACCAGCCTTGATCATTTGCAGAAAAGCTTCATTTGTTTATTTCATTAACTTTTTATCTGAAATGTAAAAGTTTGTTCTCTTTGCTTAAAATTCTTAAATGAATTCAGAGTGGTTTGTCATGCCTTATAGGTATGGTTTTATTGGCTTGGGTTATCCAAAATGAAACTATCTAGAATCACAAAGATACAATTTCAGTGGATAAATTTGAGAACGTTCAAAACAGATTTCCCCATGTGGCCATGTCAGCTGCATTCTCGTGAGACTCCAACTGTGGTAACTTGTTGGGATAGAATTAAGAACAGAGAACTGATGGAGGAGATGATGTGCTCATTCCAATTTTAAATGCCATGGTCCTATTTCACTAGGGTAAAATTCATAAAGCATTCCAGAAATTTCCAACATATGCTAGATTATTTTCTTTGAATGCTTGTATTTTGATATAAGCATCATGGTCTTGTTTTACTAATCTTTGGAAGAGTAGAAATACTAAAGTCACTCAGAGTGATAAGAGGAAAACATTAGACGCCCCCACCCCTTCAAAGTGGAGATCTAGATAGAACACTGGAAAACTTATTTAGCTTCATTGTGATTTAGGCTGCTTACTCTATTCAATGAGGTAAATGACATGTGCTTCAAGGTCCCTCTCTCCTGCTCTTAATATTTGATGAGACTGAAAGGAATTTAGGACATCTATGGAAGTCTGTATCAGAGTCTACTCAGTAATTCAAAGTCTGACACAAATTGACTTTTGAATTCTCTTTTAGTTTAATATCAACAGTTTAAGCCTTTTTTACACAAGAAAGTCAAACACATACCATGAAATGCAATTTTTTTTCACATTCACAGGTATGGGGAGACTATCTTATAGCCCCATAATCATTAGAGGTAGTGCCATACAATTCATCTGTACAGAAAAAAAGAAAAAAAAAAACCTGTTGATTTGAAATAGCTATATTTCTTATTTCAGGCCAATCAGGTTGTGGTTACATGGATGCCACGTACATTCTCTAGAAGGATCCAGGTTAAACACAACCATGTGCCAGATCCCAGGTCCTGCTCAGATGAAATACCTTGGGGGCTAGAGCCAGAAATGTGATTACCGGAAGTAGTCAAAAAGCCCGGCTGGAGAGAGAGTCCTAAATTATAAATTTCAAGCTTTTGGGAATCAAAAGGTCAAAACTGGATGAGGGGCAATGATGAAGACCTTAACCTAAAACCAGCCATCAAAAGTCCAGCTTGGAGGCAAGGTGCAGTGACAGGGCAGAGGGGCACGGAAAGAAGATGCAGTGAGTCCAAGACAGGACTGGGATGGATGCCCTGGTTTAAAATCCCAGGGACAGACAACCGCTCCTGACACCTCTGCTTATTAATATGGAAGTGGAGAAAAACCTTGCTTAACATTCTTGCTCACGTGTTCTGAAATTTAGCGATTCGAGAAAGAGCTGAAATTTGTGACTCAAAGATGCAAACAAGTGCAGAGTGTCACCATGGAGGTTTATCATCTTTATGTAGATATATACTATTTTGACTGAAATTGCCAGAAAGCGCTGGGATAGCTACATCTTAATCCACTCATTTATCTCAACCCACTTCCTTCAGGTACAGTAAGTATCCAGGATGAGCAGCTCTCCGGGGAGACATGAAAAGCCTGTATTGACTAGAACTTGGATTCCACAGAACAAATTTAGGATGTAGTGTCAGCAGAACCTATAAATGTGCAGGATTTGTAGCCCTGTGTCAAAGGCTTTCTATAATTTTACTGTTACCTTGAATTTTGTTTTTTATCTTAACTAATAGAGGTGAAGGAAAGTTGAGACTGTATCTATTTGATGGACTAAGCTCTGTAGGTAAAGGAAGTACAATGCCAAGGTGAGCATTTTGTGGTGTTTTTTCACAGTGTTAGAAAAGAATTTGCCTTTACACGACACTCAGAGGAAATCTAGAGACTTGTGAATCAAGCCACCCTGCTGTAAAATACAGGCCAAATTGGTGAAAAAAAGCTAAATAGAAAAGTTTGTATTAAGGGTTTAATGTTAAGGTAAGACCTTCTTCCAAGAAGGTACTGCAGTGGTACAATATTTTTAAATAATCTCATTAACATCACCTAATAATAATAACTAGTAGACTGGAGACCACATTAATAAAAACATGAAGATGGTACGAGGCTGGAGGGATCACAGATGCAGAAGGAATTGAATTAAAATTCATAAAATCTTGACAAATTGGAGCAAAGGCTGAGATCAATAAAATGAGTTTAATAATGATAAATATAGAATAGCTATCAGAAGACAGTAATGATTCCATGTTGGAATTAAGCAGGGGGAAAGGATTAGGGAGCAAAGAAAAATATGATCATACGTGGGGTGATTATTTAAAAAGACTCGATCAAAATAAATTGGGCACTCACAGTCTGTGTAAGCTCTTCATTTTCTTGAAGCTTATTCCTTCAGACATGATCGTCTGATTTCACACTTTCCCATGGGGAGAAGGTTTGGGACAAGGTGGTGTGTATGGGGAGGGGCGGGGGTGAGAGAGGGTGACTGGAAGGGACAATAAATAAACACGAGGGCCCCTGGGAGCTTCCAAGGAGGGAGCACGGCCCAGGGGTGATAGTGTCAGAAGAGATGGATCTAATATGGTCTCTCCTGTATAGTCACAGAAGTTGTCACGTTGGCTTCACAGCCACGGGTCAGCAGTTCGTAAAGGAAATCTAATATGCTAAGTTAGCTCTTGACATTCTGAATGAAGACTTTCCAGTGAAATTGGTTTGGGTCCATTAATTATCAGCCAATTGGGAAGAAGTTCCAGGCTGACTTTCTTCATTCTTAGAGTCCATTTATTTAGCTAAGTGGTTTCCAAACCTATTTACATCTGAATCAATGTGGCGATATTTTCCAAATACTGATTTCCTGAACCACCAACTCAAACCTGCTGAATCCAGAATGCTTGGGGATAGGGTCCATGCTCTTTTTTCTCTTTTTTTAATCTACCCAGTTGATTCAGATGCATCCAGGCTTGAGAACTACTAATTGAACTGATATTCATAGCTTTCATTTGGAGTTCTTAGAAATATCATCTGTGAAGGTGCTAATGTATTGGATTTCTATTTACCTTTTTTATAAACTTGTTGGGATTTTTTTTTAATCTCCCTTTTGCTAGATTAAAAGTCTATGAGAGAGGTCAAATAAATGATTTGAATGAATAGCAGCATCGATATAGGCACGATCCTCTAATTTTCTGATTGATGAGCAAGCAGTGATGATAAACAGTCAAAGTGTGAAGCAGAACTTATCACTTCCATCACCTTTAATGGTTGTTGACTTCAATCATTTCACTCGGCATGAAATGGACCTCAGAATTTACTGCTCGTTTCTCGAGCACTGAGATGCAGAATACTCGAGGGTCCTAGGGAAGCGTAATAAATATAAAGTATTTTTGCTAGGCTGATTTCTTACAGCTAGTTTCACTTAAAGTCTGTCATGAAACTGCAGCCAAATATTGGCTTTAAGGTACTAAGAATTGATGGAAAGAAAACCTGTGACAACGACACATAAAAGTTAGGGCAAATCACTTTGACTTACATGTGACTCTATTTCCCTTTCCACAAAATGAGGGTAATAGCACTTGGTAACTCTCTACTTCACAAGCTGAATTAATGGCGTGGTAGCTGTAAACTCACCTGAGCGATGCTGAGCCTAGAGCTCTTAGGCGATTGATATTAGATTAAATAAGTAGTACATTTTAAGGCAGAGAGATTGTGAGAGTGTCTAAATGTAGTTATTTATTAAAGACCTACTGTGTGCCATGCATGCTATAAAGCCTTGCCTCATGACACTTAATTTGCTGAAATACTTTAATAAAAATCCTGCTGTTTGGCATGTAGGGTCTTTTTAAAGAGGAAGCAAACTCCTCAGGGGGACATATCTTCTTTTATATCTGTTTCTGTGAAGAAATGTCTAGAGGGATCATGTTCATTTGGCTGGAGCCAAATATGTTGGCAGTCACCTAATCTTGAAGTCCTTGGAGCTGCAAAGTACTCATCTAATATAAAAATCTTTTAGCATTTTATTTCTTTAAATAAATTGAATAACTTGAATTATCTTGCTAGAAGGGGGGGGGGCAAGTTCAATGAAACGATCTTATCAGTATTAAGAAAAATGTGTCCAGAAGGAAGGGGGTGTAAGTCCACTCAATGTAAGTCCACTTTATTTCATTTGCGCGATGAAATAAAATGGGACCAGAAGATTCCTCTAGCTTCCCTTGACCATTCTGGGCTAGAATGATGGAGGAGAGATAGGTAATAATTAGTAAACACAATGAGTAAGTTAAATTGCATAAAAATGGTCCTATGGGGAAAAAATAAAGCAAAGTAAAGGATATCAGATATGTGGGTGTATGAAGAGGTAAATCACAACTATAAACAGAGCCATCTGTTTGAGCTTAACTGAGAAGGTGACATTTGAGCAAAGATTTGAAGGAGGTAAGTTAGCCAAGTGAATACCTGGAGAAGGAACGGTATGAAGGTCCTCAGGTGGGAACTTACCTAGAGTGAACAAGGAGTAGCAAGGAGACCAGGATGGCTAGAAGAGTGTAAAAAGACAAGAAGACACTAAGAAATGATATCAAGGAAGTAACAAGGGCCACATGCAGGTAATGAAACGTTTGGCAAGTCTCCATGAGATACTGGAGAGCACTGAGCAGAAGAGAAACATCTGATTTACATTTAAAGGAGTCCCTTTCATCTCTGTAATGCACAGACCACAGCAACAAAAGGGAAAAGAATGGAGACCAACTAGAAGGCAATGTGGAAGCAAGACATGATGGTGGGCCCCTACAGGATGATGGTGGAGTGAAGATGGCGAGAGATGGTTGGTATCTGGACACCTTTTGATGGTAGAATCAATAGGTCAGCCATCTTGACTGATTGGATGTGGGTTGCAAGAGAAAGAGAAAAAGAAAATGGTGGTCCCATATGTTTGTCCTAAACAACTGGAAGGAAGGAATCTCCCTCAGTGTGGAAAAGGGACAGTGAAGGGGAGAGCCCAACAACAGAGGGGACCATCAGCAGGACGGTTTGTGTTATGTTAAGTCTGAAATGTCTATTAGTCACCTATGGGCAGACGTAGAGCACACAGTTATCAGTTCCTAGAATTCTGGAGAATGATCTGGGCTGGAGATATGATTTAGGGGTTCCTTGACCCATAGATTAGGATTTTTCAGAGAAAATTAAGCCATCTAGTGAGATTTGAATTTCAGATAAATAATTTTAGAACAAGCATGTCCTTAATTAATTGCTTAATACAACTATTATTAACTATTATGATTAATATTAGCAATTACATTAGCAATTATATTCCTCATGAAATATTTGGAAAATGTTTATATCAAAAATTATTATTATCTGAAATTCAATTTTCACTATCTTGTATTTGCTAAATTGGGAGACTCGAGCACATACAGCATGGCAACGAGTAGATGTCATATCTAACACACACGGCATGGCAACGAGTAGATGTCATTATCAAGGAAATGAATGGAATGGAGTATTGAAGAGGATGAGTTGCTCACTCCTTGATCACTCCAACGTAAAAGGTCATGAAGGAAAAGGGCGGGACTAGAAAAAAAAAACCTACATGGAATAGCTAGGAAGTAAGAGGAGTCCCCCAGCCCCTAAAGATGAAACCAATAACAGACTGTTCAAGCTCCACCATGTCTGCCAACTAGTGGTTCTCAAACTTGAATGTGCTCAGGAGCCTTGGGAGAACACAAGTTGCTGGATCTCACTTCCAGCATTTCTAATTTAGTAGATCTTGTGATTTTGTATTTGTATTTCTAACAAATTCCAGGGGAACAGTGATGCTGTTTGTCCAAGGACTACATTTTGAGAACTATCTAGACTGTTTCCTGCACATAATGTGAACAATATTGTTCAACATGATTTGGAATATTTAGCTAATTAAAGAGAAAAGGAAAGCATTAGTATATATGCATATAATAAGATAAAATAAAATTATATTTAATTGCATGTGATAAAACTGTGGCCAAAGACTACCCTAAGATTTTTTTTAATAATAAATTTTATTTTTATATTCCCCATACAATTGCAACCCCCCATTTTGACCCCAATCCCTCCTCTCCCACCCCTCACCCCCCAAAAAGTGTCTCTGGTTCATAGTTGTTTGTTGATTTTGATTTTCACTTTCTTATAGTTATTCATTTTCCTGGTCCCTTATTTAAGTTTTCTAGATTCCTGCTATGAGTGAGACCATCCGGTATTTTTCTTTTTCTTTCTGGCTTATTTCGCTGAGCATGATCCCTTCCAGCGCCATCCATGTTGCTGCAAATTGCATGTGTTTATCTTTTTTGAATGCTGAGTAATATTCCATGGTGTGTATGTACCATATCTTCTTGATCCAGTCATCTATTTTTGGGCATTTGGGCTGTTTCCAAAGCTTAGCTATTGTAAATAGTGCTGCTATAAACATAGGGGTGCAGGTGCTCTTTGGAATTGATGTTTCTGTGTCCTTTGGGTAAATACCTAGGAGTGGAATTGCTGGATCCTATGGAAGCTCTATGTTTAGTAGGTCCAGAAATCTCCACACAGCTCTCCATAGTGGCTGGACCAGTTTGCACTCCCACCAGCAGTGCAGGAGAGTTCCTTTTTCTCCACACCCTCGCCAACATTTGTTGTTGCTAGTTTTCTTAATATGTGCCATTCTCACTGGTGTAAGATGGTATCTCATGGTAAGACTACCTAAGATTTTAACAAAGCTATTATAATTAGAATAACTTGATAAATTATCTCAAATCAAGATAAACTCATAAAAATCTTTGAATTTTCTTAATCCTCTCAGTAACTAGTCATGGATAGAAACTGAGTTTTTTATATCTCTCTTATTGTAACACATTATAATTTAGGCTTACATGTATAGGTGATAAAGTTTAGCTTGGGAATCACACACACTGATGTCTAGATAGTAGCTACATCCCTGGGGAGAATGAGGATGAGAGATCATCACAGTCCTTATTTCTCTATATGCTTCATAAGGAAATCTTAAATAAATGTGTAAAATGTTAACATCAGATAAGCATGAAAGATAAGCACTTGTTTCCCTGAATATTATTTTCTATGTGTTTCACATATTTGAAATATATAATAATATAATTTGAAATTTAAAATATCTTCTTCAAAATAATGATTAAAATAAGACAAAGATTAAGGGTTTTTTAAATAATAAAGTACATTACCTATATGAATAGAAATATAAAATATTTTTTGAGAGACAGAAATCAAGTTCTAGATAAGCAGAGAGACACACCCTGGCTCCAGAGAGCAGTTTCATGTTAATTCTTACAGAAAATGAGTGTATAACTGCAATGCGATTCATATTACAATCACATTGAGTTATTTGTGAAACGATTAAATGAATGCAAATTTCATAGGGAAAAATGAATGAATGGCTAAGAATAGCAAGAAAATTATGAAAATGAAGACTAGAAACAGGGGAGAAACTCCTTACCAAATTTTAACATATATTATAAAGCCATTGTAACCACGGCAACATTAAAATGGAAATAGAAACATTTATCAGTGCATCAAGAATTGATCCTACATTGCAAAATTGCAAGTATAGATGAGGACTTAAAATATAATGTACAAAAGGGTAATATTTCAATTCAGTGGTAAAGGTGAATTTATTTTTTAAATGATACTACAAACTGGTTATCAGTCAGGAAGAAAACAAACATAAACCCCTATGTCATCCCATCCACAGAAATCAGCTCCTGATGGTTTAGAGATTTAAACATAAAAATAAAGAACATGAACCTGCAATTCACAGAAGAGAAATAACTATATGGTTTACGATATCATGACAACTCAGTATTATTAGATCTCAGGCATAAACTGAAGAAATTACGGTTTTACCAGCAATTTGGAATATGATAGTTGAAAAAATGAGGCAGTCTCACTCACTGATAGAAGGATAAGCATATCAAGTTGTCTAGGTCTAATTATTTTTTGGTCAAACAAACAAGAAAAAACATACCACACTCGAGTACACCTGCTTGTTCATGCCTGTCTGGGCAGAAGGGAAGACACAGATGGCACCCTCCCAACCCACCACTCTCCCCTCTGGGGTGTATAGAAGGGGCTGGGGAGCCCCAACTTGGGTTGGTATTTTCTTTTGGTATATGTGCATATATTCCACTTTTTTCAATGAACATATTTGATTTTCAGTAAAAAGAAAATTTCATATTGAAAGAAGAGAAACAAGAGAGTGGTGATTTGACCCTGAGGTACAACAGCCATGACTGAAGAATATTAGTGAAAGGGAAGGCCAGGGAGAAAGATTTTTTTTAATTCATGACATACCATTATTTTACATCCCTGTTTGCTTTTTCACAATATAG
Organism: Talpa europaea; assembly: GCF_964194135.1. Classification (NCBI taxonomy): domain Eukaryota; kingdom Metazoa; phylum Chordata; class Mammalia; order Eulipotyphla; family Talpidae; genus Talpa; species Talpa europaea. The sequence goes on from NC_140077.1 coordinate 108,949,385, forward strand.
ATTTTCTCCTTTCAGGTGTGGCCACCACAGTTTTCCCATCACCAAAGCACTATGGTCCTCCACCATAATCCTGCAGCATAGCCCTCCACTGTAGTCCTCCACCATAACCCTTTAGCATAGTCCTCCACCATAACCCTCCAGCATAGTCCTCCACCATAACCCTCCAGCATAGTCCTCCACCATAATCCTCCAGCATAGTCCTCCACCATAATCCTCCAGTATAGTCCTCCACCATAATCCTCCAGCGTAGTCCTCCACCATAACCCTCCAGCATAGTCCTCCACCATAATCCTCCAGCATAGTCCTCCACCATAATCCTCCAGCCGAGTCCTCCACCATAATCCTCCAGCATAGTCCTCCACCAGAACCCTCCAGCATAGTCCTCCACCATAATCCTCCAGCATAGTCCTCCACCATAATCCTCCAGCCGAGTCCTCCACCATAATCCTCCATGATAATCCTCCAGGATAGTCCTCCACAATTCTGCAGCATATTCTTCCAGCATAGTCCTCCACCATAGTCCTCCACTGTAGTCCTCCATCATAACCCTCGAGCATAGTTCTCCACCACAATCCTCCAGCATAGTCCTCCAGCATAGTCCACTGTACTCTCCTACCCCCACCCCCTGTTTCCTCCCACCTCCCTAACCTCCTTCCCTCTCCCCTCCTGGATGCCTCAGATCTATGATCAGCTTCATGGGATTGTTTTAAATGTTTATCTTTATCTGATCCTTTGATTCACTTCCCTATATTGCACAAATAATTGAAACCCAACACGAGTTGTTGATAGAGAATTTGTGAAGGCAGAGTATCCAAGGTAGGATATAATGCTTACTCTCTGTTTGCATAAAATCTTGTTGGGGGATGAAGTTAAAAACACTCGAAGCCAGTAAGCATAATAGAGTCAGCCCCTCAAAGCTGCCAGCCTCTCAACACTGCCAGTTTATCTTTCTAATACCTGCAGTTTCCATTTCAATCAATGGAAATTTGAATTTGTGCTTAACATGCTGTGGAGAAGAAAAATGGACTGGTATTGAGTTGTGGAGATGAACAAAACCTGGAGAGCAGAGGAAACCTCCTTTGGGCTGGCTGCAGAATCCCGGGCGCTGTGTGCAGCTCACCTTGAGGGGTGACGCTTTGCTAAAACATGAATGATCATATTTCTGTAAATGAAATCTTGCCCTCAGCTTAATAATGTAGCTCTTCTGGATGTTAAAATGTGGAGAAATGTTCCCTTTCCCCCTTCATTTTAGTGGCCTCATGAGCGCCCTCACTGATGGAGAGGTCCCCCACCTTGGGCAAGTGTCCTGCCTAGAGATGGGACTTGCGGTAGAACCAGGCCTGAGAGAGGGTGGCTGGTGCCACTGTCCTCCCTCTGGGCAGCAGAGGCCAAGACAGAGTTAGAATGCAGAAGATTTAGTGGGGTGAGCACCACCACGGTGTGAAATCCAACATCCCAGAAGATTGTTCCCAAGAAAGTGAACTCCTGCTCACCCAGCCGTATAGTCTGGTTTCTCTGTTAAACACCCTCACCATCCAATCCCACAGGCATTCCCCAACTCTTGCCGGCCCATGCTGGCCAATTCTCCCAGCCCAGTTGCAACGTAATCTTGTCTTCATCAGGCCCAGAGTGTCCTCAGTAGAGACATGCTATGATTTACACCTCTTTATCCATGTGGCACCGGGAGAAGCGGTGGTGGCTGAGTCCCTCGCTCCCTAGTTGTGTTGAGGGAAAGATCTCTGCAGTGCCTTCCTACCAGGGTAAAGTCTTGGCTTTTAGTATAGAGGGTGCAGATATGAGGGTTCAGGAAGTTTGAGAGCCACAGACGTTGGGGGTGTTCACCTACATCCCCATTTGTGCTTGGGATCCTGGGTTTTCTCAGCCAGTGCCCGGGTCTTAGCATAGCAGACCTGCCACTCAGTGGACCTTGTGGTCGGTGACTCCACTAAATGCAGATTTTGTTCCTCAGCTTGTCCACTTTCCACTGGGAAATACAAAGGCTGCTTTGTAAGTGACCACAGAGCATCTTTGGCTTTCCTACTTTGTTTTTTTTTTTTTTGGTAAATTCAGGTCTATTAAGGTAAAATGTGCATATAGTAAAATCTAAATGAATGGCTTGACAAATGTATGGAATTGACCGGGAGGCGCCTCTGGGAGCATGACTAGGCTTGTGCCCTGCCGCCAATCCCAAAAGGGAGGGCCAGCTGCAGCTAACACTTGCTTTTTAAACTGAAATGACGTTGCATTGTAATGTTATGTGAGTTTCAGGCATGCATCTTTATAGATCAACATCTGTACAGTGTAAAAGTTTGCCAACACTGCACCTCACCTCCAAGAACTGCTGGAAGGGGATCTCCTATCTGACTTGAAGAAAACCCACAATAAACTGATCAAGGAAATAGAGGAAGAAAAAACTAAAGGCAAAATGGCAGGAGCAAATGCTCACATATCACTAATCACCCTCAGTGTAAATGGACTGAACTCGTAGGTCCAAAGGCACAGAATGGCTGGCTGGGTCAGAAAACAACACCCGACTTTCTGCTGTCTCCAGGAGGCAGCTCCAAAGATAAACATGGTCTCAGTGTACAAAATTGGAAGACAATCCCATAAGCAAATGAGACCCCCCCAAAAGTCAGGGACAACCATGTATACATCAAATAAAATGAAGTTCGGCTAAAAAGGGTAACAAGAGACAGAGATGGACATTATTTAATGATCAACAGATCAGTACATCAAGAAGATGTAACACTCATCAAGATATATGCAGCAAAGGAAGGAGTATGAAAATACATAAGGCAACTATTATCAAGTCTGAAAGATTATTTCTGTTTTATTTAATTCATTTGCTTTGTTTCTTTAGATACTGCGTATAAATGAAATACCAGTAGTTGTTTTCCTCTGTCAGACATTTTTTTAAGCATAATTGCCTCTAGGTACATCCATGTTACAAATGCATCATTTTCCTTTTTTATAGCTGAGTAGTATTCCACTCTGTATATATACGATATCTTTATCCAGCAGATTCTCTAGAAGGGAGAGCTGGATAGGACAATTTCATGGCTACCACAGCTCTCTTTGGATGGAGGATATATAGGTAGTGATGAGGAGCGTGGAGTGAGAGGCTTACAGCCGCTGGATTCAAAAAGGGCTTTGCAGAGAGCATAGAAATACCTAGGGGCAATTTCAACAGACTGTGCAAAGCAAATCTACCCTCCATCTTCCTTCCAAGTCACCTCTCATTTCAACATCAGTCCTGCTTCAGGTTCACGGGAGGAAAACCTTATCATTTCACATAAAAATACCTTGGACCCCAACATGCGATTAAAAAACACAAACCTACCAATCCCTTCAAATCAGATCTTTGAATAAAATAGCATTCTAGTCTTTCTCATGTCTGACTCATCCTTCACTCAGCCACCAAATTTATCTTCTTAAAATATTGTTCTGCACACATTTCTCTTGAATAACCTGTCACCAGGACTTGAGGCCCCATCTCACTCTCCAGACTCTCCTACTAGTTCTCACACAAACCATCTGCTCCAGGTCTCCTTACAAACACAAGCGCGCCTCCTCCCGCTTCGCCTTTGCTTAAGGCACCCAGTTCTCCCGGGAGGTCCGCGACCCGGAGTCAGCCAGCAGACGTGTTACGTTTGGCTCACATGCTGTTTTAATTTTTGAAAGTTGTTGTCAACATTTAAAAGTAATAAATTTCACAACAAAATTTAGATTTCTCGTTTTTCCTGAAGAAACTGGAAGATCTGGTAACCCCAGGGTGTCCCCTGACAGCATTCATCTGTTGGGCACAGAAGCCCTTTGCAGATGGAGCCTGAGTTCCCCACAATCCCCGCAACCCCCCCCCACTCCCGCCACCCCAGGTCTGACTCACTCTATGCCTGGCCTGGTAAACATTTGAGTTTGCAATCCCAGATCTGGCTGCACCACCCCTCCTCCACATGTTCATTTCCCTCCTGGTCCCCCAGGGTCCTCTCCTCTCCTGCACGGGTTCCCTACCCGCACCCCATAGGCCCTCGCGTGCGCTTTCTGCCTGCATAGAGCCCTTGCAGCGGGGGCTCTGCAAGATTCCATTTGTCTGGATGCTCCATTTCTTCAATTCCTAGGTTTGGTGCCTCACACTTAGTAGGGGAACAAGAAATGCTTGTCAGTGGTGCCCCCCTGCCTGAGCAACAGTGCCTGGGCCATGTGCTTGGGGTGGGGGTGCCTGCATCCAACCCGGAGCAACCCACTTCAGCACAAAAGGAGGACTTTTTTTGGCTGGTGAGCTAGGAATGCAGGGACGTAGCTAGGACAACTGGAACCAGGAACTTCAGTGCTGTCAACCTTTCCTCTGGTTCCCGCCCTGTGGTTCTTTCTTCATCTCTCCCCCAGATTTCTCTGCATGCCTGAGTCATTGCTTCTACTTAATACAAGGTTTTCTCAAAGACTTCATTTTCAAGAGTCATTTTAGATTCACAGCAAAATCAAGAGGAAGGGACAGATATTTCCCATAAGCTCCCTGCTTGCTTAGTCCTCCATCAACATCCCCCACCAGAGTGGAACATTACAGAGTGTTTTGGTCGATGACCTCACGCTAACACCTCCTAATCACCCAGAGGCAGTTTACAATCTGGTTCCCTCTCAGTGTGGGACATTCTACGGGTTTGGACAAATGCATCAGGGAACCACCAATGTAGCATCACACAGAGTGTGCCCTAAAAATCCTCTGTTCTATCTATTTATCTTCTCCCACCTCCCAACCCCTGCAAGTCCTCATCTTCTTGCTGTCGCCATAGTTGTGCATTTTTCAACAAGGCATAGAGTTGACATCACGCCATATGGTGCCCTTTCAGATGGGCTTGTTGCTCTTAGCAATGTGCATTAAGTCCCTCCTTATCTTTTCATTGCCCGATGGCTCTGTTCTTCTTACAACTGAATAGTATTCCATTGTCTGAGTGTATCTCGGTTTATTTATCCAGTCACCCACCCAAGGACATCTTGGTTGCTTCCCAGTTTTGTCCATCATGAATAAGCCGCTACAAATATCTGTGGCAGTTTTGGGGTGGCTACAAGTTCACAATACCTTTGGACAAATACAAAGGAGCTCAATTGCACAAGATTTTTTACTTTTTCCTCCCCCATCGGCGAACAGGATGGCTAGAGCAAGCTGCATTGGGTGTTTCCCTACTGTCAACTTCGCTAAGCTCTGAAAATTCCCCAACAGGTTAGGCTCTGCCTAACCAGCTTCCCCTGAAGGCAAACCCTCTTAAGGAAACTTCAACAAGTTTCAGAAGTTCCCTGCCACCCCCAATGCTGGAAGCTTGAGGGGATGTTTCTTCCGTATTTACTGTTAGGACTCCTGCATGTAAAAAAACAAAAAACAAAAACACAATAGATAGGGGACCCCCCATGACTGGGTCCCCTGACATGTTTAACTCTCCAAATTCTCCCCTGAGCCCCCAGCAATGTGCCAATCACAGTTCAGTTTCCTGTCGCTGGTTCCCACAGTGGCTTCTGCCCATGAGTCTCTGCTGCTGCCATCCAGACTCCCTGCCTGTCTGTCTCTGCAGCATCTGGGGCACTGGCCTTGCCTGTGTCCTCCTGTCTCTTATGGGTCAAGGTAGAGTTCTTGATTTTTTCATCTTTTGGGCTTCTTACCTGTTGTCAGGACAGAGCAGGGACTTCCAGGCTCCTTTCAGGCCGCCTCATTAGCCGGAAGCGCCAGGAGGGATTTCCACACAGAAAACACACCTGCTGGCAACACTAAGGCCATGTTTATCCAGCCCTCTTTCTCCATTCAATTCAGAAACTTCCAGAACAAGACTCAGGTTGTCCCGATTGAGTCATATACCTGGCCCTATGTGTGGGATCCTCTGGTTGGTAAGTCCATGGTTTGTGTTTGGATTGAACAAAGGAGAAATTCTCTAAAACAGAAGAAATTAATTTTACAGGAGAAATAAGGGATGGTAGCTGACCAGGTTAGTAAACATGCACATTGGGACAGTTTTATCACTTTTCCTTCTGTGAGAAATTTACTCCACTTACATATCAATTATATTTAGTATTATTTATATAATTCATGATCTTTTTTACTGTAGTTTGGAGTGCTTTTTTTTTTTGCTTTATTTTTAATATTACTATAGTTCTCACAAAGAGATTCACGTACTTCTATATGAACTGGTGTTCTCCAGAGAAACAGAAACAATAGGGCACATTTATTAGCTAGATAAAGGATGGATGGATGGATGGATGGATGGATGGATGGATGGATGGATGGATAGATAGTCAGATTTAGTATGAGGAATTGGCTCATGCAATTATGGAGACCGAATAGTTCCTCACTGCTGTCGGCAAGTAGAGACCTGAGAGCATCAGTGCTGTGACTCAGTCCAGGTCTGAAGTCCTGAGAAGCAGGGAGGTAGTGGTGTTAGTTTCAGTCCATGGACAGGGGAAGATGAGATGAGATGTTCTTTCTCTGCTAGTTTACTAAGGTACCTTTGTTTACTGTACCCTGCTTGGTAAACTCCCTAAATAACCTTTCCCTCTCTCCCCACCCCACCCCTGCCCCTCACTTCTAACCTGCCTTGTCTTAGCTAAGCTATTAAGATGGTATCCAAAGCCATGTAGGCAAACTCCTCAGTCCTGCTGGGTCTCTGCCTTGTATAGAGTGTATTCTTGCTGTTATTAAATATCTCCTGACTTTTTCTTTTGTTGTGTCCTTTTAAGGATGAAGGGCAGAAGCTTTCTGGGGTCATCTGTGAGGACACTATGTCCATTCATTAAGATTCTGCCCTCATGACCTAATCACCTCCCCCAAATTCCACAAATACCATCCAAATACCTCTACATACCATCTCATTAGGAATTGGCTTGGAAGCTATGGATTTGGTGGTGATGCAAATATTAGCCTATTGCAGGCATTAAAAACATGAAATTGAAAAGCTCTGTGTGCTTTTGTAGTACTTGTCAATCACTACTATCTACTGTGATCAGTCATTTCATTGGGGAACTTTTAAATGTTGGTATGTAAGCCTTTTTTTAACCATTTAGTTTCATCAGAAGGGAGTCTCCTAATCTCCTGTCTGGAGAAAATAAAACTAGCTGCCAGTTGCCTCCTCTAATCGAGGAAAGAGGATGAGGGTCATGTGCTACAGTATGTGGAATGTAGACTTACCTGAATCTTCCCTTTCTTCAGTCTTCCTCCCATCCTCCACCAGACTCAGTAGCATTCAGTCAGAAGACCAACGGAAATAGAGCCAGCTATGTCGGTGCTGGTGCTGCCCTGCCTGCACAGGAGAGGGCCTCTGGGTCCAGCACCCTCGTACCCCTTCCTATACAGGCAACAACTACTGCTTGTTTCTACACCTTTTGGGGTTTGCTTATAGCGATCCATTTGCTTTTTGATGGTTTCCACAGCAAACAAATTTCCCTGATGCTCTATTAACGTTGCTAGCACTCACCCATCTGCTTTCTGTCTTCCAGCATTTCATTCTAGCTCTTGTCTGCTGTTGCCTCTTCTGTTCTCTTTATCCTTCCAGGTTCTTGTAAAATTGTTTTTATTCCTTGTCAGTCATTTCAGTGATACCTCGGGGTGGGGGTGTGATAAATGCATGTGTTCAATTCACCAAGTTAACCTGGACCTCCTCCTGATGTTTCCGCGTGACATACTGAATAGTAGGTAGAACTGGCACTCTTGGTCTCCCCCTGGCTCCCTTCTAGCTTCAGTGACATTTCCTAAGCACCCTGAGAGCCTCTCTCCTCAAGATCCTCCCTCGCTGCCTTCTCTAGGGATTTCCTACAGGTACCACAAGAGCTTACTCTGCTTTCACACGTTATCCTGGAATTGCTGGAGATTCAACATATACTAATTAAGAATGGGAATTTGTGGGTGAAGAGCCAGTTCTCCCATATTTGGGGGGAAACGATGATGCTTTCTGCATGGCTCCTAGTTGCTATGCAATAGGATGGCGCCTGAGCAGTCCACAGGAGTAACCCACTCATCAGTGGGATTTTCTCCCTCATCTCTCACCTTCCACACTCTCACTGGGCCTCCTACGATCTTCTCCAAAATCATGCCCTGTGTCTAACGTCTTGTCCAGGGTCTCATTTGGGATGGACTCAAACTAAGACAATTGGTGCTGGAAGCGACCCTAGAAAGCATATGCTCAATAGCACAGAGGCAATAAACACCCCCCTGGTGGTGGTAAGCTGGGTGGCGACAAACCCTAGCTCCTCATGGAGTCAGTTACCAACACCTTCACCTGTGGGGTACTGGGATGAAGTAAAGGTAAAAGGGGGAGCTTGGATTAGGGAGTCACTATACACATCGTGTCCCCAATTCCTTGAATGCACAGAAATGGTCATTAAAGGACACAAGTAGATCGGTCCCATTCACTATACTCCCAATGGCCCATTAGTGGAAACTATGACTTTATTCTTTATAACTCTTCCAGACCAAAGGCCTTGGTCTTCATATAATGTGTGTAGAGAGGGGGACATTTCCACTAGGGATCTAGTAATTGTTCCACCGCATCTAAACCACTGACTGCCACTGAATGATTTTGGGATCTTCATGCTGTTGATCAGCAGGTGTAAATGCAAATTACTGTACTGATGCAGATAATTAACTATCTTGAAGAGCTGGAGCTGCTGCTACATAACAGGAACAAGGACGAAGATACCTGGAACTTGGGGGATTCACTGTGGTGCCACTTAGTGCTTCTACACTGGTGATAATGGTAGGCGGGCAATGAAGCAGCCAGGGGCTGAAGGGCAAGGCGGCCAGGCCTCACCCGCTCAGAGATAAAGGCCCAGCTGTCCTACTGAGCAAGCAACGCAAACTAACAGTAGCGCTGGGTAGTGGGAAGGGGAATCTAGACTAGGTGGGAGCAGAGAGAGATGATGAGATGGCAGATGGCCCTGGGACCGGTTGCAGCAGGGAGGATTGTAGAGTGTCCCGGCTACTTTTGTTATTTTCAGTCTTTTTTTTAGAAATTGCAGCCACGACCTTGAAATGTTAGTAACTGAGGAAGCACACGTGGGCATGAAGGAATCAGATCAGAGCAACGCACGAGTGTGGTAATCTCTGTAAGATGCCGTTCATGTCTCTGTTCCCCCCCACTTCCCTGCGGCTGTAAGAAACATTTCCAGGCACGCTCCCTGCCTCCTCCCCGACTGACTGGGTGCGCCGTTTCTGTGTCTGAGGCCCTTTTCCACCCTCAGCCCAGGTGAAAGTGCCAGCTTCAGTGTCTCCAAGGTCACCCCTTAACCAATGAGGTTCAAGAGTCAGAAGATAAATGCTCCAACTTCCCCACCGCTCAGCGGGTTTGTTTTGGGAACTGTTCTACATGGTTCCTCAAAGGACCCTCAGTGGAGGTGAGTCCCTCAGGCCCGCAGCGTGGCTGCTCATGAATATGCCTTTTATGGCTTCTCCCCCTTCCTCTTTGCCTGCTCTATCCCATGAGCTTCCTGGGATCACAAAATAAACTACCCACAGTCCAGTCCTCGTGGCAGGGTCTGCTTTTGGGGGAACCCGAACATAGTTGGTATATTTTTATTTTAAGTTTGTCTAAGCATAGGCTTATTTGTCATTTGCCTTAAACATAATTTTGTTGAGAAAAGGAACATAGTTTTAGGTGACAGGCCACAGCAACACAGATTCATAGTAATCATGCAAATGTGAAGAACAGTAAAGTTAAATTATTTTCACCAGTTTATGAAGAATGAGGAAATTAAACTTCAAAAAAGTGCAGTAATACTTATACTGTAATAAGATGACTATCTTAATAACTATAGAAAGCGTTGGCAGGGCCGTCAACTCTCAAGGGATTATTTTTAAGTTGCTGTCATTAGCCAACTACTTTGATTGATGAAATCAACATTTTCATGATGTAGGAAAAATAAACATTACAGGTCAAATTTAATAGGTATACTACTTTCCTTTAAAAATTGTTGAGTTATTAGGTGACTCAGCCCTCTTTAATCCCTCTATTTGGAGAAGAGTTTTCACATAAGTGCACATAGACACACACACACACACACACACACCTCTTTGTATTTTAAACATTTTCAAAGTAGACTCACACATTTTGGCTTTGATAATACAGGCAGAATTCCATCTAAAGTGTAGCTCATGAAGAAACCCACATTTAGGGTGGATGTATAGTAGTTCTTCCTTTATCTCCTGTACATAGTGCAAAACCTCCAGGAAGTGATTTGCTAAGACAAATTTAGAAGGGCCTCCTCACTCACAGAGAGGAAGAAAATGTCAGTGTTGTCCTAGAAAGCAAAGGAATGGTCAAAAACCAGGAATAAACCATCTTTGTTTCCAGATTCCATCTTCCGGTCGACCTCGTAAGCACCCGGATGTGCTCCTTGGCACAGGCTTTGCGAACCTCTATTATTTTTGGCTCCCCGGTATTGCTGGTCCTTTTTTGGGATAACAATTCCCCCGCTTTTCTGTGGGAACTGTTCTTTCTCCACGTCAGCCATGTGGTTCGAGTGCAGGGTTCTAACTGCAGAACTCTGGCTGCTCTGTTCCTGCCCTGTCTAGCAGCAGAAAGTGTTCACTATCATGGATTGTTCCCAGTCTTTTGTGATAACTCCAAGAGTTTTTAGATGCTAACCCAACCAGAGGTCTTCTCCAGAATTTTGAGATTCTCCCCGTGCTTTCACATGGCCTCTCGTTGGTATGTGGACATGGGTGTCTTTTTATCAAGTCACTAATTTTATCCTGACACCCCTGCCTGCACAACCTCATCTGATCCTAATTACCTCCCAAAGGCCCCATCTCCAAATACCAGCACATTGGGGTTCAGATTTCAGTTATATGAATGGGGAAGGGACACAGAAGCATGAGTCCATAACACTCTGAATCAAAAATTAGATTCTGGAAAGGGAGCATTTGATTGGCCTAGCTTGGTCCTGTGTCCACTCTTGGCTAATAGGTGGGCAGGGCATCTATTTAAACCTCAATAATATGTATCCTCTGGGAAGCTGTAATTCTCCAAGGGAATTCAGATGCTGTTGGTAAGAGAGATGCATGCTAAGCAGTAAGCTGTTCGTAGATGCCCACTGCAGATGGCATCCAATGTCTTTACCAAAGTTAAGCTCAATGCAATCGGACATCCAGAGCTTTCTGAAATGTCACAGTCACCTGTGATACATAAATAAATGAAAGTGTTTCTCTTCCACTTTTCACTTTCGTTTTTCATTGCAGTGACCCTTAGGAGGAATTCCTAGAATCCTCTTCTTTCCTTCTCGTGTTTTTCTAGAGCAAAATAAAACCCCACATTTTCTCAAATTTTCAGGAGGAAGCCTTCCTTTAAAACATGACCTTACTGGATCTACCTATCCAGACATGCAAAGTTGTACATTATACACTGTTAAGTGAAACTAAGCAAGTTGCAGCATTGTATGAAATATCATTTTTTTTAAATTTTAAACACTACAGTGTTTAATTTACATTATCAAAAATTTAACCATTTTTAAACCAAAGATTAACTCTTTAATATGGAAAAACCTTATTTTTTTGGCTTAAGGTCTCACTAAAACATACATGTTCCAAGTGATTGTTATCTATTTTTTCTTAATTTAAAATTATGAGGGACTAGGATGCTGAAATAAATGCCTGAAGCAAATCAAAGATTTAAGACTGAGAGGATCCTGGAGCACTGAAACCATGTTTATCATAAATTCAATATTCCAACTCTTACCAAAACTCTTTGTTCTATTTCTCAGTTGCCTTTTCACAAAAAGTTACTGGTATAGACAAGTGAATGACACATACTTGCCTCACAACATTCATTTTAGATCACTACAAAATTTCTTAATTTTTATATCCAATTAACAATTTCAAGTCATCTGACACTGTTACTATATTCCTCTTGCCTGTAACACCCTTGATATTCCTTTGGAAATCAGATTCAAGCCTTTTCTCTGTAAAGTCCTCCGGTAAAACTGTTTCTTGTTACTTTTCTTAGCACACTAGGACTGACTTGAACTGTTTATTTGCTTAAAAGTTTGAAAGGATAATTAGCTTAAGGAAAAAAAAAGTCCCAAATCAATGATGACTTTTATTACTGCATCTTAAAGATGTATCACAAATAGGTCTAGGAAATCATCCATTATCTTGCTGCTCTGTAGCTGGACAACTTAAATCTTATTCATCAGCTTGCTGAACTGTTCCTTTTTCAGAAACATAGATACCATCCAAAAATTTCCTGATATCCTTGTTTTTAACTGTCGTGGCTTGCTGAATCAAAGCAGCTGAATTTGATACAAGTTCAATGTCGTTTCCTTCAAGAATCAACTCATCTTTCTGGGCTTGAGATACTGAACAAGCAACACCTTGTCTCATCCGAACCCTGCGAATGTATTTTTCACCCAAGAAATTTCGGATTTCAACAAGAGACCCATTCTCCTGAATAACAACGTTGATAGGGAAGTGAGCATACACAGACCTCATCTTATAACGGAAGCCCAGTGAAACACCCTTGATCATGTTCTGTACATGACTACAGATAGTGCGAACAGTAGCCAGTTCCTTTCTATTTCCCCACCATTTGTCAACCCAGAGCCTCTTCTTTTTCTTCCCAAGCAAACTGAGTTCGACATTGATGTGATTGAAGTCCCTCCGCAGGGTGCCTCTGGGGCCCTTCACAATAACAGTGCGACCCTTCAGGGATATGTCAACATTTTCTGGAATGTCAACAGTCTGATTGCTGAGAATGGTCTTCATTCTCACAGTAGATGCGGCAAAGAGCGTATGAAATATCATTTTGATAAAATATTTAAAAATACACCTGGGACTGAATACACTCTCCACATGGCTTTATGGATATGCACTGAGCTTGTCATAGTGGCAAAATAATGGCCCCTCAGAAATGTCCACATTTTGATCCCCACCTTCATGACAAAGGAGCTGGAGCTGGGGTGGGGAGTAGCTGGATTATCCAGGCGGACCCACTGCAAACACAAGGGTCCTCATGAATGACACAGGAGACAGAAAAGACAGCTGCAGAGAGGTGGGATATGAGAAAGACTTGGCCAGGCAAGATGGAAGTGAGCCAGGAGCCAAGGAATCCAGGCAGCCTCCAGAAGCTAGAGAAGGCACCATCCCCTAGAAGCTCAAGAAAGGGCCGCAGCCCTGGCAACACCTTGAGTATGGCCATGAGACCCATTTTGTACTTCCAACCTCTAGAACTGTAAGATAGTGTACTTGTATTGTATATTGTTTTTAAGCCAATGCATCTGATTATTTATTACAGCAGTGATAGGAAACTTGTATAAGTAGTTATTCATGAGGAAAGTGGGACATTCATACTCCTAAACTGGGAACTTTTGCCAGACTATATTGTATGTATGCTAAACACCAACGTATGCTTCTAGATGATATTTTACAAATAGGTTGTTTAATAACTCATTTTCAAAAGGCTTTGCTGAAATTGCATTTTTCTATGGAGGAGAATTTTCTCCCTAATATTTTTAGGTTTAAACAATACATATATAAGATGTTCGAATTAGTTAAGAAATGGGCTAAGCTGCATGTGTGTGTGTGTGTGCACATGTGCGCGCACATTTACAAAAGTCAGGATTTATTTTTCTCTCATGTAACTTAAAGATCAGAGGCTGAAAGGAAGGAGGCCCAGGGGCAGTTAAAGTATTCACAGTTATAAGTTTCTCAATCTCCTGACTCTCTGCTCTGCCATCTGCAATGGGCATGTCTACCATTCCCAAGGGTGTCTCATGACTGCAAGATGGCTGCAGGAGCTCCAGCCATGGTATTTGTATTCTGGGCAAGAAGAAAGGATAGTGTGGGAGAGGAAAGGCAGCAGAACACATTCCAGCTCAGTCAGCGCCTTGCAGAAACATTCCTCAAATTGGCATCGGCAATATTCTAATCTCATGGCCTACTGTATCCCCAAGAGATGATATGAAATATAGATTTTCAACTGGGCAGACTGCCACCCCAACAAAAATCAAGATTCTCTCAGTGACAAAGAAGAGGAAAGATTGATTTTGGGTAAACAACTAGCAGCCTGTGTACAGACTTCAGTGACAACCAAATTATAAAGCAGAGGCCTTTGTAACTATGTCTTTAAGGATAAACACGAGGCTGTAATGAACCGTCCTTAGCTATTCAAGGCAATATAAATAGATGTGCCATCGCATTTTATAGCTGTTCAAAGCTAATCCACTGAAAAACAACTGCAATAAAAATTAAAAACCAAGAACAATCCACTCAGAATTGGTTTGCAGGTTATCAACTCAGTAAATATCATTTTCAAAAGTCTTGACTTAAGATGAACTTCAGAAGGGATGTAAACTACCACCCTCTTTGGCATTGTGTACATGATTCATGTGCTTGAGTACTTTTTCTGATTAAAGGTTGCATAGACCCTCAAAGGTGTTGGTGACCCATAAAAGGTTACTGAACATGGCTCCAGGTGCCATGCCCATTTGGAAGCCACCAAACAATGAACCGAACCCAACTTGGGGCTGAACTGAGGGCTTCAGTACCATATAGATATTCTCAGGCCAACGAGACCCTCCCCGACAGAGTTAAGAGCTGGGAGACACCGCTGGAGTCCAGGGGCTGGATGGAGACAGCATTAAATAAGGGATGTGGTGGTTAGTGAGCCCCCATGGGAGCTCTGGGGTTAGCCTCTGAATAAGTCAAATCCTAGAGAGGGCAGTGTTTCATTCTGAGTGTGAGAAGTAAGAAAAGAACAACATGGACCATCTGTTTTGACACATCCAGAGACACAGATTATTTGGCATTTCGTATTAGAACTGTTTATCAAGCTGACGATGCTGACAATGAACAAATATGAGCCTCCTGTTCCTTGGTGCACTATTGCTATGTGGGGGACTGAGCGCCCTAACCTTCCGACCATGAATCTAGCAGCACTGGTTTATGAATTAAGGAGAGTTGGGGCCTCCCTGGTGGCGCAAAAGGTAAAGTCTCAGCAGTATCAATCTATCAGCAGCCCAAGTTTGATCCCCAGCCAGGGAAGTGACCCACATGGTGCAGCAGAGCTCTCCTGTTTCTCCTGCTGCTCCCCTCAGCAGTATATTTCAGTAGATCCACATGTTCTGCTCCCCACTCTGTTTCTGGTGAATCCTCTCACCTTTCCGCACCTATGGCCTGCACCCCAGTTCTTGTATGTCTTTTTTAAAAAAAATTGAAGAGACTTGGAGAAAAGGTAACATAGTAAGCCTGATTACTTTCTCAAAAGGGTGATATCCTTGCAATATCTGGCTGTGTGGACACTGGAGGTTGCATTTACGGGAAAGTCGGGCCTCTTCAGGGCTCCAAGCTGGGATGGCCAGAGGCACAGTCACTGTCTCCTAAGCCCCTGCCCTCCTGTGGAGGGAGGGAGGGTCTGTCTTCCAGTTAGAAAGTCTCCACAGCGAGAGTGAGTGTGCACCGAACAGATTTCAGCACACTCATTGGGGTGTGGGAAGAAAATGGTAGACACTGAGAACACAGTAAGCTTAACAGTGAGGGAACTGCATGTTGTAATATTCACCCATGGACAGACCGCGGGGCCTCACTCACCACGGGGATGTTGTAAGCGAAAAGTGGGGACTCCAGGGCTCGGGCATCTGCTGTGGTGTTCCCCCTACCTTCCTGCTTCTCCAGAGCTTCCAACAGGTGGTTATTTTATTTACACCAGGTGAAGAGGATTGTGGGTTATAATATTGAATTTTAAGTTTCTGTAAACCAGCCCTGTCCAGATCCACAAGTGACTTATAGATCACAGAACAAAAGAAAACCCCTCTGACTGCAGCTTGCTAAGGGAAGGAAAAATAGAGCAAGATCATTCTGGGCGGGCGTTTGTATTCCTAGAGCAAGGTGGCTTCAGCTGAGTCACCCAGGAAAACCGTGTTCTTATCAGATCCAACAAGAAGTTGGTCCCGCCACACTGAAAATTTCAAAGAACAGGAATACTGAGGCTGTCTGTTCCCCTACCCTAAATTTCGCTTTGGATGTTTCTCGAGTGTCTATTTTGACAGGGAAATGTCTTTTTCAGCTGTGACAACCCTTAAAAGCAAAAGCAAAACAAACTGAACTTAGAAACAGAACTTTGGATGACCAGGTCACAACCTGTTGAATTTCACAAAAGTGATGAAGCATCTTTCAACATGTTGCCCAGAATAAAAAGAGCATTTTTAAGGGGAAAAAAATGTATTCCCTGAATAAAAGTCACTAAATAGTTTCAAACAGTGTTTATTTCAAAGTTAACTTATTCTTTTTAAAGGATTAATTTAGTCTGACAATGAGCATCATGTATAGAGCAATACATGCACCATGTGCAAGACAAAATATAAATGTGCATATTTGGGGGCTGCTACTTAAATGGAATTTACTATTGGTCTGATAATCAAAAGTGTTTCTAAACCACTGCCAAAGATAATGGAGGATGGAAGCAATTTACCCTTAAGACAATCTAATCCCCTCGATTTGGTAATCTTCCTAAATGACTTAATGCTTTAACCCAATTAAAATATGATCGCTCCTTCCTCCAAACTCCTGCAGCAATGTAACGCCACGATAACCCTCTGTCACTGCCATTAATTACTTGTGACACTTTGTGCTTGGGGTATCATTATGTGAGTGATGGAGATGCATGGTCCTCCCGTGGACCTGAGAGGACACTCACTGAGGACAGGACTAAGGTTTGAGTCTGTGTCTATTTAACTCTTTATCTCAGAGCAATTAGCACCTATAAGATGCTCAACAAAAATGTGCATGGAAGTTAAGAGGAAACAGTAAGTGTCTAGAAGGCCTGGTCGGCACAGCAGGCAATTTCATTCTTTGGCAAATTGTTGCGGTCAAGCACTCAGCACTGAGCCTCATCCAGAGTGCTCTCTCCTTAAGAGATGAGTCTTTACATCCTCTGATCTTCCAGGTTATCGTTTGTGCAAAAGACAGTCCATTTCTGCCCAGAAATAAAGCAATAATGTACACAGCTCCTGTCTGTGACCTGGACATGCTCAGCTCCTCTTCCTGTGCTTCTGTGAAACCATCAGGTCCAATGTCCCATGTTGCTCTCAGCTCTCCTCTCACATATGTGTCCTTTGAAACCAGATTACCATCATGCTTAGTTCATTTATATGGATTTTAAAAGAACCTGCTTCAGCAGATAACTTTGCTGTTCAAAATAAACTTCATAGCTTGATTGCTTATAAAATATGCAAGAGGTGCTAATGGACTCCTTGAGAGTAGGACCCGGGTGGAACCTCACTCCATGGACTGACTTTATTTGTCCTATTTGACTTCAGCCGTGTGTCTGATTCAGCCACGTGACTGATTTTCTGTCTTTTTAATGTCAACTTATTTTAAAATAATCTCTCTGCTTGGAACAGGTACATAAGCTTCCCTTGGTTCCTCAGTAATTGCCTAAATTGTAACCCCAAATCTAGTAAAAATTAAAAATTTTCCATTTGCTTTGCAAGAAAGTCAGTGATCATCTGATAGCAATTTTTTTTTTTTGGGGGGGCAATTTCTGCCCTATGAAATTACAAAAGATTATGAAAAATTACTAAATTTTGAAAAATAAGTGAGCTGGGTCTTGTTAAATAGTTATGTTCTTTTATAATTTCCTTACCAATTTGCCTGTGCTTGGTGATGACACATAGTGACATATTCTTGACTTGCTCAAGAAATGGTGACATGGGAGGAAGCTGGGCTGGCCTGATAGGAAGACAAGCCACTGCTTTCGAGCTTAGAATTGCTTTTCAGAAACAAGAAATGGGTTGAGCAGAGCCATCCACAACCCTATACTGGGCGCTCCCACTTGTGAAGTCCAGCATGTGAAGTCACTTGTTTACTATATGATGTCATCGGAAGTCCTGCCCCCATGGGGCTGGCTGGTTTACATAGAGACGTCACAGCACGTGTGCAGTCCCTACCAGCCTGCCCTCTGGAATCCAGGGATCTCTGTTCATATGGAAATGACAATCTTGAGTATATCTGAAACTCATGCAGCAAATAAAATAAAATCTCTGCCAAACTGGAAGGAGCTCTTTATAAAATTTAAACCTTGAGGGCCACCATGGCCCTCAATTTTATGTGTCAATTAGACAGGGCTAAGGAATGCCCAGATGACTGGCAGGACATTATCTCTGGGTGTGTTGGTGATGCGGCTCACAAAGAGATTTGAAATCAGTGGACTGAGTAAAGATTGTCCTTGCCAATATGGGTGGGCCTCACCTCATCTGGTGAGGGCCTGAGCAGGACAAAAAGTTGGGAAGGGCTGAATTTGCTCTCTCTGCTTGAGCCGGGACATGCACCTTCTCCTGCCCTCAGCTATAGCGCTCCTAGTTCTCAGGCCTTTGGACTCATTCTGGAACTTACACCATTGCCCCTGCCCCCCACCCCAAGTTAGGTTTGGACTAGAACTATACCACTGTCTCTCCTAGGCCTCTAGCTTGCAGGTAGCAGATTCTGGAACTTCTCAGCCTCCACAGCCGTGTGATCCAATCCCTTATAATACAACTCTCTATATCTGCTTACCTATCTATTATTTTTCTATCATCCATCTACCTATTTACCTGTGATCTATGTATCATTTATCTACCATCTACTTATGTACCTATCCATCCATCTGTCCATCCATCCATCCATCCATCCATCCATCCATCATCTATATAAATCACCTTCTATTTGTTTCTCTGATGAACACTGACTAATACACAAGTACTTTTCTGCAATGTAGCCTAACAAATAAAGAAATTCTATCAACCAGAATTACTGAATTAGGACAGAGGGCAAAGAAATCTCTAAAGGGACCCATCCAGCCTCTCTGTGGAAAGGGTGCCAAGCCAACATGCAGTCCTCATCTCTTGAACTTTTAGAAAATGATAAACAGGAAGGATATTAAACAAAAAAAATAGCTTTCCTGTCTTGTTCAATCTGTATCAATACACTAAAAGTTTTCTACAATCATACATTTTTATGTTCATATAAAGAATATACTCTATTGCATAAAACTGGAAAAATGCCAGCAACTATGGAAAAGGAAACATAAATTATCCAAACTTCCACGATTCATTCATTCGCTTTTTCCAGCAACAGCTCAACAAAATAACACACATTGTGATGTGACGACACGTTCCAAGACTCACCATCCAGAAACACTGGCCTCGAATTGATTTCCTTCCAGTCCTTTTCTCAATGCACTTTTAATAATAAAGTAATAATCAGATTATATATGGTTTTGAATTTTCCTTTTAGCTCAATCTATCGTAGCCTTTCCCCAAGTTATCAAATAAAAATCAAAGTTATGATTTTAACAGCTGCATAAGATCACATGAATTTACACTTATTTAATAAAATTCCTCTACTTGGGAATAATCATGATGATCAACTTTTCACTATTATAGATAGGGCTGCAAGTACTATCCTTTATCCATATCTGATTAATGTGTTCCTAGGATTTGATTTGCTAGATCCAAAGCTCTGAACATTTTAGGTTCTAGGCACACAATATTCAGGGAAGAAATAATTTTACTTCCACCAGATAGAGAATCTCTGTCACACACCAAGGTCCCATTCCTCAAAGCAATGAGTCTTAGCACTTTAAAAAATTGTAAACTAGGAGAAAATGTTTTTTCTTATCTTTCACATCTCTTAATTGACAGGTAAGTCAAACTTTTCAAAAGTAAATGTATCTCTCCTTGCAAATTATCTAGGCAGTTCCCAAGGAACTGCTAATATTTCTTCTCAGCATTATAGTCCTATTATTTATCTGCAGTTTTTTTTTTATTGGTTCTGAGATACAGCCCCTTGGGAGGGACAGATGAGGTGGGTGGGAGAGGGTGAGGCATGAAGAGATGGGCTTGGTCTCTTGGTCCTGCCCAGAACAGGGTATGACTTGGCAAGTTTGCAGGTGATTCTGGGCTCCAGTGTCTTCTTCCATGAACAGAAAGACTTGATGAAGGGCCCCAGTGCTACAATCACAGTGATGCTGTAACACGGACATTACAGATCCACAGTTTTACAGCTTTCTCCATTATCATGACTTAGGATGAGCTTTGGGAAGGTGGTATTAAGTGGATCTCATCAAACTGTAAGTTTTTTTCACCAATTAATAGGTCACTGCAACCTATTAATTGTTAGTAAATCTTTTCAAGGTACTATCCCAATCTTTAAACGGAAACCTTGTTTTACACACTGCTATAAAAATTAAATGAAATAGTAAAATTACCAGTGTTCAAATTATATTATTACATATACTGTGAGGTTGTATTTTACAGCATTTAGTTTTACTAAATCTCAGTCCACATAAAAGAAAAAAATTCTCCTTTCTATTCCATTATACATACCATCTCTTTTATTTATTTTTTATTTAAATTTTATTTTTATATTCCCCATACAATTACAACCCCCTTATTTTGGCCCCAATCCCTCCTTTCCCTGCCCCCACCCCCCATAGAGTGTCTCTGGTTCATAGTTGTTTGTTGATTTTGATATTTTCTGTCTTATAGTTATTCTTTTTCCTGGTCCCTTATTTAAGTTTTCTAGATTCCTGCTATGAGTGAGACCATCCGCACACCACCCCTTTTAACTAAGCTCTAGACTCCAATGCTCCAAAGAGAACAAGGCCACAGATAAAATGTGAATAGAAATTTATTCACAAGAATGAGAAACCAAAACCTTAATTCTTGAGTTTCTAAGAATGGACTTGGACTATATGTATTTTCTCCTTGTGTGCTGACTTACTAGTTTATCTGATACATTAAATAACATGTGTATGTATTTATCTATACATCCATGTACCTCTGTCTCTCCCACATATATACCCCTTCCATTGGCCTAAGAGAACAGGACTGTCCTTAGGGTTGCCTCTCAAATCTTTCTGCAAAAAATGTGATGAATGCAAACCACTCTCATTTTCTCTAATTCTGTCCTTTAATTTTTGTGATTAAAAACTCATAAATTTGACAGACTCTCCATTTTTTCGAATGAGTCGAATATCTGGTATATTTATACTGATTTGTATAAACAACCTCAGTTTGTCAGCAAATTGTGCTCATACACACATAGGTAAGTGTAGCACTGTCTGAGCACTGAGAAGACATAATACAGAACAGACACTAGCTTGTGATCTAGGGGAGAAAGATCATAAACATGTAATTAGCTAAGTGTGTACATAAATACAGTTCTATAATTAAAGAGTGAAGAAGAGAGAAGGGGATTTTACTAGTGGGTTAGTGATGTTTACTTTTTTCTCTCCACGCTGTTCTGGCATTTTTTCCCTCTTTACCTTGGGACTTATATAATGCAGGGGCAGTTATGTAGCTTATCCATCACATTTCACAGATAGTTATTCATATAAATATCATTTAAAAACTGGCCAGCGATAATTCGTCAGTTAAAGGACCAACTTTTTCACTTTGTTAAAAAAAAAAAAAGTCAGATATGGAAAAGAAAATGGGCAAACACTTCTGGACTAAGTTCAGTTCACATAGAAAGCACAGATGCAGGGGCCTCCCTGGTGGCTCAAGGGATTAAAACACAGCACTATGAAGCTGTCTGCAGCCACTGCAGCATGAGTTCGATCCCTAGCCAGGGAGCTTCCCACATGGCGCAGCAGACCTCTCCTGGCTCACCCGCTGCTCCCCTCAGCAGTATATTTCAGTCAATCCACCTGTTTTGCTCCCCACTCTGTCTCTGGTGAATCCTCTCACCCCCCACACTTCTGGCCTATACCGCAGTTCTTGTGAGCATAAATAAATAAATCTTTATTTTTTAAAAAAAGAAAGAATAGATACAAGACTGAATATGAATTATTGAGGAGCAGAAACACCAGCGCAGCCAAGACCCTGTCCTCCATCAGAGGAAAGAGTGGGAGTAAGATCTGCCACCTAAGACACTTTCACCTCCTCCGTCCTTACCCACCAATGACATTTTGGGGTGTTTTCCCCCGGCAAACACTCAACAGTCGTCTAAAGCTTCAATGACATTTCGATGCGCTCCACACGTAGGAAGTCACCTGATTCTCTTAGTGCCCCTGTGAGGTCAGTACAGTCGCGTCCCTTCCAGGGTACAGATGTGGCACCCGAGGCACCGACAGATGAACGACTATCCCAGGCAGCTGGGAGTCAGTCTGGAAATCTGACGTCCTGGTCTACATTCTCCACCAGGAACAGTGCAGTAGCTGGAGGGCAAATTTGTGCCTTTGCTAGCTAGGGCGTGTAGATGGAGTGAGGGAAGAAAGACAGGCTTTGAAAGTCATCCTGTCACTGGACCGAGAACACGAAAAGGGAAGAACAAAGCAAGGGAAAGCCGGGTTACTTGTGGGAAGGCCCAGAGAGAGGCAGAAGAACAGGAAGTGGAAGAAAAGGGCCTGGGGAAAGCAGACTTTGTCCTGTCTGGTGAATCGGGGGAGCTGATGGGGATGGAGCTGAGGCAGCTTTTCCTGTCTGCTTTCGAGCAGCAGCTAACTGCACCCTTTTCTCCCAGGCTGCCTCTGCTGCAACCCCGCCCAGGGTCCGCCACCTCTGCCCCAAACTGGGACCTGGTCAGTAGCCTTTATCACAACCTGCCAAGTAACTCCCACATGTCTCCTCCCACCTTCACTCGAGGCATACTTCATTTTGTCTCTTATTTTTCTAGAATCTAGAAAACTCTCTTCTTGGATGCAGTGGAGTACAGACTCCTGCTGAGCCTGCATACACCGATGGCTCATTCCTAAATCAGGTAGACACATGGGGTGGGAGTAGTGAGGTGTTGTGGGAGAGCCACACTGACGGCCCAGCGCCCTGCGATTTTGATCACTGCTGTTCCTGTAGGGCGGACCAATGGTCTTTTGTGCCTCTCTGCCACCCCCAGGAGAACAGCAGCAGGGCAAGCACGTGATAACTTGGGGTCTGCCTGGTTCTCAGAGGTCATGCTGGCCTGGCCTAGACAGGCTGTGTGTTCCAGACTGCGCCAGCGGCATCCAGATCCCTGGGACTAAGCAAAGACCATCATGAAAGATGCACAAAGACCGTGTGGCCCTTGTTTAAAAGGACACAAAAGACCTTCAGCAAAGATGGCAGATTTCAACGCGGCAAGCATGCAGAAGGGACAGCTAGCTTATCTCCTCTGCCTCTCCCTCCTCTCCTCGCCCCCTTCCTCATCCCACTTCTGTCTTCCGGGGGTTGGAGATGGTTATATAATATCTCTTCATGGACAGTTAGCTCTTAATTATCCACTTTGTGGCACTTTTTTAAATCCGTGCCTAAGTTGCCCTCCCTCACACACATCACCATGGCACCGTCTCCTTTTCTGACTCAGCTATATATTCTCAAAAAGCAAGCAAATGCAAAGTCGTTATAAAATTTGCTAAGTCAAGTGTGCAAACATATGCATTTCAACAGCGCTTGCAAATTTGGAATTTTCAGAGCCGCCCCTCTTCCCTCCCGAATGCTGGAAATTTTTACTTGAAGACTATTAAATTGTTTATTAGTTGTCTCTTTTCTAGGACAAATCTGCTTATTCTTTCCCCAGCTACAAGAACCTCCCTACTCCATTGCAGACCCTGAGCACAGATTATAGGGTGCGGTAGGGCAGAAAATCCTGCCTTAAAAATGGATCCTACAGAAGTAAAAGAAAAGTTAATTTCAAAACTTCTGCCAAGTATTTTCAGAGTAGATGGCACTGTTGATACTCAAGAGGAAGACCAGTCAGTTTGGAAAGCCCTGAGAGTTAAATTGGTTAACATGTTTATATAATGAGGTGAGGAAATAAAGACAGCACGCTGCGGAAGGGGAGAGAGAGGGAGAAAAAGAACTCCCTGTTGAAAAAGGAGGGGAAGAGACAGAGGAGGGGGAGAGGGAGGTAGAAAAGGAGAGAGAAGGAGAGAGACAGAGAGAGAGAGACAAGCAAGCTAGGGTCTGAGGAGAAAGACAACCCATCAACCAACGTTGTAACAGGGGGGTCTCCAGGAAAGGGGGAGGTTTCAGGTTCCCTGCCCCACCCAAGGGAGGGTGGAGCTGAGCAGGGAGAGAAGAAGCTGCAGAGGAGACTGAGGAAGGAAGGAAGCAGGATGGAGCCAGAAGGAGACCTGGAGGAGGCGCATGGAGCCTAGAGACACGTGAAGAAACTGCGCTTGTCTTTTGGTCGTGGACTGAGTGACACAGATGTGGGTGAGACCCGTGGGGAGGTGACAATGGCAGCTTTTATCTTGATTTTGCTCTTTTCCTTCTGGGCTTTTCTGGTTGTTTCTGACCCTTTTCTGTGGGTCCCCACTCGGAGATGCTTTGGACTTGTGGCAGGCTTTGGGGCCTTGCTCTGGGCCGATCCCATTTGGATGGACTTTTACCCACGAGGGGAAGGGTCACTTTGGGTGCTTGATTTAGAAACTAGATCCTTTGCCTTTCCTGTGTTGTTTCCTAATTGTATTAAAGTTCCTTCCCATTATAGTCTCATGTTTTATGTTAATGCGGTGGATGGCAGAACCCATCTAGAGTAGGCAGTTTTGTGGGGTCTGGGGTGCCCCTCTCCCTGCCCTGTAACAGATTTGGCGCCCAGGCAAAGCCTTCCCAAGAACCCTAACATGGATGTCCCTTTTGCTTCACTGGCTAGAACCAAGTACATGGTCAGTGATGGCAGCACAAGAGGCTGCAAAAGTAACCATCCTTCTCCTTTGCAGGGAAATGTAAATTTCTTTTACAACTGCAACCCCCACCCAGGCTTCAGAGCCGCTCCCATGAAATCAACCTTTTGGCAAAAAGACGTATTTGGGGGTGGCAGATTTTTTGCTCCCCTGCAGGTCCAATTTCTTGATTGTGCCTAATACTCCTTTAGCATCAACTTTGCTTTTTGTGATTAACCCCCAAATTGCACCAAGATCAAAGAGAACTAACTATGCCAGGGGATTACCAGAGCTCCAGAATCCTGATCCCAAACAACAAGTCCAATGCCACTCTCAGCCCTGCCCAAACCCCCTGCTCTTCTTCTCACCGATCTTGTGCACCCGTCCTGTCACTTCCACCAGCCAGTTCCTCCTGTTCCTTGAGCACTGGCAGCGACTGGACCCACATTGCCTCCAAGCACAGAGCGCTGGAAATGGCTGAAAATTCGCACCCTTGGGGCAGTTCTTAACTAGTGCCAGACATTCCCAGGAATATGAGACCCACCTGGGTGGAAAAAAAGAAAGCAAAAATGAGAAGTGTCCATGATAACAGCTGACGAGCTAAAGTACAACCACCAGTGAGATTCTGAGAAGCTGCTTTTTAAAAGGAAAAGCCAGAGACATCCTGCATCTCGACCCGCACATCAGAAGATTAGCAGGCACCACGCCATCCTAACGCGCAAAGAGTTGCACAAGCTGAAAATCAACAGTTCTTCTTAGGTACATCCGAGAAGTGAGGTCACAGACAAACCACTTCCTCTAGTGGAAACCCAGGAGGAGCAAACTCCCTGGGAAGCAGGGAGCTGTAGCTGACAGACTGGAAGCTCCATCAAACCTGAGAGTTAAAAACTCCAGAGGGACCCAGTGAGAAAGGGGTCCCAAAATATTGTGAGTTTACCTCTAGGAGCTTGACCAGATTTTCACAGTGAATGACAGAAAAGCCCCTCGTGTTTCCCTCAAGAGAGAGAAAGAAACGTTTTTTGAAATAAGCCAGAGCCTCCGGCTCTTTGCAAAGCCTGCCCTCAGGGGAAACTATCTTAACAGAGCCGAGCTGCAGGGTTTCTCCAGAGCTAACCTGCGGGCCCCCCTCCCTGCAAAGAGCTCCGGCTGGGTCCTGCCCCACCTGGGGAAGGAGGTGCAGGTGAGCTCCCGTGCTGCTGTGCGTGGCCTCCCAGCACCGCCTTCCCCTCACCTCACCCCTAAATTGTTAAAAGAGGGCAGGGGGTTGAACAGCAGAGTAGAAAGGAATTTAGAGCAGCGAATTATTCTACACAACATTCAACACTGGAGACACATCATCATGGTTTTGTCCAAACCCAAGAATGCGCACCACCAAGAGTGAGCCTCAGGCAACCCCTGGCTGTCGGAGATAATGACGTGTCAGTGTAGCTTCTTCAGTTGCTGCAAAGGTACCTCGTGCTCCACGACCACCTAGTGTGGGGAGCTGTACTGTGCAGGCACAGGGGTGTAGGGGGCCTCGACTTTCTGCTCAGTTTTTCTGTGAGTCAAAAACTCTTCTTGAAAGTTTACTTTTTTAATAAAGGATAAGTGATGCATGTCTTCCTCAAGGTCTAGTTGGATGGGGGCAGGGAAGCAAGTTCTAGAGCCGCCAGGACCAAAGGCTCTATTTGTGAGCGTGAAAATCTCTAGAAAGCCACAGCTAGACAGGCGGGGGGCGCTCGCTGAAGAGCAGACAGCGCGGGAGGCGGGGACGCTGCAGGAAGATGGGCTTCCACTTTCTATTTCAAATGTTTCCTCATTATTGGAACTTCTTTTTAAAAACATGCATTACTTTTATATAATTAAAATTTTCATTTAGAAACTATCAAAACACTGAAAAACAAGTGGATGAATAAGTGAGAGAGCCGTTGCATGGAAGCCTCTTTGGGGTCCCCAGTGTCTTTTTCTCTCATCGAGAAGAAAAAAATGCCTTGCAGGTTGTGGAAGTTAAGCCACATGATCCACACACACCATTTCCCCAGTGCCTGATACGCACTATTTTTAATTCCTTCTTGCCCCTTTCAGTTGCCTCCCAGACCGCATCTTTTCTATTCTCCAGTTCACCCTCCCCTTGAGTAGAAGCCTGAACAGTCTTCTAAAAATCCCATTCACATGTGCCCTCTTTTCAACACCCCCTCTGCCCTCCATTCTGCCACCGACACCCACTCCCCACCCACTCCCCACTGCACAAGACAGTTGCATTTCATGCAAAGAACGTATTCCCGGAGACCTCGTATCATTCAAAACTTATATAATTCAAGGCTGCTTTTCCCACAGGACTGAGTATAAAGTTTGTGCAGGAGGGGCAATGCCACCCCGAAGTGCATAAATCTGCAGACGTTGTAATGTGTATTTGCTTTAAGACTGCTTTTTATTTTCCCCATATTTTCTCTAATACTGTGAAGTACTCTCTCTTAAGTGAACAGCAGTACAGAGCCTCGCGGTGGCTGTTGGCCCCCTCCGTGAAGATTTAGCCCATCAAGGTCCTCATCTGAGGTTCCCCAATTTCCTGAATGTTTTATATTCCTCCCCTAAACCCCCCCCACACACACACTTAATGAACTTGTGGGCGACCTGGCAAAGGGAGAAAAAACAGAAGCGAAGTCATCGGGTCTGTCACAGGCGTTCCCACCCAGGTCACCGCCACTGCCACGACAACGGTGCAGCAAAGGTTGGTGTGCAGACACCACGTATCAAAGAGACTTCGGCCACCAGCTCTGACAGGTGGATCCCTGATGCAGGTTTCTGGAGGGGGTTTAAATTGTCTTCAATTTTGAACGTAGAGCGAGATGCCAATGTTGTATATGGCAGTAGTTCAGTTTTATATGA
The DNA here is from genome assembly GCF_964194135.1 of Talpa europaea. NCBI lineage: Eukaryota > Metazoa > Chordata > Mammalia > Eulipotyphla > Talpidae > Talpa > Talpa europaea. Next base: position 108,976,837 of record NC_140077.1, read on the forward strand.
CTTTGAAAAAAACGTCTTGTCTACAGAGGCAATTTCACTGTTTTTGTTATGTTTTGGTTTGGTTTTGGTTTAGCAATCGAGACTCCTGGCTTCTCTGGACATCTCAACTGTAGTTCCTTGCCACTCCCATCCCCAGCCACACTGACACCTGTTTTCACTAGGACATTTTTACTAGTCTTGTAGTTCAGTTCAGAAATGAAGAAAATACAAATATGCAAAAGTCAAATCATCCATGATTTCATCACATAGACATAATCAGCATTGCTATTTGGTTGTGTTTCCCTGTGGTCTTGCGCGATCTACATGTGCAAAAATTGGAGTATACGTGTATCCCAACTTTGTCATTTTTTAACCAAATGGTGATGATTCAATAATTCATCCTATGGTGTCATCAACTATTTTTCATTATCTTGTTAAGAACTTGATAGATTCCCACCATGTAAGTGTTCCACAATCGTTGAAATAACCCCGTATTTTAAAATAGTTAGACTGTTTACAAACTTGGGCTGTTAGGAACAATGATGAAATGGAAAATCCTGTTGCTAAATCTTTGCAATCTCCATGACTATATCTTTAAAATAAAGGCCTGAAGGAGAATTTCTGGGCCAAAGGGAATGAAAATTTTCAAGGCTTTAAATATGCATTGCCAAAATTGCCCTAGGAAGTTGGAACCATTCACACTTCCCTTGGTAGTATCTGTGAGTCCCTGCATGTCTCTTGATATGAGCCATCTAATGCATCTATCTCCCAAATTCAGATTGTGATAGGAAAAAACCCCAAAGACACCCATATTAATTTGTTATATTTGAAGCCTAGCTCCCCGTTAAGACAGCACACCAGAGAGTCCTCCGTGAACTCGGCTCCATTGTCTTTCCTCAACTATAAGCTCTCAGAATGCAGCATTGGATGCGTTAATCTCTCAGTGCAAGACCACACAGAAACAGGCTCTTAAATGTCAAAAAGCATTTATTAAATGGGCTGATAAATGTATTTTACTTGCAGGCCTGATGCAAGTTATTTTTCTTTCTTTGGTCTCCTATTGATGGGCTGAATCCTAGTAATGGATGGCCTGGTTGAGTTGTGTTTTTGTGTGGTGTTTTGCTTTGATTGTTTAATTTTTAATTGATGGATATATGCTTCCAGACTTTTGATGGGTGTATTTTATAAAATATTTAAAATCAATGAATTAATCTGTGGTGCCTCTGGGACTGGATAGATCCATGCCCCTGTGGGAACTGAGTCTATTCTGGTAAAATGCAAAAAATGGCTCTCAATTGTTTCTCATATCATCCAGTCCTAAGCAAAAGTGGCAAGGTCACTGGTAAATACACATGCAACAGCACCCAAGTTCATCTGGGAGATAATTGTTTCTTCTTGCAATCCTGCTTCTGTGTCTTCTTCTTAAGGTGTTAACATTTTGCAGGCTAGCTCTTAGTTATCAGGCAGATAACTCAGGTGTGTTTTGTGTTGGAACTTCCAGACAAGGAACCAGCACTAGGACAACAGTAGTTATTTTCTCCCCTTTCCTGTCTCTCTCCTCCATGTCAGGCAATCTATTAAGAGCAAGTCAATGCATTAAGGGACAGGCCCATCTGTTCATCTGCATCATCTGCACAGAAAATGGATAGCCAGTTAGCAAACATCTCATATCAAAAGTTTGGAAAAAAGTCATGTGTCAAATAGCCACAACAATCGCTATAAAAGCACATTAGCAGTCAATCTGCTCCTTCCTTTGGACACCCCCAAATCCTTCCTTCAAGTGCTAAGGGAAACCCCTATGGGAAGCCATTCTCTAAGTTAGGGCTATTTTCTCAAAGTGTTGACTGATGCTGCAGACTCTTACTAGAAGGTGATTATTGCTTTCTTCTAGAAGAGTAAAAGGGCAAGAGGAATGGAATTACTTCACAGTTGTGAGAGAATCCTAAAAGGAAAAGAATTTAAATGAATCACCCTTCCTCTTAGGCTCATTCAAACGGAAGAGGTCGCTACCTAGAAAGGATTAGCCCCTCATCACCCACGCCATGATTACTGGAACTCTTTGGATCACTTGAAACCTCTAGCCAGTTAGCCTCTGAGTTGGAAATATTCTTTTCCTTCCCTTGGATAAGTTTTGCTTAGTAGCTGCAAAGGGTCGCAATGAACAAGAAATCTGATTTCTACATAGAGATAGCAATAATGTGATTGGGGGCTGCCCCCTCCAAAAAAAATCCTTACTCTTGCTATGGCACTGTCTGCATGTCACTGTAACAGGGTGGTCGCCCCTCTCCTTGTCCTATAACATCACCATGTTGACCTACCCCACATGATCTGACTACCTGGTAAATCCAACCCTTCTCGAATCCTGAATTCCTAAGCCAATTGTCAAGAGAATAAAGATGGTGATTGACAACCTGTGTTTTACAAGTCCGTCTTCATTTGAAAGCTCTTGACACATATTTGCTCCATTTTTATTCCCATCTGGGCATCATTTCTCTGGCCCAGTTGTGACCGATCTCACTACACCCACCTCATAGATACCAGCTTTCTCTCCTTACCTTCTCTTTCTATTTTGCTTTTACTGGGAGTGTTGAACATCTTTAGAACTTGTACTCTTTATTTATAGATCAACTGTTTGATTTTTTTTAAGATTTATTTATTTATTTATTTATTCAAGCACTGGGTACAGTCAGAAGCGCAGGAGGGTGAGAGAATTCACCAGAGCCAGAGCGGGGAGCAGAGCAGGCAGAAGGACCGAAGTACACTGCTGAGGGGAGCAGCGGGCGGCAGGAGAGGTCTGTGCGCCATGCGGGACCCTCCTCCGGTGGCCGGGGAGCAGCCGGGGATGGAACCGGCGCCGCAGAGGCTGCAGGCAGCTTCGAAACCCAGCGCTCAACCTCTGCGCCATCAGGGAGGCCCTCAACTGTTTGATTTTGAATGCCCCTGCCCCAGTTACAGAATTTGAGACATCCCAGAGGGGAGATGGTACTTAGGTGAGGTGGTAGGAAAGCAGATGCCCTGCCATTCAGTGTCAGCAAAGGGTCCAGATGCCATCCTGGCCAGTGAGATTTAAGTTTGAACTTGCCTTCCCAGAAAGGAGGTGGCACCGGACAACGCATTGCCTACAAATGAGCTTCCTTCATAGAAGACTTTTGCTTGACTTTTCTTTTTCAGAAACAGGACTCGCCACCTTCAAGGGATTTGATGAAGAGGCGATGGTCCGACAGAATCAGGAATGTGTGCCATACTCAGGAATGTGTGCCATACTTCCCACAGTTGCTGGCAAACGCTAAGTGCCAGGGAGTTTGTGCCAGGGACTCACCTTTTCTATCACTGAACTGACTCTGTTTCTGGACCTGTTCTGCCTAAGGTGGACTCATCCTTTGTGAAATCCATCACCACAGAGTGCTTTGTTCTGATAATGTATTACTCTAATACGGCTGTTGCTTTAATGATATATTAATGTAATACATTATCAGAGCAAGGACAACTGATGATATATTGTGGGAAGAATGGTGCCATTCAGAAACTGAAGGATTCAACCAAAGAACCATTATAGGATAATAGCCAACATATGGGACTCTAGAAACTATAATTTTGGCCTGTTTTGTACAGTCAGATAAGCTCTCCAGGCTCCCACCCTTCTGATTCAGGCACCAAATTCCATAAAACATAGGTTGCTACATATTTTATAAGCTCTTTATACATACTAACAATGTCTCCCCTGACCCTGGGTCACTGCAGGCTCATTGGATCTAGTTACATTGTTTTTACTAGAAAGTTCTCCTTATTTACCCCTAACCTTAGGAAACCAAGTAACATTGACCTCAGGACAGTCAAACCAGCATATCATCTCTCATTACAATAATCTCAACTACAGTCATTGTTCAAGATTAATTATTGCCGAGGCTCTAGCATTTTCTTGCTACTTGACAGTTGATCTTCATCCTATCATTAACCTTAGGTCAATTTAATCCCAACCTCCATTTTCAACACTATACAAACAATTTATTTTTGCATTTTTTTCAACCACACAAAGACAAACAATGTCAGGCTGCTCCACATTGTATGATGCATTGTGATGATTAAACATCTTTAAAGACATTACAGTATCTATGTTAAGGTAGCCCCAGTCAAGGTGAGCTCATGAAAAGAGATGTCAAGGTGCTTTATTTCCTCTTGGGGTATGTAAGGAGGACTCAGAATGGGTATAAGCTCAGGACTTAATTAAAATATATTTTATTTCAGGATTTTCTCTGTATATAAGCCAGGAAGGATTTTTGTATCTACTATACAAAACTATTCACTATGGTAAAGAATAATATAGATAGGATGTTCTATAAGACATGAACAGAAATGACAGCAAAATTCAGGGTATTTTAGCTACCTGTGAGATTTCTTTTTATTCCTGGAAATCACAAGTATGAACATAAAGGTGAAGGGAAGCTGGACTTCCTAGTGAGAAATTTATTTGGTTTTCTCTATTCTTCTCGACCTCATACTTACATTGAAATGCCAGAAAGAACAGTTTAGACATAGCAAAGACCGTTGGGACAATAATATTTAATGTATTTAACTGAAAAATAAATAAACATTGTCAGTACAATCATAGCCAATGGCAAATTAAGGAGATGCTTTACAGAATTTTGTCATGCTCTCCTCTGCTAAATAAAACATAAAACAAAAAAAAAAGGTTAAAATTATAGAAAACTCAAGAACACATTAATTTTAAAGAACCAAGGGAATAAATATGTCCACATAAAAAAGGTGTTTTTATAATTCTGTATAAAATATTATGGAAGGAAAATAAAGTCAAACAAGTAAACAATGAAACATTAAAAAGCACAAAAACTCACTGTAGTTGGGTATTCTTTTATTTGAATTTTAGTCATTTATGTGTTTACCAAGTAATTAAGATTAAAATCCAATGTTCTCTGTTGTAACTTTGCTGGGCGACAGAGTGATGACTTTAGGCCTTGATGTTTAACAACTGTGCAGGCTGAGCTTTGGCAAAGCTCTTGCTGCATTTGGCCCCAAGGGGCTCACTGGAATACCTTTCCTTGACAGGAGGAGTTTTCCAAAACCATTTACTTTATCCAGCAAGACCGAGAAATGTGGCATATTGAATTCGAGGTTCCGATTCATTTCCATGTTTCAGTGCAGAACACAGGCTGACGGGAACTTACACATGTAGTTGGCGTGCCCACAAGACACCCCATCCCTTATGAGTAATAAGGGACGAATTCCAAACCTGCCTCAGCGCCTTAGGGTGATTCCCAGGGAAAGCTAACTCGAGGGAACAGGCTCCTCTTGCTGTAATGTGCACTAGCGCCTGCAACTTTCTTACTTACAGGGAGGAACGAAGTCCAGAGACAGAGCAAAGTTCCCCTTTGCTGTTGAGTTTAGGAATGGACAACAAAGCTGGTAGGTAAAAAGAAGTCTCCTGCCACCCTCAGGCTGGTTTTCTGCAAGATGTCCCAGTACCCAGATCTGCCTGCAGTTCTGGGGAGCTCACAAAGGGACACAAGCCCAAGGCTGCTTGGGACCCTGAGGAGTCTGGAATTGGGAAATAAGCCTACAGTCACCCCTGAGCCTTGGGAGAAAAGCAGTCTGCACAGTAAGACCTAGAACCAAGTGGAGGACACATAAGTCGTCTTGTCCTGAGATCATTCATTCTTAGAAAATGGGAAAGTTGGCAGGAAATGAGTTAATACTGCAGCTGAAACAATGGATGGAAATTGAACTGTAACAACTCACCTTTTTGCTGACTTTTTGGCAGGGTCCTACTTAGAACTTTTATTGCAAAATCAATACAAAATCATTGTCTTCCTTTCCTTACTCTTTCTCACCTCCACATCCCAAAGTCAGTCTAAGTTGGTGGGGATTTTTTTTTTTTTTTTTGTAGCTTTCAGGTATGGGAATCGTGGTGAGAAAAGGACACATTTGGGATCAGCAGCAGCCTCTAGCAACATATCATTGGTGCATATCATGCAAACTTGCCCAATGCGGCTAGTACATCTTCATGACATGTTTTTAAAGATTTTGTTGGAATTTCAGCAACCTGATAAAGATTCTGAGTTCAGTTAGTACTGAATTTTTTAAGTTATTTTAAGTAATTTCACAGTCAAATGCCGAATTCTACTCAGTGATGAATTTCCACATTGTGTTAAAAAATATCTACATTCCACATGTCAAATTTAAAAAACACTACGCTTGGGTCTGCACAGTCTGAGAGCTGGGAATTTCAAAGGTAGACCCATAGAGCTTCTGACAAAACCCAGGGAAAGATGGTGGTCTCCCCAGCTCATCTCAGTAGGGGTAGCAGAAACTTCGCATTCACCAGCAACCTCAGTGGCCTTGGGAACTGCAGTCTGAAAGAAACAAGAAATGACCTACAACTTGGTACATGCAACAGGCTGTGTGATGACAAAATATCTTCAGACCACATTTGTGCAAGTCTGTAAATGACTCCCCAAATCAGGTTATAAGATCTTCTGCCGACAGATTGGCAGTTGCCAGACGTAGGGGTGTAGGCTGGGGGAAGTTGGCAAAGGTGGCCCCAAAGTACAAACACCTAGTTAGAAGGAAAATCTGGTCTGGGGGGATATAATGTGCACGTGGCAACTGGTGTGTGCAGGAGAAAAATTATAACTATGTGAGGTGACAGATATGATCCAAGCTTATTGGGTGATCATGTCACAGTACATACATGTATCAAATCATCATCCTGTGCATCTAAAATCAATGTGTTATATATCAATAATACCTCCATAAAAGTAGGGGTGCAATAAAACTAGACCTCCTGCTGTACTAGCCCTGGAAGGACAAAAGTGTGATCTCACTCCTTAAAGACTTTGTAGGTGGAAATCCCATAGGGCCAGCCTGATGTAGGTAGAGTGCCATGAGATCTGTAGGAGCATTGAGTGGGGGAAAGGGAAGCATTCTTAGGTCTGTGGTATTAAATACACACACACACACACACACACACACACACACACACACACACACACATATATATATATATATATATATATATATATATATACTACTACACAGCTTTCCCTCCAACTGCTGACAAAGAGTCAGTGTTGAGAAAAGAGACTGGCTTCTTGCACATTGGGTGAGGTGATGAGTTCTGGCTACAGAGTAAGTTCAGTTGAGTTAGACCAAGAAAATTCTGGGATGATGAAATTTCACTCGGGAGTGGACATAATAAAACCCCAAGCTCTCATCAGTGCCCTTTTCCCAAGTTTGCCTCCAGTCATCACATCCTAAGGCTCACATTATAAACCTGTATTCACAGGCCAACTTGAACACAAAGCTCCATTTTCATGCATCGACATTGAGTTGTACGAATTGCACACACACACATACTTTAACCTGCTTTCACAAATGTTGTTCTATTCATTCAAACCTAAGCTTAACTTGCCATCCACAGTAATGCAAGTTAAACAGAAAAGCATGAAAGGACATGATGTAAAAAGCAAATAAAATTTAAACCAATCTTTCAACAAGGTTTCATTGAGTACCAACTATGTAACCAGCTCAAATAAGTCTCAAACCAAGTTCAAAATGAAGTTATAGACACATTAAAATCTTGGATACACTTTTCCAAATTACTTTCTAAAAGGGTTCTGGCAATTGACACTCCTACAAGCAATATGAAAAAATATCCCCTTGACACTGTATTTATTATGTTAAATAAAAATTTTAAGTAAAAACTGTTACACAAATGGTATTTTATACAAACCCAAAGTCTGTCGCTTTCAATCTCTGATATTTTATATGACAGACTACAGATTACTGCTTAGAGGATAGAGTCTCATATCTTAAAAAAGGAGGCACAAGTTAGCTGAGTAGTAAACATGATGATTTTGCTCATTTTCACAATAAGCCAAGGTGTTTTTATTTTTTTTTTAATTTTTTTAAAGATTTATTTATTTATTTATTTGTTTGTTTGTTTGTTTGTTTGTTTGTTTATACAAGCACTGGGTACAGTCAGAAGCGCAGAAGGGTGAGAGAATTCACCAGAGCCAGAGCGGGGAACAGACTGACAAAGTGCACTTCTGAGGGGAGCAGCGGGTGCGGCAGGAGAGGTCTGCGCACCATGTGGGACCCTCGCCAGCGGCAGGGGATCGAACCAGCGCTGCAGAGGCTGCGGGCAGCTTTGCAGCCCGGCGCTCAACTGCTGCGCCGCCAGGGGAGGCCCCCAAGGTGTTTTTAGAACCATCTTTCATTTAATTCCAAAACTCATGGATTTGAAAAATTTCCCACACATTCATTCAATGGTCATCCTCATGTCCACTCCCATATTGAGACTCTATCTCCACCCACACAAACTCTGATGAAGTGAATCTCTGTACCCATGTTTTATTTGGGTGAACCAAACTCCCCGGCCAAACCTGGTTGGACAAAGTAGGATTAGAACCCAAGCTGAGCCAATCAGATTCCTCAGGCTGGATTTTGTGACTGGACTGTTTTCCGAATAAATCTCTGAGCAGTAGGAAGCAGTCCAATTGGGTCCAAACTGGGCACTGAACATCAAAATGAAATTATGGGGAGAAAAAGTACAGAACTATGGGAAGATGAACTAGAGAAACACATGGAGAGAAAAGAACACCAGCATCTGAGATCCTGGTACCTCTCTAGTTCTCCCTACTTCCTGCCAGTGGGTTCTAAATCAGGATTTATCATAAAATCAGTATGCACATTAAACACAGTGGGAGTTTTCCCCCAAAATATCATTAGGCTGGCAGTACAGCTGGCCTGCGAGGCATCTCAGAACTGGAGACTAGAATGTAAATGGGCAACTGCTCTCTCTGGCGCCCCTTTCTGTCTTAGCCCACCTCCCTCCTACCTGAGGCAGCAAGAAGTTGGGGGCAAGAATTGGACTCACAGAGAGGACTAGCAGAAGCCAGGTGAGCGCCCTCAGATGAGCCTTGGTGAAGGGGAGCATCCGCTTCCAGCCCCATGGGCCCTGGCCCTCAAGACTCCTGACTTCTGAGAGGAGCCATGGAGCTGGACACACCGGGGAATCCTCCTGCTGAGCACTTTCATTGTTTCTTCATTTTTACTCATCTGCTTCTTGTGCTTCTTAATTTAAAAAACCCTTTTAAAATGTGCAGTGGGAGAACATAATTAAAATGTGAAAAAATAACCAGACAAACAAATTTATACACTGTTGGTGGAAACATGCAAATCTTTTCCTCATTTCTCTTTGAGCCAAAGTTTGATGTTTTCTCACATAACAAAAAGTTTTTTAATGATTGAACCAGAAATAGGTTTGCTGCCCTGCTGGACCGGGATCATGATTCCAGTCATACTTACTCTCTGTCCAGAAGCCTGCAGACCTGGAAGAGAAGCAGAATGAAGGGAAAGATTGAGTACCACCTCACAAATCACCAAAAGGCATAATCAGTTAAAATGTGCCACCCTCAACCAACACTTGGGAACACAACTTTTCTGGAGATGAGGGAAGAGACTTTCCAAGTGCTTTCCCCTGGAAATTCCTTCTAGAAGTTGAATGACAGGAGTCTATAAAAATGTGTGTAGATAACATGGCTGGAGTGCGGAATGTTCCAGGCGAGAAGTAAATCACTTCAGAATTCCCAACCAGTGCTTTCCAATGTGTCTACACTTCCCTCAGTAGCATTTGGGTTGGTGCCACTGTGCCTACTGAGAAGCTCAGACAAGGGAGAGAAGTTGTGAAGGTCTTCACACAAAAGGAGTCTAGAAAGAGCCATCGCCAGTGAAGCCGGCTGGGAAGGCTTCCTGGTGGATGAGCGCCACCTACAAGGATACACATTCACCCTTGTAGTGACCTCTGTCGGCCAGAGAGAATGTGCTGGAGGCCATATTCAGTTTGTGAGGCTTCCACGATATGTCCCTTCCTTTCTAGGAGGCATTTCGACAGTGGGGGCGACTCATATAAACACGAGAAGTTAAGAGAGGGCTGGGCTGTCAAGGAAGGTTGGGAAGTTTGGGCAGCTGGTGTGGTGGCTTCTCAGGAATGGCAGGAGATGGATGAGGACAGCTTGGTTAGGAGCGAGGCAGGCTTGGAAAGCTGCTAATACTAGACTCTGCTGAACACGCTGGCCAGCCACCATGTCAATAACAAAGGGATAAGATACAAAAATCATCACTTTGCATAAGAAAATTGCCAACAGGACTATAGAGGAAGAAGCAGCAGGAAGATTGGCTGATGTCAGAGACCAACAAAAAACCCACAGCAACAGCAAGAGGAGGAAATGGGTTGCAGTTGAGAGCTATTCCTGAGGCAGAGTAGGTGGGAGTAAGAGAGACTATGTCAAGAGTGATCCTGAGGTTTCCAGCCTTAGGAAGTGAGTGCTTAGGGTTTTTGTTTTTGTTTTTGTTTTTTTTTCTGTTTTGTTTTTGGTTGCTGTTGTTTGTTTGCTTTCTTTCCTTTAGGAAGTTTTTGGGTAAAAACACCAAAATTGATCAAAATTGAAAATCAGAAAAGTAGAAAATCAGAAAAGTGATCATTTCTATTTTTTTTTAATCAGTTGCAGTTCTTTTCTTTTTTTTTTAGATTTTTATTTATTTATACAAGAACTGGGGTACAGGTCAGAGGCATGGGAGGGTGAGAGGATTCACCAGAGACAGAGCGGGGAACAGAACAGGCAGACTGACGAAATACACTGCTGAGGGGAGCAGCGGGCGAGACAGGAGAGGTCTGCTGTGCCATGTGGGTTTCTCCCTGGTCAGCCGGGAATCGAACCAGTGCTGTAGAGGCTGGGGACATCTTCACAGTGCGGCGCTCAACCTGCTGCACCACCAGGGAGGTCCGACCATTTCTGTTTGAGACAGACTAGATTTTAAATATCTGGGGTGAACTCAGTGGCCATATTTTTTCTTTCATTTTCTTGTAAACATTTTGAAAGACCCGAAACTTAGAGAAAAGTTGTAAGTACAATAAAAGGAGGGGGGAAGCAACACCCTTTTTTCTCTTCCCTGAACCCTACTAACCATGTCTAAGTTGCTGAGCTGATGACTCCAAGCCCCTCTCATTCTTTCTCCATATTTCCTACAAACCGGTATATTCTCCCACATAACCAAAAAACAACCACAGAATTAGGAAATTCACTTGTGACGCCACTACATTTAATCCTCAAACCTCAGTCAAGTTTTGCCAAATGTCCTGCTGATCTTTTTTAGCAAAAGAATCCTGCTCAGATTCAGGGGTTATGTGGGGGGCTGCGTCTCCCCCATCTGAAACAGACACTGCCATTCCTGCCCTTGATAATTTCAAAGATAACAGGTAAATTCTTTTGTTGTATGTCCCTCAGTTTGGCTTTGTCTGGTGGTTCCTCGTGATTAGATTCGGGTTCGTGCCTTGCAGGAAAATCAAGGAAGTGCACTTCTTACTGCATCTTATCAGGTATGCAGGATTTCAGCTGCAAGATTTACTGACCATTCTTGTTTTGATCCCTTGGTTAAAGTGGTAACTGCCAGGTTTTTTCCCTTTAAAATAACTTTTGTTTGATATGATTAAGTAAATTTGCTGTTCTTAGAGGCTTTCAATTCATTCATCCATTAGTTTATATCAGAGTGGATTCCTGATTTCTTTATTCAGCTGATTGTCATCTATTACTATTTGTGTGTGCGAAGTTTCCTGGATCTGGCCAGTGGGACACCCCCCCCCCCCCATCAGACTGGCTGCTGTGTCCTCTTGACACACCCCTGTCATTCTTTGGCACATCCTTGCTTTCAGGCATAAATAAAATATTCCAAACTCATAATATATTTTCCCTACTGGCATTGAAATCAGCCATTTTGTTACAGGGCAGGGAGAGGGGCAGCCCAAACCCCGCAAACCTGCCTATTCTTAATGGGTTCTGCCATCCGCCGCATCAACACAAAACATATGAGACTTTAATGGGAAGGAACTTTAATACAATTAGGAAACAATACAGAAAAGGCAAAGAATCTAGTTTCTAAATCAAGCAACCAAAGTTACCAGTCCCCCCGTGGGTAAAAGTCCATCCAAATGGGATTGGCCCAGAGCAAGGCCCCAAAGCCTGCCACAAGTCCAAAGCATCTTCCAGTGGGGACCCACAGGAAAGGGTCAGAAACAACTAGACAAGCCTGGAAGGAAAAGAGCAAAATCAAAATCAAGATAAAAGCTGCCATGGTCACCTCCCCACGGGTCTCACCCACATCTGTGTCACCCCGTTACGACCAAAAGACAAGCTCAGTTTCTTCATGTGTCTCTAGGCTCCATGTGCCTCCTCCAGGTCTCCCTCTGGCTCCATCCTGCTTCCTTCCTTCCTCAGTCTCCTCTGCAGCTTCTTCTCTTCCTGCTCAGCTCCACCCTCCCTTGGGTGGGGCAGGGAACCTGGAACCTCCCCCTTTCCTGGGGACCACCCTATTACAATTTCTCTAAGGATCCTTGGTTCCTGTAGTGGAGAACAATATTTAGAAGCCGCGTTCCAGAAGTTAGATGTGCTCATGATATCGGAGTGTTGCTGTTCAAGGTCCCTTCTGTGGGCAGAACTGGGGAGTATGTCTAAGTAATGCCAGGTAATGCATACAGACATAGACATTCACACACTTTGTAGCTCTATTTTTTTCCCCTCACTGTACATCTACTGAAAACCATGATTTCATGCTGATACTGTCAACTCCAATCCAGTGTCACAGTGTTCATTCTAATTTCCTCTTTTTCCATTTTGGTAAGTCCGTTTTCCAATAGTGGAAACTTGTATTTCTTGTTGCTTTTGTTCACTTCACCACATGAAACTAAGACCCCAGTTCTTCTGCTCTTCCCTCCCCTGCACAGAAATTCTGCTCACCGCCCTCGAGCCTCTGACATTCCCTGCAGGCCCACCGCCTCCTGGTACCCTGCCCGGGGATACAGTCTACAACTCCCTCCTCCCCCTACCTTAGGTCCTGACACCTACCATGTCCTACCTTGCCCAACAACTTAAGGAACATTATGCAGGATAGGGAGGAAAGAGGAAAAAGAATTGAATGGAAAAGAAAAGAAGGGAGGGGCCAGGAAGAGAAAGAAGTATAAATAGACACATTCAGAAGCACAATGGCTTGGGGTTACAACAGGGAGAAGGCTGAGTTCTAGCAAGCTTCTCCCCTTTTTTTCTGTATGACTTTGAGCAAAATTCTGTATTTCATCAAGGGTAAGATGTGCATTTTTATTAAACTTTTAAAAAGTTAATTACAAGTAGATTTAAGAAATAATACAAAGAAATTCTGTGTACTCTTCATCCAGTCTCCCTCAATGATAGCATCTTCTAAACTACTGCCCAACAGCATAGGAGTGGTTTGCAGGGGTATTGAGAGGTTTGTAGGGGTATTGAATGGTGATTAAAATTCTATAGCCACACCCAGACTCCTCCTTTATCCCTGGCAGTTACTAATCTGTTCTCCGTGTCTATAATCTCATCAGTTCAAGAAAAGTCATGTAAGTGAAACCCTACAGTATATAACTTTGGGGTTGACATTCATCACTCAGAATAATCCATCTGGGATTTATCCAGGTCATTTGGTGCACGCATAGTTTATTCTTTTTCATTCCATGATACAGAAAAAATTCCACGCCATGGATATACTGCTGTTTGAAGGAAATCATTCATCCAGTGAAGGAAATCTGGATTGGACATTCCAACTTGGGTTTATTACAATTAGAGGTGGTTTAAACATTTGTGTACAAGGGTTTGTGTGAGTGTAAGTGTTCGTTTTTCTGGAACAAACTGTGTCATGTCCAGGAACTCAATTGCTGGGTCATATTGTAGTGTGTGTTTAGTTTTTTAAGAAACTGCCAGTTTTCCATATTCTCGGTACAATTAGATTCTCACTAGCAATATGAGTGATTCTGCTCCTTTGATTTTCACTGACATTTCATGTTGTTACTATATTTCTATGGTGTGTGTTACCCGGCACATACTTAGAGATATCCCCTAGCTCTGTCGGTGGAGGGGCTTGAAGATGAACCGGATAGTGGTCCCTTCTATTTTCTTGAAAAGATTATATAGAATTAATGTTAATTCTTCTAAATGTTTGGTAGAATTTTACAGTGAAGACATCTGGGCCTGGAAATTTCTCTTTTAGAAGTTTTTAAATTATGAATTAAATTTGTTAAGAATTATAGGGCCATTTGAATGGTCTATTTCATGTCAGATGAGTTGTGGTAGCTTGTGGGAAGTGGTTTATTTCATCTAAATATTCAGATTTATGTGTGTGGAGCCTGCTGTTTGCACATTCCCCTATTGTCCCTTTGAAGTTTGCAGGGCCTGCAGTGATATCCCTTTTCTTTGTCTGTCTTACTAGATGTTTCTTAATTTCATGGATCTTTTTTAAAAAGAACCATCTCTCTGTTACATTGATTTTCTCTATTTCTCTTCTGTTTTCAATATCATTGATTTCTACTCTTTATAATTTCCTTTCTTCTGCTTGCTTTAGATTTATTTTGCCCTTCATTTTCTAGGTTTTTGAAAGGTAGGAAGTTAGGTTATTGATCTGAATTTTTTCCTCTTTTCTAAAATATACATTTAATGCCATAAATTTCCTTCTCAGCACTATTTTAACTGTATCCCCTTCCCCCAATTTTTGATTTATTTTCTTTCAGCTAAATATATATATTTTAATTTGCCTGCGACCTCCTCTTTGACCCGTGGATACTTAGAAATGTGTCTTTAGTTCCCAAGTGTTTTGAGATTTACTGTTATTGATTTCTAGTTTGATTGTCTTGTGGCTAAGAACAAACTATGTAAGATTGCAATTTTTTAATGTGCTGATAACATAAAAATCCAAATAAACACATTGTTCTACAATGTTTATAGCAAAATTATTTGCAATCTCCAGGACATGAGGGCATCCTAAATGTTTATTGAACAGAAAATTGGATCAAGTTGTGGTACATCCATACTATGGAGTATTATATAACCTTAAGAAAAGATGAAGTGGAACCATTTTAAACAAACAGAGGTTATTTGAGAGACTTATATTTAGTAAAGTAAGAATAATAAAAACAAATATGAGACATTTACATAGCAGACAATTCTATAACACACTTTCAAAAATCAGTAGACATCAGTTAACATCCTGAGACCTCTGAGATTAAAAGAAGAGTAAGGGAAAATAACAAGGGGAGATGGTGGTGGGGAAAATAGAATTGTTGAGGTTTGTTGGACATAGGACGTGATCTGCCTCGGTGTGTGTTCCATAGATATGTGAAAAGAATGCATATTCTACTATTGGTGAATGGAGTGTTCAATTAATTTTTATTAGGTCTTCTTGATTGATGTCCTTGAGTTTTAAATTCTTACTGATTTCCTGTCTAATTGTTCTATCATTTCTTGAAAGAGGTATGAAGTTCTCTAGCTACAGATGATAGTTTGCCTATTTTTCCTTTTAGTCCTATATGTTTTTGCTTCGTATATTGTATATAATTCTGCTGTTTGGTGCATACTCATTTAAGATTGTTATATCTTCTTAATGAATTGACCTTTTTGTCATTACACAATAGCCTTCTTTGTCTTTGGTAATTTTCTTTGTTCCAAAGTCTACTTTATCTGATATAAATATAGCCATATATGCTTTCCTTTCATTAATGTTTACCACATATATAAAGTATGTTCAATATATAGTATATAGCATATACTATACTAAGAGAAATATATATAGCATATATAGTATATAAATATGTAGTATAAAAGGATATATATAATATAAAAGGGTATTAGATATGTGTGCATATATATATATGCATATATGTGTGCACACACACCACTTTACTTTTTTTTTAATATTTATTTATTTATTTATACAAGCACTGTGTACAGTCAGAAGAGCGGGAGGGTAAGAGAATTCACCAGAGACAGAATGGGGAGCAGAACAGGCAGACTGACAAAATACACTGCTAAGGGGAGCAGCAGGCAGCAGGAGAGGTCTGCACGCCATATGGGACCCTCGCCCCGTGGCTGGGGATCGAACCAGCGCTGCAGAGGCTGTGGGCAGCTTCGCAGCCCAGGGCTCAATTGCTGCGCCACCAGGGAGGCCCCAAACCACTTTACTTTCAACCTAGCTGTGTCACTATATTTGAAGTAGATTTTTCTTTTCTTTTAACTGAGGTAACATTGGTTGACAACACTGGGTGTGATTTAGTGGTCTAGGATCACACCCTTCAGCACACTCACCACCAAGCTACCCTAGTCCTCCACTATAGTTTGTTTTAGATTCTTATAAACAGCTTGTAGTTGGGTCATACTTTTTAATCCACTCTACTCTCCTCTGTTTTTTACTTGGTACATTTGGAGCATGTGCACTGATACAGCTATTGATGCCAAGACGTAAGTCTGCAGCTTTGGTTTTTATGTTTGTTCTCTGTGTTCTGTTTCTCTTTTCTGTGTCTTCCTGTGGATTATTTAAACATGTTTTCGGAATTCCACTTTGATTTACTAAAGTGTTTAGTAAACACTTTATATAGCTTTCCTAGTGGTTGTTCAAGGTACTGCACTCTATTCACAACTGATCAGTTACTGGTGTCGTCATTTAACCAATCCAAGTAAGGGGAGAAAGGCTTAATTTCTCCATTTTTAATAGACTTGTCTTAATATCTCCTTTACATAATCTACAATCACATCATAGAACATTATTATTTTGCTTCAAGCACCTCATGCAATTTTTTAAACTCAAGAAGAGAAGAAAGCATGATATATTTACCCAGTTTTTGTTTGCTTTAGATGTTCTTTCTTACCTCCTGATATTCTATGATTCCTTCTTTTATTTTTGCGTTTTTGTTTACAGAAATTCCCTTAGCCGTTCTTTTATGGTACATTGATTGTGTTTGTTTTATAGTGTCCAGAATTTTTAGTTATACTTAGCAGGAGGAATATAGAAAATTATATCTACTCCATTGTTTCTAGAAGTAGAAATCTTCAGGCACACATTTTAACTGCTCTGAAGCTGAGCACTATCTTTCAGTGGCTGCAGTCACAGCTAGGTTGTCTCAATCTGTGGACATGCAGGTGGGATCCTAGGTATGAACTGGATTATTTGAGCGCAGGCTTAGGCCTTAGGGGAAAGAAATTCAGACATAAGATGTTCTGTCAGGGAAAGTTGAAAGAGAGAGGATTTTTCGTAGGCCAAAAGAGATTCTCAAGGAGCACAGACAATGAAAGAAGTGAAATGACTAAACGTTGTCTGGACTCATCCTCCATGACCCCCTCATAACCCATCCAATATATTAGTCCTTGATGCATTTCATGGATTTGTGTATTGGCAGTTAAAGATAAGCTTGCTAGAAAGTGTGGTAATGAGGTTGTTATTTCTGGTGTCATGACTGGACAATGATGTCTCCTTGACATTTCAGTCAACAAGCAATTTAAAGACCATTTGAAGAAGAAATATGAGCTTTTGCAGTTGTCAAAAAACTTCCATTGATACTTTCTGGTAAGATCAATAAAATGTCAGCATCAAAACTTGCAGAATGGATGTCAGTGTCTTAGAAGAATATACAGAGACAATTGTGGTGCTCTCTTTAAAGGGCTGCTTCACCAATGCTGTGGAAAACTCAGAGGACAAACTTTGTGTGGAAAATCATGGGTTTCAATGACTGTGGTTTGAAAAGAGGTTCAGAAGACTCACTCTTATTATGATTAAGCTCCTTTATCGATATATATGAGTGATGTATAATAAAAAGGATGCCTAAATAAGTCTAGAAGAGTTCTTTGGAGAAATACTTTTTTAATTCTAAGTGACACAAAATCATTGTGTTCTTGTTTCATTGGCATATTATTGTCCCTAGTAGTACCAAAATAATGATGTATTTTACAATCAATGGCATCTTTTTTTCAATAGCATATTCAGAATTAGAGGATGTGACCTTTATAATGACTAAGAAAAGAGCTTTGCAAGGTGTCGAGTAAAAACAAGAATTGAGAGGACAGAAGGTTATAATCCAAGAAGAGGATGGAATTTCAGAGGTGGGTTGATTCTTGATGAAAACAAGTCCAGGGTATGGCGTTGGTAAAGATTTGGGGCATAGAAACCAAGGCACTGGCTTGCAAGAGATTAAGAAGCTGTGAGGTAGAGTGTTTAAAGGGCCCTCTCGTGGACACTGAAATAATCCAGGCTGATGGCAGGAATTGGAATGGACAGGAAAATGGCAAATGGGCATTCCAATTCCTCTCCAGAAGTCAGAGAGTGCTTGGAGATCAGAATACTGCAGCAAAAAGTGGTGGGGAGAAGTGGCAACGTTGCTATAAATTCATGAAACTTCTGATTCATAGGAGAATGCACTGCAATAAGAAAAGTTTAGTCCACCTTTGTGACAGTCATTCATTTTGATACCAAACAAGATTCCTATGGAATACAATTTTGATAGAGATTCATGGATTAAATTGAAAAGTCTTCTCCAAATATCTGTTTGGATACTTCAAAACTCCATGAAATTAATGTCTTGAGTTGTTTCCTATGTAAATATGGAAATCAAAATATAGCCCAGCAGTTCAATTAAGTCTATAGTAATTAGAAATGCCCAGATGGAAGAAGACGTATTTATATATTGAAGATGTTGCCGGATCGTGACCTATTGACTTGATGGTTTGTATTTAAAGCCATAGGAAAGAAGATAAAGAGAGCATTTGGAAATCTTAGGTCATTCTATACTAACATAATATTCCCCTGCTTCCATGCAAAGTTATATCCCTGTCTCACCAGCTGCTCCCCTTAGCAGTGTATTTCAGGAAATCCACCTGTTCTTCTCCCCTCTCTGTCAATGGTGAATCCTCTCACCCCACCCCCCCATCTCTGGCATGTACCCCAGTTCTACACACATACACACAAAAATTATACCATAATGGGCTGGTAAGGAGATGACAATTTAGTTAATGTCATAAGTTAGCTTCAAACAGCAAAACCAATAAGTAAGCTCAACATCAGAAATGATCTCTTGGCTCAAACTTCAACAGTCAGAGAAATAGCAGAGGGTCGATCTTTGCACATTGTAGGCCGGAGATAGAGATGTGGCCTTGATTGTTCCAGAAGCATGCAAAAAAAAATGTTTGTGTGAAGGTATTCATAATAAATAAATAGTGGGAGTGGAGTCATAAGAATAGAGACAAATTAAATTCCAGCATGAGGACCAAAGCAATAATTTCAAGAAATCCATTATGAGAATACTCAGAATAACTCAAGTGAAATAAAAGTTGGAGCAGCAGGATTTGACAGCTGTTAAAACTAAATCCCCTTTTCATACACTAGCACAGGCCATGGGAAAGGCTATACTGTAGATGACCTTCAGGGGGTATAGATCTAGCCTTGTGTGCCCTTAGCATTAAGGAAAAGGTGATAAAAGAGATTTTGCCTCTCTAGAAAGTTGCACAGGAAATAGGCACTCTTTCTAGTAAGTGAACATTGAAGAAGAGCCATTAATGTTACATATTTCAAGCATTATAAGATAAGGAGATATCTTCCCCCTAAGAATAAAGGATTCACTGGAAAAAGTATCATTTTTGGCTACATGGAAGTGAAAACACTCTCACTACTAATTTCTTCTTTAAGCGAGAAAGGAAGGCAAAGCATTCAACCTCCAAGCTTTTAAAGTAATATTGAATTAAAAAAACACAAGTAATAAGTGCATTGTCTTTAAACTTACTTTATTATGGTTAGTGAAGGGAAAAAAATATGGGAGTGATGAGGAAATGAGAGAAAATAAGTCATGATTCCCCTTCCAGACTGTTTCCCTGCCTCATGGCATGAGGCGCTCCCTTAGCCACTCATGTTACCAGGGCCTTTGCCACCACCCATTGCCACCCTTGTGTGAAAAAGACAAAGTTATTCCAGACTTTCTTCAAGGATCTTTAACTCTGGTTGTCACCTAAGTTGGAGCAAAGTTCACTTTTTTTCACCTTCCGAAGGAATTCAGTGTTAGATTCCAATATCTCCCATTTAGCTTTCCCAACAGGGTGGGTTTTTTTAAAATTGTATTGGTTTTTATTGAGGTGAGTGGTTTACAACACTGTGTATGACTAAGAGGTACATACCACACCCACCACAAAGCCCCCACAATCCTCCAACATAGTCCACTGGGCTCCCCCCAACCTGTGGGTCCCCTCCCTCTTTGCTACCCCAGCTCCACATTCTTCATTTCTTTGTGGTGACTTCAGCTTTCTTCTGTCTCAGATGGTGCCTTTGGCCCCACTCCAGCCCCACCTGCCTTGTCCTGAAGGGTGTCTCTGTGGCTCTCTGTCTTCTGAACCAGCCATTTTTTTCTTCTTCTTTTTATTTTATTTTTTTTTTTTTAAAGATTTATTCATTTATTTATACAAGCACTGGGCACAGTCAGAAGCGCGGGAGGGTGAGAGAATTCACCAGAGCCAGAGCAGGGAGCAGAACAGGCAGAAGGACCGAAGTACACTGCTGAGGGGAGCAGCGGGCGGCAGGAGAGGTCTGCGCGCCATGTGGGACCCTCCCCGCTGGTGCAGCGGTTGAGCGCTGGGCTGCGAAGCTGCCCGCAGCCTCCGCAGCGCCGGTTCGTTCCTCTTTTTTTTTTAAAAAAAAGATTTATTTATTTATTTATAAAAGAACTGGGATACAGACCAGATGCGCGGGGGGTGAGAGGATTCACCAGAGACAGAGCGGGGAGCAGAACAGGCAGACTGACGAAACACACTGCTGAGGGGAGCAGCGGGCGGCAGGAGAGGTCTGCACACCATGTGGGATTCTCGCCGGCCGGGATCGAACCGGTACTGCAGAGGCTGCGGACAGCTTCATAGCTCTGCGCTCAACAGCCTGCGCCACCAGGGGAGGCTCTGGACCAGCCATTTTCCCTGTAAAGCTGCATGCGATGTAACATAAGCGCAAGATAGAACAGTGAAATGGTACTTTCAGGATGCAAACTGCTCTCTCTCCATGATTCTTTTCAATCCTCACATTACTCCAGGAAATGGGTATTATTACTTTCCCACTTTTTACATTTTTTTTAAGATTTATTTATTTAGGCATACGAGAATTGGGGTTTAGTCCAGAGGTGTGGGGGTGAGAGGATTCACCAGAGACAGAGTGGGAAACAGAACAGGCAGACTGACTGAAATACACTGTTGAGGGGAGCAGCGGGTGAGACAGGAGAGGTCTGCTCGCCATGTAGGTTTCTCCCTGGACGGCCAGGGATTGAACCCGAGCTGCAGAGGCTGCAGACAGCTTCATAGCTCTGCACTCAACCCCTGCACCACCAGGGAGTCCCTACTTTCCCATTTTTAAATCCTCAAAAGGTGAGGTGATTTGTAAACTCTCACACAAGGAAGGGGAGGCTGAGGAGAGGCTTCCACTCAAGACTTCCGTTTCAGGCTCCGCATTCCCCTGGGCTCTTCCTTCTTGGAGCCACAGTCACGTTTCCCAGCCAGAGTGGAGTGTGCTCAGTTAGTGATCCCTGTGGTACTCACAGGGGCACCTCCCTGTAGGTAGAGGAACTGAGAGTTCCCAAGTCATCTCCTGCCAAGCCCTTCTCAGCAATGCATCCCCGGATGCTTTTCAATGACAGCTACTTTCCGCATGCGGTGACTTGCACGAGGTTAGGAGGCTCTAGGGTGACCTGTTGCCCTGATTTGCCTGGAAATTTCCAAGTTTGGGCACTGAAAATTTGTCACCCTGGGCAAACCAAAAGATTGATGACCTTGAAAAAGCTTTGCCCAGCGCGGTACGCTCCCAAGGGTGCTTCCCTTGCCCTGTCTTTTGTTATTGTGCCTCCAATTCACTCAACAGGTATTTGAGGAGCTCCTGCCAAGGGCCAGAGCGCTATACCAGGTGTTGGTATACAAAGACTGGCAACCTCTCTCTGCGTTCAGGGAGCTCACAACCACCTGGGAAAGATGAGAAGGATTCAAATGAATGCACAACATAAAGCATGGTTTAAAAAAAAAAAAAAAGCAAAACCTGAGTATCACAACAGTCAATGGAGAAGAGCATTTCAGGGAATGGAGAACAATTAATATAGAATCGAATGTTGAGGAAACAGCCAGAGGAGGAGACCAACAAAGAGCCCTCTGGGTTCAGTGCCTAGAATGGATGAAAGAGCAACTCAAATAGCACAGCCTCAGCTGGGATGACCACGTGGCCTCTCACGTGGTCAGCTTGAGCTTCCTCACAACATGGTTGTCTCAGATTAATTTACCGATTTCTCAAAGGGAGAAAATAGAAACCCCCATTTGTCTTAAGACCTGGGTTCAAAAGTCGCACATGTCACTTTTATCATGTTCTACTCATCAAAACAAGTCATGATGTCAATGCAGATTCCAGAGGAGAAGAAATAAATTATGCTTCTTGCTGTAGGGACAATCAGAATGTACAGGGTGGGGTAACGGGGTGGCATTTGGGAAGACCCATTTTTGGAAGTTAGCTACCATGAACG